>NC_081389.1:3922807-4239241 GCF_030684315.1 Stegostoma tigrinum | reverse complement strand
GTGAAGTGGATGAACTGTTCGAGCTGCTCTGGGGAGCAAGAGGCGGCGTCGATACAGTCATCAATGTACCGGAGGAAGAGGTGGGGTTTGGGGCCTGTGTAGGTGCGGAAGAGGGACTGTTCGCATGCAGATGGCCTCAAGGCCCTCCGCTACTTCCTGTCCCGCAGGCCCGACCAGTCCCCCTCCATCGACACTCTCATCCGCCTAGCTGAACTCGTCCTCACCCTCAACAACTTCTCTTTTGACTCCTCCCACTTCCTACAGACTAAGTGGGTGGCCATGGGCACCCGCATGGGCCCGAGCTATGCCTGCCTCTTTGTAGGTTACGTGGAACAGTCCCTCTTCTGCACCTACACAGGCCCCAAACCCCACCTCTTCCTCCGGTACATTGATGACTGTATCGGCGCCGCCTCTTGCTCCCCAGAGCAGCTCGAACAGTTCATCCACTTCACCAACACCTTCCACTCCAACCTTCAGTTCACCTGGGCCATCTCCAGCACATTCCTCACCTTCCTGGACCTCTCAGTCTCCATCTCAGGCAACCAGCTTGTAACTGATGTCCATTTCAAGCCCACCGACTCCCACAGCTACCTAGAATACACCTGCTCCCACCCACCCTCCTGCAAAAATTCCATCCCCTATTCCCAATTCCTCCGCCTCCGCCGCATCTGCTCCCACGATAAGACATTCCACTCCCGCACATCCCAGATGTCCAAGTTCTTCCAGGACCGCAACTTTCCCCCCACAGTGATTGAGAACGCCCTTGACCGCGTCTCCCGTATTTCCCGCAACACATCCCTCACACCCCGCCCCCGCCACAACCGCCCTAAGAGGATCCCCCTCGTTCTCACACACCACCCTACCAACCTCCGGATACAACGCATCATCCTCCGACACTTTCGCCATTTACAATCCAACCCCACCACCCGAGACATTTTTCCATCCCCACCGCTGTCTGCTTTCCGGAGAGACCACTCTCTCCGTGACTCCCTTGTTCGCTCCACATTGCCCTCCAACCCCACCACACCCGGCACCTTCCTCTGCAACCGCAGGAAATGCTACACTTGCCCCCACACCTCCTCCCTCACCCCTATCCCAGGCCCCAAGATGACATTCCACATTAAGCAGAGGTTCACCTGCACATCTGCCAATGTGGTATACTGCATCCACTGTACCCGGTGTGGCTTCCTCTACATTGGGGAAACCAAGCGGAGGCTTGGAGACCGCTTTGCAGAACACCTCCGCTCAGTTCGCAACAAACAACTGCACCTCCCAGTCGCAAACCATTTCCACTCCCCCTCCCATTCTTTAGATGACATGTCCATCATGGGCCTCCTGCACTGCCACAATGATGCCACCCGAAGGTTGCAGGAACAGCAACTCATATTCCGCCTCGGAACCCTGCAGCCCAATGGTATCAATGTGGACTTCACCAGCTTCAAAATCCCCCCTTCCCCCACTGCATCCCTAAACCAGCCCAGTTCGTCCCCTCCCCCCACTGCACCACACAACCAGCCCAGCTCTTCCCTCTCCACCCACTGCATCCCAAAACCAGTCCAACCTGTCTCTGCCTCCCTTACCGGTTCTTCCTCTCACCCATCCCTTCCTCCCACCCCAAGCCGCACCCCCATCTACCTACTAACCTCATCCCACCTCCTTGACCTGTCCCCTCCCTACCTCCCCACCTACACCCTCTCCACCTATCTTCTTTACTCTCCATCTTCGGTCCGCCTCCCCCTCTCTCCCTATTTATTCCAGTTCCCTCTCCCCATCCCCCTCTCTGATGAAGGGTCTAGGCCCGAAACGTCAGCTTTTGTGCTCCTGAGATGCTGCTTGGCCTGCTGTGTTCATCCAGCCTCACATTTTATTATCACAAACACATGTGACTGTTTTGTGTCGCTGGGGGAGGTGGGGGTGAGAGCTGCCTGCTGCATGCATTTTGGCTGTCACATTTCCTGAATTACAACAGTGCCCAATATTCCTGCTAAGCAGCGCATATAATCAGCGTTGGCACAGCAATCGAGGCACTGACTTGCAATTCCCAAAGTTACTGCCGTGCACAGGCCTTGGATGCCCACGCAGCCGGTACGAAAATTAGAGGGAATGCTGACAGGAGCTACGTTGCAAAAGTATTTAATTGGCTGCAAACACTTTTCGAAACATCTGCAGTCATGAAAACCATAATATAATTGGACGTCTTTCTTTCTTCCATTTATATTACTTGCCAGTCATGACAGAGCCATAATGTTGCCAAGGAATGAACAAATTCGATATCTACAGAGTTGCAAATGGTGCTGAATATTGTACAATCCTCAGCAAACATCCCATTCCTGATTTTAGGATGAGATGGAGGGGTTTGTCACTGATGAAGCAAATCATGGTAATTCTTTGGAAAACATCTTGAGAAATTTGAAAGGCTGCCTTTGGATGTTGCCTCAATTTAACATCTCATCCATATTCAGAATGCTCTGCTGTAGCAACTCCAAGACATTTCAAACCTGTGAACTCCAGCACCTACATAAAACGACAGCGGTGATGGGCAAATAGCAGCACCCCCATCCGCAAGACCCCTTTCAACTTGCCCACTAGGTTGCCTTGATTGCTACTGTATTGCCACTCCCTTCAGTATCGGATGGTTAAAATCCTGGAACTGTCTCCAGTACACAAGTGTTGTTACACCACATGGACTGCAGCAGTTCAAGGATGTGGCTTACCACCACATTCTCAAGGGCAGTTGGGGGTGGGTAACAAACGCTGGCAGCGCTTACATTGCATAAATTAATAGTTTTTTTTTGAAAGCTTGAATTCTAGAAGGCTCTCTGATGTCAAGCCTCCCTTTAAAATACTCAATGTTTCTGTGTTGTGCGAAAAAAAAGTCCACATGGTTATTGTTTCTAAATCACAAAACTAGAAAAGGAAGATAATAACCTGTTTCAGAGTCTCCAGTCTCTTCGCTAAGGAAGAGTATCTGAAAATATGCACTTTCCCACTCCCCCCAAATCAAATAGAGAATGTGCAGGATAAAGATTTAGAATGGATCCTTTTTCTGTCTTTGAGCATCACTGGCAAGATTTGTACTTCTTCATCCTCAGTCGCTCCCATAAACTACACCTATCAAAGCAAATCGAAGGTATTTCCTTACCTTTCTGACTGTCGTTTATCTTATGGGTGATGGAAAGGTTTGAGAAATCAGGAGTGAACCATTGCCATATAACACGCAGTCTCTGATCTGCTCAATAACCGTAGTATATATGTGGCTGTTCTACCAAAGTTTCTGATGAATTGCGATGTAACTCTTAGGATTTTGCGTGGTGGATGGTTTGATGATAGTAACCTCATTGAGTATCAAGGGGAAATTGTTCAGCTTGAAGGTGAGTATTGTCACAAATGTTCCTTACCAACATTCACTGAAAATAGTTGGGCATAAACAACTACACTAACAAAGTAGGATGGCAGAGAACCATAAAAATGCAAGTAAAATAGGATATTTCTCAGTAACAATGATTATTAGTTGATAGATTTATTTAATAAATGTATATTGGTCCAATTGGTGTATTTAACCCGAAAGCATTTGGGACCAAAGCTAGTACTAGTCACTGTCATAAAAACAAGATGTGTATGTAATGATCTGCAGTTTGCTGAAGACCATTATTATCTATCTATGTAATGTGCCATCAATAAAGCTTTACACTCTCTGCCTGAAGCCTTTATTCACATCATCCAGTCTCAAGAAGCTGTTTGTATGTGAGGGTCAAATAGAGAGTTGGTCAGCACTTACTGAACTCAGACTATTTGAATCTAATTGGGCTGTGGCAAAGTGTTCTTATATCAGTGTTGTTTGTATCTCTGAGTCACTTTTGTACAGTGTCCGTCAGTTGCAATTGTTGAAAAATTCATATTTCGCTCATCGGTACTGTTGATGATATTGGAATTTTTTTGGCCAATCCTTGGTGCTGTGGAGCAGAGCTAAAAGTGTGTTTGTGGAGGGAGAAAAAGACATCTTAACTTGAACATGCAGAAAAAGATTTAAGTTTGAGGAAGAAGGGTGGAAGAATTGTAATAACATTTGAACAAAAAACATAAAAGGACAATGAAGGGAAGTGAGAGGAGGAAGAGAAAGTAACTGAATATACTGGCTGCACTTGCCTATTAACCCATATGCTGACCTCCACCGGTTTCCTGTTCCCATTCCGAGACATAACTTAATTTGTACTCATTGATAAATCATTCTTCCTACTTTTGTAGCCATTTTCAGTCCTATATCCGATCATCCATGTGTTTGAGCATCTTTCTCCAATCTTTTCAGACCGCTTAAGATCAAATCTGATTTTTGAGCTAACTTCATTAAACCTGTTGTGCCCGATATTTCTTCATCGTTAGGTAAAGTCTATCAATATGAACTTTTAAATTACAATTGATGTAATAACAATTGGTGTTTATCTTTTGTCTCACTTTCAGAATGCCGTCCCAAATGTCTCCTCATTCTCTTTTGTAACTGCATAATCACTTTGTTGACTCATCTTTTGATTATCTCTAGATAAACCCCATTCCTTTCCTCTTCTGTGAAGTGCCTTGGGACTATGCTAAACACATTTTGTTAGTTCACATTGATTTTTGAGTCAGAAGGAGAGTAAATCTGGTAGCAAAATCAAAGCACAGGAGGAACCTTTAAGGTTTTGTGAGGCAGCAAGGAAGGACCAAGTGACTTTGTTTTCATGCGCACTCTGTAAATGTTTGCTTGTATTTTAGCAGCTGTATGTCCCTAGGTTTAAATCCAGTGAGAGATGATATTTTGTTGGAAGTTGACATCCTTCCATTTAAAATGATTCATAGAATAGAATCATAGAATCCCTCAGTGTGGATACAGGCCCTTCAGCCCAACAAGTCCACACTGATCCTTAGAGCATCCCACCCAGATCCACCTCGCATAACCCACCATCTACACATCCCTGAATGGGCGATTTAGCATGGCCAATCCACCTAGCCTGCACATCTTTGGACAGGTTATCAGAAAATCTAAAACGGTATGTTACATTAATGCTGAATGCTAAGTAGTCTACTGTTCAGCGTATAGATACATTGCTTCAAACACCCCTACCCCATCAGCACTTTATTTTGTTTTATGAGAAATCAAGAGTTTCTTTTACATGTGGTTGTGTGTGACTTTTACCTACTGTTGCATGCTGATTCCCATGTGAAAAAAGGAGGAACGAGCAATTATTAAATGCCTTTCACAATCTGTGGAGAATCCAAAGCACTATTGCAATATCGTTTTCTAGCCAAACCCTGCAACCGGTTTTACAGCAAGATTGGTTAACCAGTTGAAAACTTTTGGTGGACTTGTCAGAGGCTAGCTGGTAGCTAAGATCATTCTCCTCTAGTATTGTGAAATCTTCAGTGTCGATCCAATTTGGTGAATTCTCAAAATTAGGTGAATTCTCAAAGTTAGGTGAACTGCAAAATACAGATCCCTTTATGATCGTGGAGGATAAGCAGATCAGCACCAAGCCTTGAAAGGTATACATGGCTTTGGTTACTTTTCTGTTTGGTTCATTTAATGTGTAGATGAAGATTAAATTAGATTAAAGAGTCATCCTTGATAGTTGACCTATATAGTTGCTGCTTTCTATGTAATTGGCATCAATAATGCAATTGCACTGATGTTGCACAATGGGAATTGTGTACAGGCCTGGAATGATGCAACGGATAAACACAAATTGAATTACATTGCCCAACCTTCTAGTTCTTTGTCATTCAACACAATAAGTTGCAATTAAGTATAGTTACTGTTAATTTCCTTTACATTCTTCTCTCCAGTCTGTTGTGTTTTTTAAAATATAGACAAAGGTGGAGATTTAGAAACAGGCCACAAGAAGTATTGAGACTGAAGCATAGGACAGCTGGATTAAAAGAAACACGTGGGACTTGCGTGTAAATTACTATCCCTATTGATTTATTTTTGGTCCTTCAACTTGTTAGCTCAGCTACTCCTGGGAGCTAGTGTTTGGCCATGTTCATTATAATATGTTTAGAAATGGATAGGAGTTAATTCTTCCATTATTTGAGTTTACAAGTGGTCAGATAGTTAAAGCTGTGACGTAAAATCTGATTTGAATCACTGTCAATGAGTTGTATCTTTTGAAGTTATTGTATCACTTAGGAGTGTTTTCAAGTTTGAAGTTTCGTATCTGATTTGGGCTGCTCTGCTGTACTTCCTACTAAGCCATAGAATCCATACAGTGTGGAAGCAGGCCATTTGAGTCCACACCAACCCTCCAAAGAGCATCCTGCTCAGACCCAACCCCGCTACCCTATCTCTGTAACCCTGTATAACCCATTGGCTGATCCATTTAATCTATACATCCCTGGACTCTCTAGACAATTTAGTTTGGTCAGTCCGCCTAAATTGAATATCGTCTTAAATTGTTGTTCTCTCTTCTCAATTTCTAGTTTCACCTCTCTATCCAAATAACTGATGCTTGCCACCCCTGGAATTATTGTGAACATATGAACTAGGAGCAGAAGTAAACCAGGAAACCCTTGCAGACGCGGGAAGAATGTGCAACATCCAAACAAACAGTCACCCAAGGGTGGAACCAAACCTGGGTCCCTGACGCTGTGAGGCAGCAGTGCTAGCCATTGCACCACTGTGCCACCCAAAATCTTTAACCTCATTTTGAAAGACATGCTGGATTCTCTTGGAATTATAAATATAGCTTTTGACAGCTGATTAAAGTATCCATTTGAAGCGAAACTATATGAATTAGGAGCAGAAGTAAACCATGTGGCCCTTCAAGACTGCTCCATCTTTTAATAAGATTGTTGTTGAATTTTCTGTGCATGCTGTCTGTTACTTTCACATTCTTCCTAAAGTGTGACGTCTAAAGCACAGTGTTCAAGTTAAAGCCAAACCTGTTCCAATACAGGTTTAATACAGTTTCCTTGCATTTGTACTATATGGCCCTACTTATCCTGGGACCCTGTGTGGTTTAATAACTCTTTCAAAACCTGCCCTTCCACCTTCACTCATTTATACACAGATGCTTATATGTCCATACATCCTGACTTTTTTTGGCATGTCATTCTTCCAACTAAAATGAATCACCTCGCACTTCTCTGCGCTACATGTCGTTGCTGCCTGTCCATCCGTTCCACTAACCTGCCCACGTCCTTTTTAAGGTTTTACACTATTTTCTCAGTTCACAATTCTTACAAGTTTTTTGTTGTCTGCAAATTGTGTCCTGTGCATCCAAGTCTAGGTCATTAACGTTTGAGGAAGAATAAGGCTCCGCGTTGCTGATCTTTGGGAACCCACTGTATGTCATGCTCCCGTCTTCAAATACATCAGTTAACCACTAAAATTAAGCAAAAGAACTTGGATCCTGGGGGTCTGAATCAAAGAAAATAGAAAATGATTTAGACACTCAGCAGGTCTAGCAGCATTTGTGGAGAGAAAACAGAGGTAATACTTCAAGTCGAGTGATCCTCCTTCAGATTAGAAGCAGTTAGGAACAGATGCTGTTTTTCCTGACAGTGGAGAGTCGGGAGGAAGGTGGGATAGAAATGGAGTGAGCAAATAGGTGATTGAATGCAGACAGAGAGAGAGAGAAAGGGATTGTTGATTGTAAGTTGGGAGTAAGAGAAGCTAGGTCGTGATAACGGGATCTACCAGTAGAGGAGAAAGGGTTGGCTGTGCTGATAGCAGTCTATTTCATGACAAGACTTGGAGTTGTGGGTCTATGTAATGGACAAAGAAGGAGGTGCTGATGCTCTGAACTTGTTAAACTTGATATTGAGTCCTGAAAGCTATGAGTTACCTAAATGAAGATGAGATTTTGTTCTTCCTCAATTCTCACCCCCACCCCACCCCTGCCTTTCATCAGCGTAAATACCACCTTTTCTGAGCTGCTTCTAGTTCTGAAGAAGGGTCACTGGACTCAACATGTTAATTCTGATTCCTGTCTATGGATGCTGTGAGACCTGCTTATTTTTTTTCCAGCAATTTCTGTTTTTGTTTGATCCATTAACTGTTGTTACCTGGTGCTCAGCCAAGTTCATATCTGTGCTGCTTGTTAGTATGTCATTATCGTTCCACAAGCTGTAAGTTTGCTCACGGGTCTATTGTATTGCACTTCATCAAATGTCTTCTGGAAGTCCACATACAACAGACTAACCCTCTCTGTCACCACCTCAAAAAACATTCAGCCAGTTAATGAGACACTGTTTCCCCTTAACAAACTTATGTCAGCTCTGTGATACGATTCTTCTGTGCAAATTGAAAATTCATCTCCCAATGAAATATATTTGGCAAATTAATGCCATTTTATAAATTATGGTGCTTACATGTAGGGAACAACTTGAGAACTTCTGAAGTGAACAGTTTTATTTCCACAGGTTGGAGCACTTGATATGTTTTAATAAAGGACTTGATGTATCTTGTAAATCCAGTGAACTTGGGTTGATCAGAGATAATGGGAACGGCAGATGCTGGAGAATCCAAGATAACAAAGTGTGGAGCTGGATGAACACAGCAGGCCAAGCAGCATCTTAGGAGCACAAAAGCTGACGTGTCAGGCCTAGACCCTTCATCAGAGAGGTTGATCCCCTGGTTTGATGGTAATGGTTGAGTGGGGAATATGACCGGCCAGAAGGTTGTAGATTGTTGGAGTACAATTTTGCCGATGTTACTGGCCTACAGTACCTCACGAATGTCTAGTCCTGGGCTGTTTGAAGCCTGTCCCATTTAGCCCGGGTGTTCTCATTGTGAAAGTGGGACTGTGCAGGAGTCACTCTTACCTATTCTGTCATGTACAGATACATTTGCAGTTGGCAGATTGCTAAGTATGAGGTCAAGTATGTTCTTCCCTCTTGCTGGTTCCATGACCGCCTACTGCAGGTGCAGTCTAGCAGCTATGTCCTTTACCAGCAGTACTGCTGCTGAGCCACTCTTGGTGGTGGACTTTGAAATCCCCCAATGAGAGTATGATCTGTTCCCTTGTCACCCTCAGTGCTTCCTCCAAGTATTGCTGAACATGGAGGAATACTGATTCATCTGCTAAGGAACAATGATACATGGTAATCAACAGGAGGCTTCCTTGCCCATGTTTAATCTGAAGTCATGAGACTTCAAAAGGCCCGGAGTTAATGTTGAGGTTCCCAGGGCAACTCCCACCTGACTGTATACCACTGTGCTGCCACCTCTGCTGAGTCTGTCCTGCCAGTAGAACAGGACATTTCCAGGGCTCGTGATAGTAATGTCTGGGTCATAGTCATAATCATGGAATCATTCCTTACGGATAGTGTCAGGATTTTGCTTGACTAGTCTGTTAGACAGCTCTTCCAATTATGGCACTAGTTCCAGATGTTAGTAAGGAATACTTTGCAGGATCACCAGGGCTATTTCTGCCATTCGTTTTTCTCATGCCTAGATCCATACCAGATAGTCTGTTTGGTTTCCTTTCTTTGTTGAGTCGTCTTCACGATTGATATAGCTGAGTGGCTTGCTAGGCCACTACAGAGGCCAGTTTGGAGTCAATTGCATTGCGTGGTTCTGGAGTCACATATAGGCCAGAGCAGGTGAGGGTCGAAGTTTTCATTCCCTAAAGGACTCCAATGAACCAGATGAGCTTTTCCAACAAATGACAATGGTTTCATGGCCATTAGCAGATTCATAATTTCAGATGTTTTATTTTTGAATTAAAATGCCATGGTAAGGTTTGATCTCAGAACTGCAGAAAATTAGCTGAATTTCTGGATTAATAGTCTAGCAACATTACAAGGCCATTGTCTCCCCACCGACTACACCTCAACTGACACATTGGTAATTTTTGCAATTCCCACAGGAACTAATAATGTCTCAAAAATAAATTCAAACTCCCAGTTACTATTTAAAAAAGACAATACAACAGGATTTCACATTTTATGTGACAGATGCCTAAAAGCACAATTTTAAATGTACTGTTTTTGAAGGAAACTTGCACTTCAAAACTTATTATACATATAATTTTCACAGAATTACAGTTCTTAAAGCAAACACCCACTGTTCCTCAGAGCTTCCAGAGTATTCACGTTTTCCTGAGAAGTGGGTGAGTGGTTGCTTCCAGGTACTTCCCTTAGTGGATTTGAGAATCTCTCCCGAATACTACCAGGCGTAAAACTTGTCCCATTGTTGCTTCCCTTTTGCCCATAAATCTCCTGGAATCCTTTGGTTGGCCACGGGTGTGAATCTTTCACCAGAGTCTGGGGTAGGGAATGGTAGGTTGCAGACAATACTGAAGTGAAGAATAAAATTATCACCATTTAAATTGAGTTGGTGGAGAAAGTAGAGATTGAAACATTAGATCATGAGGCTCTCTGAGGTGTACCCATGTGATTCGAGCTGTTTATGTACTAAGAACTGAAGTAAAGAAAGTTCCCAACTGTCCATGAATTAATAGTAATAAATGTTTAATTTTTGTTTTCAGTTTGCAGACCAAGAATGTGGTTCTCCATTTGTGTTCATTTGCACCAATCCCCAGGAACTACTTGTGAAATTTCCAATTAAAGGACGACACAAGATCTGTAAGTGACTGGATAGTGAATAAAGTCAGTGGTGACATTTAGTTCATTACGTAGTTTTAAAAGCCTCAACGTTACAGAGCTTCTAAGGGGACTGCTTCACAAGTGTTAATACAGTGCTGATGCTGCTTTTCTTTTGTAGTTTTGATTATTTTGTTGAAGCACTTTATTATAATAGTGGAACAGACGATGGTTTCTCCATTCCTGCTTCATTCTTTAGATCTGCTTATCGATAGCTTTATTTCTAACCACATCATTTTAGAACTTCTATCCTTTTTTCTCTTCAGTCCCTCCATGTGGTCTCTCCTTTCTTTTGTAATCTTCTCCAGTCCTACAGCCCTCCAATTTGGACTTCTTGAGCATTACTATATTCTAATCATTTCACTATTGATGAATTCTCTGGAATTCCTTCCCCACACACAAAAGGGTAAATGCTACCCAAAAAGTTAGTACACAAAATGAGGACTGATAAGAGTTGGGGATAACATATTAGCATTAATGGATAAGAAGCAAAGTGTTGTGATAATTGGTGCATTGTCAAATTGGCAGTCTGTAATGAGTGGAGTCAGTATTGTGGCCTGAGCTGGTTACAATTTATATAGAGATGAATAGTAATGTATCCAAATTTGTTAGTGATAGGAAACTAGGTGGAGTGTAAACTGAGGACACAGAGAGGCTACAATGTGATGTAAACAGGCTCTGAATCAGCATCAAATTGTAGATGGAGTGTATTGTAAGGAAATGTGAGGTTATTCATTTTGACATTGAGGCTAGTAAGGCTGAATAGTTTGTAACAGGTGTGAGATTTGTAAATGTTGATGTTGGAAAGACTTTGTGTGCTTTCGCAGGAACATCAGTGTCGGTGAAGCAAGCAATTAGGAAAGCAAATGAGTCTTTGGGTGATATTGCAAGAAGACTGGACTAAGAATAAGGCATTCTTAGTACAATTGTGTGGGGCTGGATGAACACAGCAAACCAAACAGAATCTTAGGAGCACAAAAGCTGATGTTTCGGGCCTAGTCCCTTCTTCAGATGATGAAGAGTCTAGGCCCAAAATGGCAGCTTTTGTGCTTCTAAGATGCTGCTTGGCTTGCTGTGTTCATCCAGCCCCACACTTTGTTATCTTGGATTCTCCAGCATCTGCAGTTCCCATTATCTCTTAGTACAATTGTATCATGTTTTGTTGAGAGCAGACCCGCAGTATTGTGCTCCATTTTGGTCTCTCTATTGAAGGAAGGATATACTTGTCCTGGAGGCAATGCATCAAAGTTCAGAAAATTGATTCCTGGAATGAAAGATTTGTCCAATGATGAGAAATGGAAGTAAGTTGACTATTTGCGTAGCTGAGCCCAAGACCTAATAAATGATGAGCTGTTTCGTCAATGCAGGAGACAGATACAAGTGTTATAAGCCAATATTGGTAGCACCTATCATTCCAGTTTAAAGCATGAGCTGGTTACCAAACCTTCTGCCACTAAATATGAATGGAGCATGCACATACATAAACATTGGTGATTAGTGAATGGAACACTGTGGCTCAGTGGTTAGCACTGCTGCCTCACAGCGCTACTGTCACTGGTTCAATTCCAGCCTTGGGCGACTTTCTGTGTGGAGTTTGCACATTCTCCCCATGTCTGTGTGGGTTTCCTCTGGGTGCTCCACTTGCTTCCCATAATCCAAAGATGTGCAGGCTAGGTGGATTGGCCATGCTAAATTGCCCGTAGTGTTCAGGGATGTGTCGATTAGGTTGGTTATAAGGGGATGGGCCTGGGTGCGATTCTCTGGGTTGGTGTGGATTTGTTTGGCTAAAGGGCCTGTTTCCACACTGTATCTATCTAACTATGATCTATCTAACATTATAATGTAATAATCTGATTTAGTAGGGATGAATGTTTTGTTCCACTGCTACTTGAATGTAGAATGCAAACACTAACCCATGGTATCATGTGCAATCTACACAAACTATATAAATACTGTGCCAGATAATACAGTGCTGGCAAGAGCAGGTCAGAATGAAGGGATCCTGCAGCAAGTAACTCAACTCCTGACTCCTAAAGCCTGTCCACCACTTCTGAGGCACGCAGGAGTGTGTTGGAATACTCCCCACTTGTCGGGGTGAGTGCTAGTTTGACAGAACTCAAGAAGCCTGACATTATCCTGCATGCTTAATTGCCACTATGATCAGAAACATCCACCTGCTTCACCACATACTCAGTTGCAGTAGTGTATGTCATTTAAAAAAAAAGGACGCACTGTAGAAATACACCAAAGATCCTTTAGGTAGCACCTTCCAAACCCACAATCTTTGCTATCTAGAAGGACAAGAGCAGCAGATACATGAGAACATCATCATGTGCAAGTTCCCATCCAAACCACTCACCATCCTGAACAGATCGCCACTCCTTCTCCGTCACTAGGTCAAAATCCTAGGATTCCCTCCCTGGTGTTGGGGTGGCAATCGTTTACAATTTACATAGATTACTTGGATTTGGGGACCAAGTGCAGTATGTCACAGTTCGCCGATAACACACAGGTGAGTGGTGGAGCAAGATGTGCAGAGGACAGTGAAAGTCTGCAGAGGGACATTAAATAGGTTGACTGAACAAAGGTCTGGCAGATGGTTTACAGTGTTAGTAAATGTGAGATCATCCATGTTGATAGGAATAACGCCAAATTGGACTATTATTTAAATGGTGGAAAACTGCAGCATGCTGCTGCGCAGAGGGACCTAGGTGTCTTTGTGCATGAATCACGCAGGTTGGTTTTCAGTTAGAGCAGGTAATTAAGAAGACAAATTGAATATTGTCCTTCATTGCTAGAGGGAAGGAGTTTAAAAACAGATTATGCTGCAGCTGTATAGATGGGGTACTGTATGCAGTTTTGGTCTCCTTTCTTGAGAGAGGATGTACTGGCACTGGAGGAGGTGCAGAAGAGATTCACTAGATTGATCCTGGAGTTGAGAGATTTGACTTATGAGAAGAGATTGAGTAAACTGGGACTATACTCATTGAAATTTAACAGAATGAGGGACTTCAAGAAGGTAGACAATTCCTTCTCAAGGGCAACTAGGGATGGGCAATAGTGCTCAGCCAGTAATACTTATGTCCCAAGAATAAATTTTTAAACACAGCTAAAAGCATAATTTTAGTTGCTAGCTGTGTGAACGTTTTACCTTTCTAGACCTTGCAGATACATACCATGTAGCTTTCACGAAACCAAATATAATTAGAATAACATGCAAGAGATAGGAAGAGCTGAGTTATTGATGTAGTAATATTAAGGAAGCTTGTTTGGAATATTAACACTGACATAGACCTGTTAGATCAAATAGGTTATTTCTGTACTTTAAACGCTGCATGTCATATTCTTATTCATTTGCATTTTCTTCATTACAAATGTTAAGTTCTGTTTAAGATATTTTTGGCAACCTCCAGGCAGACATATTATCCAAGCAGCAAATGAGATTGACCCTAAATATTGCTGAAAGAAAACAAGAAGTTGAAGTTCATTGTCGCCACTAGTCACAACTAGGATGCAAAACATAGACTTTTTTTAAAAAAAAGACATCATTAAGACAGCATGAAAAGAGGGTGTAGCCTGTATGGGCCATAATTGGCATGGAGAAGCTACAGTAACAATTATCTGTCAATCTTAATTCTCAGATCAAGTAAGTAGGTTCTGATTGGTCAGGATTGTCATAGGCATAGAGCAAATACTGGCTGTCTCCATGACGGAGACAGAGGAATTGGGAATAGGGGATGGAATTTTTGCAGGAGGGTGGGTGGGAGGAGGTGTATTCTAGGTAGCTGTGGGAGTCGGTGGGCTTGAAATGGACATCAGTTTCAAGCTGGTTGCCTGAGATGGAGACTGAGAGATCCAGGAAGGTGAGGGATGTGCTGGAGATGGCCCAGGTGAACTGAAGGTTGGGGTGGAAGGCGTTGGTGAAGTGGATGAACTATTCAAACTCCTCTGGGGAGCAAGAGGCGGCGCCGATACAGTCATCAATGTAACGGAGGAAGAGGTGGGGTTTGGGGCCTGTGTAGGTGCGGAAGAGGGACTGTTCCACGTAACCTACAAAGAGGCAGGCATAGCTGGGGCCCGTGCGGGTGCTCATGGCCACCCCCTTAGTCTGTAGGAAGTGGGAGGAATCGAACGAGAAGTTGTTGAGTGTGAGGACGAGTTCGGCTAGGCGGATGAGTGTGTCGGTGGAGGGGGACTGGTCGGGCCTGCGGGACAGGAAGAAGCGGAGGGCCTTGAGGCCATCTGCATGCGGAATGCAGGTGTATAGGGACTGGACTTTGCAAATTTTGCAATTTTGCAAAAATTCCATCCCCTATTCCCAATTCCTCCGCCTCCGCCGCATCTGCTCCCACGATGAGGCATTCCACTCCCGCACATCCCAGATGTCCAAGTTCTTCAAGGACCGCAACTTCCCCCCCAACAGTGGTCGAGAACGCCCTTGACCGCGTCTCCCGCAACACATCCCTCACACCCCGCCCCCGCCACAACCGCCCAAAGAGGATCCCCCTCGTTCTCATACACCACTCCACCAACCTCCGGATGCAACGCATCATCCTCCGACACTTCCGCCATGCACAATCCGACCCCACCACCCAAGACATTTTTCCATCCCCACCCCTGTCTGCTTTCCGGAGAGACCACTCTCTCCGTGACTCCCTTGTTCGCTCCACACTGCCCTCCAACCCCACCACACCCGGCACCTTCCCCTGCAACCGCAGGAAATGCTACACTTGCCTCCACACCTCCTCCCTCACCCCTATCCCAGGCCCCAAGGTGACATTCCACATCAAGCAGAGGTTCACCTGCACATTTGCCAATGTGATATACTGCATGCACTGTACCCGTTGTGGCCTCCTCTACATTGGGGAAACCAAGCGGAGGCTTGGGGACCGCTTTGCAGAACACCTCCGCTCGGTTTGCAATAAACAACTGCACCTCCCATTCGCAAACCATTTCCACTCCCCCTCCCATTCTTTAGATGACATATCCATCATGGGCCTCCTGCACTGCCACAATGATGCCACCCGAAGGTTGCAGGAACAGCAACTCATATTCCGCTTGGGAACCCTGCAGCCCAATGGTACCAATGTGGACTTCACCAGCTTCAAAATCTCCCCTTCCCCCACCGCATCCCAAAACCAGCCCAGTTCGTCCCCTCCCCCCACTGCACCACACAACCAGCCCGGCTCTTCCCCTCCACCCACTGCATCCCAAAACCAGTCCAACCTGTCTCTGCCTCCCTAACCGGTTCTTCCTCTCACCCATCCCTTCCTCCCACCTCAAGCCGCACCTCCATCTCCTACCTACTAACCTCATCCCACCTCCTTGACCTGTCCGTCTTCCCTGGACTGACCTATCCCCTCCCTACCTCCCCACCTATACTCTCCTCTCCACCTATCTTCTTTTCTCTCTATCTCTGGTCCGCCTCCCCCCCTCTCCCTATTTATTCCAGAACCCTCACCCCATCCCCCTCTCTGATGAAGGGTCTAGGCCCGAAACGTCAGCTTTTGTGCTCCTGAGATGCTGCTTGGCCTGCTGTGTTCATCCAGCCTCACATTTTATTATTTTGGATTCCCCAGCATCTGCAGTTCCCATTATCACATAATATTTAATAAGTTATTTTCAATAGCAGAATCACATCACAGAATGGTGAATGTACTTTCCCAAGGTTTGCAATCATACACTGGTTGAAGCTGGATTTCCAGAGCTTGGCTGATGCACTTGGCTTGGAGTGCATCCTTGCACTGGATGCTGTTGCCCATAATGGGACATAAAAGGAAAAATGCCCAGTTTCAGTTCTTGGTGCAACATACAAATAGAAAAACATGAGTGAAGGCCAGGGAAAGATTAGATTAAATTCTCTACAGTGTGGAAACAGGCCCTTCGGCCTAACAAGTCCACATTGCCCCTTGAAGCATCCCTCCCGGACCCATCCCCCTATAACCCACACACCCCTGAACACTACATGCAATTTAGCGTGGCCGAATTACCTAGCTTGCACATCTTTGGACTGTGGGAGCGAAAGCAGAGCACCCGGAAGGAACCCACACAGACACGGGGAGAATGTGCAAACTCCGTACAGACAGTCACCCGAGGCTGGAATGAAACCCGGGTCCCTGGTGCTGTGAGGCAGCAGTGCTGACCACTGAGCCACCGCACCGCCCCTGTACTTTCTAAAGGAATGAGTTTCCCGACACAGTCTACTCCACCTTTTATCCAGGTTAAGAACAGTGATGATGGAAGCTATCACTATCTAAAAATACACATACCATGAGGTTTATGGCTCAGAGAACACTAAATATCTTCTAAAACTAAAAATAATCTTCAAGTTAATTTCTTTCTAACTGCACAATAAAAGGTCACCATGTAGCTTGATTGTATGGAATAGTGACTCGTTATACCATCTTTGGAAACAGGGTTTGCATAAGTTTTGACATCGTAGTTATAAACCACACCCTCATCACAGAGCTGTTCATAAGCTGATTATATGCAAATCTTAGGTCTATTGGGAATCTCATGACTACGTTGAATGTAACATGGAAATACTTATTAATAAGTGGGTATAATTGTACTGCACTCCATCGATCCAGCATTTTGCATGCTAACCTTAAAGTCATTAAACTTGACTGGAGTTGAAGCTTTGGCAGCAAGACCATGGGTATTTGTAGCTCATGGAATTTACAGCCTCAAAGTTAAATGAGATGTAGAATTGATATAATGAAGAACAGTCATTTGAAGGTGGAATATATGGCAAGGTCAATAATTACTCCATTACCAATCTCTCAACAGCAATGTTTTTATTTTGAAACATAAACTGGATTGAGGAAGGCCTTTTAATCTGTCCAATTTGTTTTGACTCCAAGCCTATTTTTAAACCATTTCATCACCATCATGTTCTGGCATAAAGCCTGTATTTTTCCAATCCCTCTATCAAGAGTCGGTTAAACTCCTTCAAAGGTTGTACAGATTCAGCTCAGTGGCCTATTTATTCCTAGGCTGGTACTGCTTTCAAAGGGGAAGTGAACTGCACCAGACCTGTGATTTTCAAGGCTTATAATCAACATCTCTGTTTGAGCAAAGAGTCTTGAACTGTAATAGGGTGGAAAAAGAAATGTAAACATGCTTTCAGATGAGATTTATGCCCGGGTTCCCTCTGCCTGCTCAAACAGGCATAAAAGGCCCCAGTGCATTATTTGACAAAGAGCAATGTGTTTCTCCTGTATACTGGCCAACACTACTCTTTCAGTCAATGCTACAAAGCAGTGATTATCTCCTTGTTCATTTAAATTGCTGCTTATGGGACCTTTCAGTGTACAAATTGACCATATTGTTTGCCTATGCAAACAGTGATGTTACTTGAAATGTGAAGTGCTCGAGGTGTCCTAAGGATGTGATGAGGCATCATCAAAATACAAGCTATAGGGAAAAGTCATATTTTTGGGGTCTCAATTCTGCAAGAAATTTGAATTTTATGTCTGTTCCCGCTTCTCCCTTGACTGGAAGTTCTTAACTTCAGTTTGGCACTGCTGTTTAAGTGAAAACATTCTCAAGCACGGACCTATTCATGTTATACATTTTCCTAAATAATCCTGTTTTCTATGGGTTCGTTCATTTAGCTGGACAGCTGGTTTACGATGCAGAGTGACACCAACAATGTGGATTCAGTTCCCACACCAGCTGAGGTTACGATGAAGGACCTCCTCATCAACCTGTCCCTACACCTGAGGAGTGATGACCCTCAGGTTAAACCTCTGTAAGGAGTGAGCAGCCCTGTGGGCTGGTAGGAATCTGGCAACTATACCACTTCTTCTCACGTGGGCAAACTGGAAAAGTGTATGTTAGAGTGCTAGAATGTCTTCTAGAATCATAGAATCCCTACAGTGTGGAAGTATTTGGCCCATCGAGCCCACACTGCCCTTTCAAAGAGCATCCCATCCAGACTCTCCTGCCATGCTCTCCCTGTAAACCTCCATTTTCTGTGTCAGCCCACCTAGCCTGCACATCCCTGGAAACTATAGGCAATTTAGCATGGGCCAGTCGACCTAAGTTGCACATCTTTGGACTGCTGGTGGGGGGGGAATCCCACACAGACACTGGGAGAATGTGCAAACTCCACACAGACAGTCACCCAAGCTTGGAATTGAATCTGCGTCCCTGATGCTGTGGAGCAGTAGTGTTAACCACTGAGCCACTGTGCTGTTCATTGAGCTTGCTGAAGGAGTAGTGTGAAATGATCTAAACTTAATTTCATTCAGTACGTTGTACTTGGAAGAAATATGACAGAAAGTAAACTCTTGGCCTTTGAAGATTCTGTTGACTTCTTGAATGATGTTACATTTCTGAACTTAAGCTACAGTCAATGAAATGCTGCATTGTTCATAATAGACTAGGTTTATGCTGGATTGAACACCACACTTCTGCCTTTCATGAGTGAACGTGTGTCCCTGGTGGTGGTCAGTGCAATGTGGCAATGACTCATGTTAGCGAGTTTTGAGAAGATTTGCAGCTCAGGTTGAGGTTCTGGATGTAAGTTTGCATGTATTGAATAACACCCATGTGGCACTGCTTCCTATGCATCCATTTGTAGTTGATGTTCTGCTGGGAGTGAAAAGTGTGTAGTGTGTTGACCTTTTGGAGGTTTTAAAAAACAGCTGGCATTAGAGCAAAATCTGCTTTTGTCTTTCAGCGCTAATCCTTTAGAAGAAGTTATTTTATCCTTTTGGAATCTGTACATTTAGATGTAAAAGAAAAATGAATGGTTTGCATTTATATAGTGCCTTTCAGAATATATCTAAGTGCTTCACAGACAACAAAGGGATGGCAACTAATTGGAATACAGAAAGCTCCGACGCACAACGATTAAATAAGTTAATAGGTAGATTTGTCCTAAATCAGTGCGGCCTATCTATGCAGTGTTCATTTTATGCATGATGCTTGTCTTCGTTGCTTCTTATTGGCTAATTCTTCCATTCTTCTCTCCCTCGTGTCCTTATTTAACTTCCCCTTAAATGTGTTTACTTCAACCATTTTACATTCTTTACACAACAACAGGGAGATTTCTCATTCAGTGTAAGCTATGTTTTTCGGATGCTTAATTGAGCTTTCTTTAATGGCCATGATGAAATTCAACTTTAGAAAAACGTTTTCTGCCTACATCATTTTAGTATTTTCCATTTTAAATATCAGTCAATCTGTAGCTCTTCAGAAGAGATTGAGTTGCTGAATTCAGGGTAGTTTCACATTGTGGAGCCATAAGGAATTCTGTTGAAATTGCCCAAACTCCATTCACATTGTCCTTAAAGATGGAAAGTGGTAACTCATCCAGTTATGGACTGCGTTTGAACTAATGCCGAAAAGATGAAAGTACAGTGTCTGACCCATTGCACTCCCATAACCAGCTGGACTTGGCAAGCTGCCGTGAATGAACTAGGTGAGTATTAGATACATTGTTAATCTGCTCCCACCAGAATGATTATAGCCTTATCCCTGAACTACTTGTTCCAGGCTAAACCAGTTGTGCAAGACTAAAGAGTCAAGGTGTGTGACTTTGAAGTTCTGTTCAATCCTGAGTTGAAGGTTGTCTTATTTGGCTGTAAAGGGCCAGTGTAACCTGACTCATTTTGTTCCTTATGCAGGTTGTGTAAATGAAGGATGATATCAGCGCAAATGAACTTTAAAGTGAAATTGCAGGAACTGGGTATTGCTGTAAATTATTTGAGCCACATTGTGTTCACTGTTGAGTGAGTCCAGATCAGAGCCAGTCTGTTTGTACTACTTCAGTCCAAGTGGGACCTCTCCTTTCTTTGAGTCACAATGTTTTGTGTTTCAAGACCCATTCCAGAGAATTGAGCACATGATCTAAGCTAACAAACCTAGTGTATCATAGATAATTTTGTGTTTTTGAAGTTAGTCTTTCAAATGAGACATTAACTTAAACATTAGCTTTTCCCTATCTTCATAGACCAATGCAAAATGTCCTAAAGGCCTTATTTGAAAAAGGAACAGGAATGTTCTTTGACCAGTATTTATCCTTCAAGAAACATTTGCATGGCTGTGAGAGCTTGCTACGCAGAAATTGATGGTCACATTTCCTATACTGCAACAGCAGTGATACCTTTTGTTATCTGCAAAATGCTCTGGTATGTCCTGAGAGCATTAAAGGTGCTATATAAACGTAAATTCAGCTTTT
The DNA here is from genome assembly GCF_030684315.1 of Stegostoma tigrinum. Classification (NCBI taxonomy): domain Eukaryota; kingdom Metazoa; phylum Chordata; class Chondrichthyes; order Orectolobiformes; family Stegostomatidae; genus Stegostoma; species Stegostoma tigrinum. The sequence goes on along the minus strand of NC_081389.1, from coordinate 4,218,474 downwards.
CTTAAAGTAGAATATCTGTGCTATTATTCAATAATCTCTCTGTTCGGTAGGAAGTGACAAAAGTATTACAACGTACTATTATCAACCTTTAATGTGCCACACTGCTGTGTTAAAGCTGTAGGTTCCAAACCTGTTAGATCTGTGTTGTTGGCCTTGATGCTGATTTGTCCAATTCTTAAAGGACGTTTTGGTATCAGAGGGTTGGGGGTGGGGAAGGCTGTTACAGACAAAAAAGTGAATATGTACGTGTCAGCTGCCTTGCTGCAATCTGAATGTTGGAACCAGTAGTATTATGGGTGACAAAAATGGAAATTACTGGAAAAGCTCAGAAGGTCTGGCAGCATCTGTGGAGAGAAATCAGAGTTCTGAGGAAGGGTCACTGGATCCGAAACATTAACTGTGATTTATGTTGACAGATGCTGCCAGACCTGCTGAACTTCTCCAGCAATTTCTGTTCTTGTTTCTGATGTACAGCATCCACAGTTCTTTCAGGTTTTATTTAGTATTATTGATGACTTTGCAAACGTTGTCAGTTTGGAATATGACCGGGCTTTCGTACAGCACAAACATAGTATAAATTAGCTTAAATTGTAATGGGGGTTTGGCTAATGCAACGTTTCTCCCATTTAAGTAGATTGTAGGTATGTTCTAATCCACTTGTTCAGAAATGTTATAACACACCTTCAGGTCAGGTGAGACTTGAGCCCCAGTCCTAGTCCAGAGGTAGGAACACTACCACTGAGCCACAAAATTGCCTGCACCTGGTACTTCCATGCTCCCATCTGTGTACTAACCAAGCTGTCCTTTACTTAGCTTCTGAGATCAGATAAGATACTGTGGCTATAGTGCAGTGTAAGCTTGACTTCCACCATCTCAGATGCAGATGGACTTAACCTGAGGGCACCAGCTGTACTGGAAAGGCACACAAGATGTATTTTTAGCAGAGGTTGTAAGATCTTTTTTAAATGGAGTGCAGGCTTACTGAGAAGATTTTCCATTTAGGCAGCTTAACACATTGCTACATAATCTCCAGGCTGCTGCTTTACAGGGCTGCAAAATAGTTAACAGACATTTTGGAAGAAATAACTCTGTTTCAGTGGAAAGTATGTCATGAGAAAGATTTACATCTGTCCTTTTAATTATTCTAGTCTTTTATCTCAGATGTAAATACAGGCGAAACATATATGTCTTGGTTGGCATGACAACGCAAAGGTGCGTAGACCCAGACTGGCACAGAGCCAAAGTAGTTGTTTGACTGCTAATGGAATCCAAAACAAATCACATCTTGAAGATTTGCTTGCACAGTGCCAAGAATTTGCATACATCTCATTTTGTGTGCAGATTTTATTCTATAAAGGACGTTTTGGTTTCAGAGGGTTGGGGGTAGGGAAGGAAAGGTTCCTTTGTGATTGTATTCAGAGCCATAGGGAAGCTGCAGTGGTAATGGGCCAACTACTAATTGCGTGCTAATGTGAAACCGCCTCGTCGCTAATGCAGTGAAGTGAGCTGTAAGAGATCAGATCCGGCATAGCAAATGTAAAACACTGCGTTTATGCAGTTGACATCAAAACCTTTCCAGTGAATTCACAATGGGTTGGGCCTAAGCAGAGGGCCAGTAATTGACAGCCCCCATGTCTCTGAGAGGCAAGGCAGCATGTAATTAGAATGTGCTGTCGGGCTGCTTTGTGAGCTCAATATTAAGAGCAGCTGCTGTGCTTGGTCATTCACTGCCAGTGACTGCCAGGTGCCCCTTTTCTAACAATGTGATAATTGATGTTTACGTAAGTTGCCAAGGACAGTATATAGCTCAGAAACTCACTCTGGAAATGTATTTTTGACTGCTTGAATTTTTCCAAGCAGGAAAGATGCCTGTAATAATTGTCCCCGTGCCCAGCCAATATGCTCTAGGGAATAGAATTGCTGCAGTGCAGATCAGGAGCAGGTACCATCTGAACTAATAATTTATAGCCACATTTGGGTTCTCGAGACTGAGGACAATGCTTGCCTCTGTGTGCCCCCAAAACTGGCATGTCCTGTTTTGTAATATAATTGCCCTCTGGCATAGCACTGTTAATATTTTGGAGGAAAACGGTTGTATTTGAGGAGAGAAATTAAATCAAAGTTTCTTTCTGATTTAATCATATTTTCTGATTTCTGGAATATAAAAGGGAGAGTTGTTGTGCTGTAGTTGAACAAGGCTTTGGCTAAACTGTATATAGAATAGAGCCAAGCAGCATCTCAGGAGCACAAAAGCTGACGTTTCGGGCCTAGACCCTTCATCAGAGGGTGATGAAGGGTCTAGGCCCGAAACGTCAGCTTTTGTGCTCCTGAGATGCTGCTTGGCCTGCTGTGTTCATCCAGCCTCACATTTTATTATCTTGGAATCTCCAGCATCTGCAGTTCCCATTATCTCTTATAGAATAGAGCCATCAGGTCTGGGCGCTGTGCCTCAGTAAGGATATATTATGCTTGAAGGGGATGCATTACAGATTCACCAAAATAATCCCAGGGCCAATGGGGTTAATTTATGAGAACACGTTGCATAGATGAGCCTCCTATTTTGTTTATTTTAAAGATGAAGGAGTGATCTAATTGAAACAAAAACAGAAATTGGTGGAGAAACACAGCAGGTCCAGCAGCATCAATAGAGAGAAAGTCGAGTTGAAATGTTTGAAGTGTGGTAACTCTTCCTCAGCACAAAATCTGATTAGGTTGCATAAGACGGTTAAATGTGTTGACAGGATAGCTGGAGAGAAATGCTTTTCTTCTGAGTGAGGGGTGGGGGTAGTAGGTAGAATCCACAACAGCCTTAGCATTCAGTGCCATATCAGGGACACCTTCACAGGTAGTGGAAATCTCGAGCAGTGTTTCAAACCCTCACCCCTGCACAGCAGAGCCTGAAAAGTTGGCAGCCTTGAACTGAAATTGGTAGGCTGTTGCATGACAAAGGAATTCAATGGCCCGATAGTATTCAGATATAACAAGGTGTAGAGCTGGATGAATACAGCAGGCCAGGCAGAATCAGAGGGGCAGGAAAGCTGACATTTCGGGTCTGGACCCTTCTTCAGAAATTTCAGAAATGGGTCCAGACCCGAAACGTCAGCTTTCCTGCTCCTCTGATTCTGCCTGGCCTGCTGTGTTCATCCAGCTCTACACCTTGTTATCTTAGACTCCAGCAGCAGCTGTTCCTACTATCTCTGAGTATTCAGATATAAATTGGTTGTGACATTATTGAGTAAGGACGTTCTGAAGGCTGGATGGCCACCGTCTGTTCCTAAATTCTTAGTCCGCAGTCTTTATGTTGTATTTCTGTGGAGATGAGTGACCTATTTCCTGATTTGCTGCCTGTGTTGCCGTTCAAAAATTAACTACTCCTTTGTACACCATGCCTATCAAATGTAATTCTTCAAACACCACATCACCAGTGTGTCCACTTGACTGTTCAGACTGACTAGTTTAAATGACAGTGGTGGCAGCTGATCTTGATTTACTGTATGTCAAGGGCTTCTTTTTAAACCTTCACTCAGCTCCACTCTTCCTCCGCTGCCTTATGATTCATGATTCCCAGGCTGAATTCAGACTTTCTGTTGAGTCTGCCAGCACAGAAATAAATCGCACTGCATAATTGCAGCCTTATTTTCTCTGAGGACCTTGTGCTTTATTTCTTACTATCTTACTGCACTCAGAAACATTAAACAAAATTTGAGAGTCAAAAAGTCAGTCATGCAGCTTCATTCACAGAATGTTATTATTCCATTATCTTCCCCAACCGATTGAACTTACTGATGTGTGACTGATAGTATCAAATTACAACTGGCCACTAAAGGATCCTTTCTTGATTATTTTTATATGCTGGTATGATAATGCTTTGTAAGCACAAGAACATAGTTTTGTTTACGCTGATCTGATTCTTGATGATATATTTGAGTAAATGCCTATACCCAGAGAGGATGTTAAAGTTGTGTCTCAAGTGGGAAATGAATGTGTAGTTCCATGTGTAAGTAGGCTTGATGCTAACGATACGCACATCCTCCAGTAACCATCCATTTGCTAATCTCTGCTATGGGGAAGTGATGATCCATGACTACGATTGACATTTCTTCATGAAAAAGTAAGTGGGAGTATGGACAGATGTATTCTGAAGTCACAGAATTAAATAGAACATAGAACATGACTTGTTCTCTGGTACCAGGTTCAAAGAAAGTGGGTTACAGTTCCCAGACTGTATACGATGTGGTGTTGGTTGAAGGAGCAAGAATACTGTAAAAGAAAGACAAGTTATTGCTGTACCAAAGGAAAAGCAGAAAATAAATTGGAGAATTTGCTGAGAATAGCCTAATACAACAAGAGAGGCTGATAAGCATCACAGGTTTTTCAGGGGTATACTTACCCACATTTACCACATTTCTATTGATTATCTTCTCCTACCCCTCCAGGGCTGCTCGCTTGGGGTGGGAACCAACCACATAGGCAGCTCCTAAACTTGGCCTGCCATAAATTCGTCCAGTTGTTGTCTTCCCAGTGCCACTTCTGTCTTCCATTCAACGCCCACCCTTTATCTCTGCCCAACATTTGCCTCCATCTGGCAGTGCACTTGACCCTCACTTCTCTTTGCAGTAGCCGTGCTCCATCCACACCCAGGACACTATTTCAAGTGTAAGGCTCTGAATTTTTAACAGAAGCTTGTTTCCCAGAGTAACTCGGACAGATATATCAAATGTTTTTGTATAATTGTTTCCTTGGTATGTTTAATTTAACGCTGGGAAATGGAACACCTTCCTATTTATAGGCAATTCCATTTCTAGATCTTTATTTACAGTGTTGAAAAATGTATTTTTCTCCAGCCCCACCCTCTACTTCCTGGTTGCCAAAATATTCCTGAACCAGGTTGTCAAGATTGATACTGCACTGTTTGTATTTTTTAACCTGGTAATTTATGCTGTCTTTAAATTTAGATCTGAGCCCTGATTTTTGTTTTAAATTGCTATGTAATCCATGCGAGCATCCAGGATCAGAACTGTGTAATCTTTTCTCATAATACAGTGATCTATGTTTCAAGATGTGGTATCTCATTTAGGAGAGAATGTAGCTCCTCTAGTTGGAAGAGCAAGTCCATTGATTGAAAGCCTCTGGAGCTGAAATTTTCTGTTTTTGGGTGAATACAGTTCCTTTGAAGTTAACATTTCTCAGAATCACAAAATTGTTACACTACAAAAAGGTGGCCGTTCAGCCCAACATACCTGCACTGATTCTATTAACTCATGCCAATCTCCTTCTTCTCCATATCCTGAACATCATGTCTATCCAAACATCCATCCAATGTCCTTTTGAATGGCTCAATTGAATATGACTCCAGCACAATTTCAGGCAGTGCATAGCATACCCTAACTACTTGCTAAATGAAAAGATTTTATTTTCCCTGCATATCACCTGGGCATCATTTGCATATCACTTTAAATCTGTGCCCTTTTTATCGTTTCTGGTTTAGGAGCAGAAACGGCTTTTCCCTATCTACGTATATAGACTGCTCATGTTTTTGAAAACCTCCAGGTGTCCTCTCAACCTCCTCCTCTCTAAGGAAAACAGACTTAAATCTTCAATCTATCCTCATGACTGAAGTTTCTCATTCCTGGAACCATTCTTGTAAATCACTTCTGCACTGTCTCCAGAGCATTCACATCTTTTCCATAATGTGGCGCCCACAACTGTATACAATATCCAGCTGCAGTCTAACAAGTTCACTGTCATCGCCTTGATCTTGCATTCTGTGTCGCTATTAATAAAGCCAAGAACACTCTTATGCTTTCTTACTTGTTGTCTCTGACTGTCCTGCCACCTTCAACAATCTGTGCATATATGCACCCAGGTCGTCTGCTCCTGCATCACCTCTGGAATTGTACCCCCTATTTTGTATTGTTTTTCAATGTTGTTCTGACAAAAAAATGTGCATTACCTCATACTTCTCTGCATTGAATCTCATTGTTACCTATCTGGCCACTTCACCAGCTCGTCAATATCCTTTTGAAATTCCACACTCTTCTGCTCAGGGTTTACAGTTCTTGTCCCCTGCATACCAAGATCCAAATCATTAATATATGTCAGGAAGAACAAAGGTCCCAATACCAACTCTACTATAAACCTTCCTCAAGTCTGAAAAATGTCCATTCACCATTTCTGTGTTTCCTATCACTAAGCCAATTTTATATCCGTGTTGCTTCTGGCCCTTTTATACCATGACCGATGCCTTTCTTCAATTGACACTGTACCAAGTGCCTTCCAGCAATCCATTTTGTACTGCCGTAGCAGAATTATCCTTGTGTTTTTTTAATGGAAAAATATACTTCATTCATAAATTATCTATAAGTTCATACAAAGATGCAAAATAGTTCAGTCCAGACTTTGCAGAAAACACAGTGGAATTTTTACATTCCTCATTAGAGCTTCAATCCAGTGGCAACGGAAAGGCATATTCTAATATGTGTCCATTGTGAGAGAAAATTATTTGTATTGCCATTAATATGATGAGGTTATCTCGAAATATAACAGGCTGTCACATTATACTTGGCAGAAAGACCTTTAGATGTGCTCTTTTCCCACTATGCCTAGACAGCAGCTATCTCAAGCTTTATTGCATCCCTCAGCATACAGTCCTGGACTTTGGAATGCATTAGTCTGCAATACTTAATCAAGGTCAACTCTTCACACACTGGAACGCCGACATATTTTGGACAGACCAAAGAGTATCTTTCACTGGGTTGACGTCCTCCAGGCACAGCCAGTGTTTGTGTTGAAATGTCTTCGGGGAACAGCCCGTAGTGCACAGAGTCCTGTATCATGGAGTTGCTCAGGACAAACCGCAACAATAACTTGTGCATCTCTCTCCAGCCATCTTTGAGGGCATCATGCAGTGGCTGAGAGATTGCATGTGTTTATGAAGGATCTGATGGGTAGTGTTCTTCACACCACCAGCCAAGCTATGTCTTTGTACTTAGTGCAAAGTTCTGGTGCTGAGGCATTCTGCCACATGACTGACAGTTATTCTTCACAATTTTTTCCACAAGGAACTGGCGATATGGAATGGTCCACTTACTTGGAATGTTCTGCAGCAACGTGACCACACTTTTGTACATGGTGTCCCTGCAAACACGTTTCATCTTTCACTTCCGGATGAAGTGGGAGATAGCTTGGGTGACTGCTGTGGTAAAGGCTCAGGGAATAGGCAGGACCTGTGCCACCTACAACAACACTGAGGAGTACTTCACACCTGATGACCAGGTTTTCAGCTGCAGTGGAGAGGGACTGGTGGTCCCACCTGCCCAGATTCTTCCTTACATTGGTGATAAACCCCTCACAGGTTACAAAGGAAGAACCTAGACCTGAGCCTTGGAATTTAGACATGAGTGTGTTTAGAATTATGGTGTTGAAGGCAGAACTACAGTTAATAAGTAGGAGCCTGATGTAAATATCCTTGTTATTGAAATGTTCCAGGGATGAGTGTAGGGCCAGGGAGATGGCATCTGCTGTGGATGTTGTGCTGGTAGGTGAATTGCAAAGGTTCAAGGCAATTTGGTAGGCTAGAATTGGTGTGGACCATGACTAACCTCCAATTATGGAGGTCAGAGCCATCAGGCGGTAGTCATTGAGGCACACTGCATGATTTTTCTTTAGCCTCAGGATGATGATGGTCTTCTTGAAGCAGGTGGGGTTAGAGTAAGGAGAGATTGAAGATGTCTGTGAATACTGTCACTAGCTGGTCCACACAGAGTTTTGAGTGCATGGCTAGGTACTCCGCCCAGGCAAGTTGCTTTCTGTGGGTACACTCTTGAATTCCAATCTAACATCTGTAGCAGTGACCGAGAGTACAGGTGCATCCGAGGCTGTTGTGATCTTGACCTTACTCTAGATGCCCCTTCCTCACAAAGGGACAGGGCTATGCCAACAGGTACTCATCAGAGGAAGAACTGCACACAGGCCCCTCAGGTTTCCTCTAAGACATTCCAGAGATGGCCAAGTCTTCCACTTCTACCATGCCTCTCACTGTCAGCCTTTTGGCAACCCGAGCTAAGGAATTTGCCTCTGGACAGATAGACATAGCAGGTCTGGACTGTCAAGATATAAACGTGCCTGGGGTTAGCTGATCAATACTTTCTAGCAGGCTCCCTCCAACTCAGCTGCAGTCCCAAGGATTGCTGTGAGACATAGTCAGAGAAGAGAAAGAGGGAGACCGTTTAACACAATGACATTGATTACCCCTAATTATAAATACATCATTGTGTTAGTAAATATGTTCACTTTTCACTGTCAGCAGTTTGTGCGAGATTCTGTGTAGCCACAATGCAACCTTGCAGAAACTAAAACCACACGCATCCTTATCCCCAGATGTCCCAAGAATAAAGTGTGAAGTGAAAATCAGCTGCACCATGAGCATTTAGTGGGTGAACTGTGGGTGTCTGTGTCTGTCAACACAGCTGCATCTTTCCAGGTGCAGAGACATTGATGTTGAATCACATGTATTCATGGGGCCTGGCTGTTAGCCTGCATAAAGTGGAGAGGAGGGCTTGGATCAACATTGCACACAGTCCAATGGTTGACAAGGATCTTAGAGCTCTGAATTGTGTTTCACCTTAATTGTATGCCTGTGTGTCTATGGTTGTTGCCCTTTAAAAGACCCCACATTGCTCTAAGTTGCAGACACCTCCCTCAAAGATGCCAGCATTTGTGACCCCCCACCACTATCGCCACCACTTTGATAGTGGACATAGCTATTTTTAGTTCCATTGCACACATGTGATTTACAGGACACTGGAAGGCATCATTGGCTGCTTCTTGGACTGAGAATTCCATAGTCTGCCTCACCCAAATATCATCATTCCCTTCCTCACTTCCAACCCGTTTGACGTTGCACCTCCACAAGCTGTCTCCCAACACATCTGAGTCTGCCTCTGCCTCCCTTTTCCCAAGGCATACGAGGCAACCATGCTGAGCCTTGTAGTTCATTGTCCCCCTGGAAAACAGGGTGTCATTAATTGTTGACGATCCCCACCTCCTGCATGACTTCCTTTTCTCCTATGTTCCATCTTCAACCCCTCCTCCTTATATATTGAGTTGTTTCTCCTTCACTATTGAATCCCTTCTGCAACCCAGCATTTTTCTTTCATTCCCTGCCATAAAGTTCCCCAGCTTCCCTCGTGTAGCCCCTGATAGTCACATGCCCCATAACATTTAGTGGACAGACACCACACCCCCTGAGGCTAGGGTGATGGAGTAGGGTCCAGTTGCAAATCCAACAGACTTTGCTTCTCCACAACAGATGCCAGACCATTGCATGCCTAAGGCACCAGGCTCCCTACTGTGTTGCTCTAGTCTTACAATTGTTACATTAGGTTGTGCAGTGCCATTGACAAATCTGCCAGCTGCTTTTGATTTATTTGTGATTTGTACAAAGCCCGCGAATGTTGACACCATGAGATCCTCTCCTGCCTGGGGCTGAACAGGTGCCTGGTCGCCAGCAGCCCTCTGAGTGCTAGTAACCAGCCATAAGTGTTGACCTCACAACCCTTTTCCCACAGACAGTTAATTTGTGAGTGTTGTACAAGTACGAGAACGACCACTGATTCTTTCTTGGTGGCTCGAACTTGGATGTCTCTGCAGGACGTTTCCAAGTCCTTGCTGTTGGGAATGATGATCCTGTCCTCGTACTGTACTTTGGGCACCCCACTGCTCATCTTTTAGCCCTAGAGAGATACATTTTCTTCTGGAATGACAGGAAGGGATTGAGTTTGATGACATTGGGTGACACCGCTATTAGTGATGGTGCAGGTGGGAAAGATAGTGAGGTGTCCCCAGTGAATGAGTGAGCATCACAGGAGGGCATGCAGGGTTGATGGCCTGAGCTGTTGGGATGGGTGAGGCCAGATGCTACATGAAATATTCAGAGGTTTGAGCATTAGCCTTGTTGGAGGTGAGTGCAATAACAGAAATAGAGTAACAATGAGGTAGCAGGGAGAAGATTGTGGCATTTACTGTGGCACCGCAAAGAAGGCTATTGAATCTCCTGCACTGCTGGATGCTCCTTGGAACAGTGGAAACCACACTGACCCAGATGGTACCTCAGGCTGGCAGTGCCTGCAGGCGTGAGGGAAGAGGACCACCTCCTTTACACTGTTCTATCCACCAACTCTTTGAGGTACCTGACTGCAAAGTAGGATGCCAGTTTCCCTCACCTGTCAAGCTTCATGTAGCCACGCAGGGCACTTCTGGAAGGCCAGCACTTGACCAGAGGCACAATGGCTTCTCACTAATGTAACTGGCACCAGGGATGCTAGAATATTAGATTAGTGGCGAGAACTTCCACGTATGACAAGTGGGAAAATTGGGCAAGTGTCAGATGAGTGAGTCACCCTGTGAGCATGGTATGTAGTTAATGAGGTGAGTTTGGGACAGTCATGCAAGAAAACACATGAGCCTCATGGAGAGAAATCTACCATGAAATTCAATGAAAACAACACCTCCAAAATATGATAAAATTCAATCATAGGGTTTTACAGCAACTGAACCGTGCAAAATGGAATGCTAGGATGTGAGGTGCTGAAAATTTGCATAAAGCCGCTAAAAGGAACAAATCTTGAATGAGATTCATGTGTCAAAACAGATCGGTGTTAGCTGATCCAATGACATAGTTTGACACATTCCTGTGGACAGGTCTGACAGGAGTTTAAACCATTGATTACTGCTCCTTGTTACATCGGCCAGTGTAGAAAACATGTGCGTTGAATAGAAACGTATTAGGAGCATCCTTAAAACAAAATAGACTAGCTATGTTATAGTGAGAGAACTCAGTTATAATCTTTTGCAGTCTTCAGTCAATTCTTTGATCTTCCGTGGTGGCATTCCATTTCATGTCATTTGCCTTGCTGTTTTGCCAAAGTTGTGAAGTGTTGAGTTTGGCACAATGTAAAATTCCTTTGGATGGCTAGTTCAGTTGGCTAGGTGACTGATTTGCAATGTCAGCATGATGCTAACAGCAAGACTTTTGTTTTCATTCATTCACGGGATGAGGGCAATGCTGCCTAGGTCACATTCGATGTCCATCCCTAATTGCCCGGGGCGGGTATTTAAGAGTCAGCCACATTGCTGTGGGTCTGGAGTCACATGTAGACCAGACCAGGTAAGGATGGCAGTTTCCTTCCCTGAAGGACATTCGTGAATCAGATGGATTTTTCCGACAATCGACAGTGGTCATTTTTGGACTGTTATTTCCAAATTTTCATTGAATTCAGTCCCCACCATCTGCCATGGCAGGATTCGAGCCCAGGTCCCCAGAACATTACTTGGAACTTGGAACTTGGGATTAACCACCCATCAATAATAGTGCTAGGCCATCATCTCTCTCAGTACCCTCACCAGCTGAGATTACCATAGAGAATTTTTCTTTTCAACCTTTTCCCCTCTCCTGAGGCGATAAATATTCGTTAAGCAATGGTAGTAAGGGATGTGGGCTAAATGCATGTATGTGGTGTTAGATCACAGGCCTTGACCTCATTACTGGGCGGAACAGGTTTGAGGGCCTGAATGGCTGCCTCCTGTTCTTATATTGAACTTGCCACTAGTAATCTCTCTCTGATGAGAGAGCAGCCCTATGGTTCATTGAGACCTTTTAGAATCCTCTTTCGTTTTGATATTTGTTGCCATTATGTTATGACCTATTCTATACATGCACTGCTCCATGTGTTACTCTTTGGTACTGCAGAACCCAGCAAAGGTTACAAACAAATGTTATAGTTCTGGGTAATGCAACTTTTACTAATTGTAACAATGCCACTTCAAATTGCATCAACAAATGTGACATTCTTGCAAAGCACATTGGAGTTTACCTTAGACACTGGGAGCACCACTGAGTGGAGGAAGTCCTGATCTTTGCTTTGCAGAGGATAAAATTAACAAGTTTGCAAGCAGAGAATTATAGAGACCATTTGGCCCAGCATGTTCTTTCTTTGAAAGAGCTATTGAATTAATTCTGGTAATTTTTTTCATAGAATTGTAGAATCCTTAAAGTGCAGATAGAGGCCATTTGCCTATCATGCCTGCACTGACTCTCTGAAGAGCATCCCTCCCAGACCCAAACTGACCATATCCCTGTAACCGCACATTTACCATGGTTAACCCACCTAGTTTGGACTTCCCTAGACACAATAGGGCAATTTAGCATGGCCAGTCCACCGAACCAGCACATCTTTGGATTGGTGGAAACTGGAGCCCCTGTGGGAAGCCCATACAGACACGGGAAGAAGTCCAGACTTCACTCAGACAGTCACCTGAGGCTGGAATCGAACCCGAGTCCCTGGCACTGTGAGGCAGTTAGCTCAGTTGGCTGGATCACTGGTTTGTGATGCAGTGAAATGCCAACAGTATGGGTTTAATTTCCACACCAGATGAGGTCACCATAAAGGTCTCATCTTTGCCTTTAGCCCCTGCTTTCTCCTCTCAGCTCTGCAAATCTTTGCTTTTTGTTATTAAATGGGCAGTACGGTGGCACAATGATTAGCACTGCTGCCTCACAGCACCAGGGACTCGGGTTCGATTCCAGCCTCAGGTGACTGTCTGAGTGAAGTCTGGACTTCTTCCCGTGTCTGTGGATGGCAAGGTGTGTGCTGAAAATTCCATATACAGACAAATGAAGAGATGTTTGAAATTACAAGGGCAAAAAGGGCTCTCAAAAGTGACACCCAGTATTGTCAGTATTTTGGCCATCTGACCAGAGCCAAAAATCTCCAGAGATTCCTTCTAGAGGCCAAAGTGGGGGACTACAGAAACAGGGATCAATGTAGGTGCTGTTGGGTAACAAATATCACACAGTCACACAGTGGTTTCAAATAAGTTACAGTGGATGTTTGAGAGTGGAGCAAGATAGATGTGTGGCACTATGACAGTTAGAACCAAGGTGGCCATTATATCCACTGAAGAGTTTGGTTGACAAGAAACTTCCTTCAGTGTATATTCTGGCCATCATGTACTATAACTGTCGAAAAATGGGTACGTAATGTATCAAAGAATTGCCCCTCCAAGGGTGAGCGCTCAGGATAGTTGGATCAGCTAGATTTGAGGTAACGCAATTGTAGAAGTTCACCAACAACAATGTGATCTGTCAGTGCTGCAGATATCCGTGTTCAATCTCACATCAGACTGCAGTCATGAAGAAAATCCACAGAAAATGATTGTCACTTATAGCTTGGACATATTTAGAAAGAGAGGAGTCCACCATCACCATTACCACACCTCAAACGCTGTCATGTCAGCCTGGATTTTTATCATCATGATTCTAAAAATTAAAAGAATTCCATGCCGCTGTTTTAAATAAGAGCAGTGGAGTCAATATTTATCCCTCAACTAACATCACTAAAACAGATTATCTTTATTTGAGGTAGAGTTGAAGTTAGTGACTAGGCATGATTTTATTGAGCATTGCAACAGGCTTGAAGGGGCTGAATGACCTCAATTTGCCCCTATTTTGTATCGTACTATCAATATTGCTGTTTGTGGAGCTTGCAATGTGCAAATCAACTTCTGTCTGTCTGACTTTATAACAGCAATTCTTGGATATCCAACAGTTAGACAAAAGATCTGTAATATCAATGCAATTTTTTGAGGCTGTGACCTGACTGCAGTAACTCATGCCGCATCTCCATATTTGGTGAAAACCATTCTGTACGACAAAATCTGGATGTTGTATGGTGACCTTCAAATGAACTTCTAAATGGCAGAATCTATGCAGTATTACAGTGAGATAATTTCCTGTACATTTTTATGTTAAACCATTTGTGAGTTTGTTGTTGACTGGATTTGCTGTCAGTTATTTCCCCATAACAGCTGCATTTGTCATTCAACATTTTCTCTTAAGAGGTTGACCATTTTGAATGCAGCTGTAGCTCTCTAAATGCAGTGTTAAATTACTTTCCACCACCTTCTTCAAATAGAAACCGGTCAGGCTAATTTGTTTTGAAATCTGGAACTTGGACATAATGCAAAGTGGTCAACATGATACTAAACCAGGAGGGAGGTGGAACTAGAGAGAGAGTAGGCCTGAAATTCTGGAATTAAATAAACAAAATATCTAAATGTGCAGTAAAAGAGAGCATAACACATAATACAAAATTATATAAAGTACTGCACATCTGAAAGGAAAGATGGACAACTGAACCAATCCATGGATGAAATAATCAAATCCTACATGAAACCACTGACTGTATTTCAAAGTACTTTATTGATTACAAAGTGTGTTAGGACATCGTGAGGTCATGAATTGTTTGGTGTAAGTCCAATCTTTTACTACTTGTAGCATAAAAATTTGCAAAATCAAGTAGGACTTGGGTACACTCTGGTTTTACAACATGCCCAATCCACACACAGCAGCAATTAATTAAATTAATGTCATTGTTTAACCCCATGGCCAATGCAATAGAAAGCAAGTCAAACAAATCTCATAGCGCTGTGGTTAGAATACCTCTTGAGTACTGTATCCTGTTCTAGTCAGTGACTCACAAAGATTAGCAATCTCCAGAAGAAATCTGAAGAAGAGTCACAAAGTGACACCCTCATTTGGATATTTGGAAATACTTGAGCTTCTCATTCTTGAAAGAAGGTCCAATGAGGATGATCATTAAGACATGTAAACATAAGTTTGGCAGCAGAATAAAGAGATGTAAGTTGAAAACAAGTTGAGTAAAAGGCAACTGCAGTCTGATGCCAGAAAGAGTAACCAAGACTTGGAATAGACTCCCAGGTAGAATGTGGGGGGTGGGGTTAAAGATGCTGGAGTTAAAGCCAGTTGGACATAACATAAGATTATAGACTGGACAGTTGCAGTTTATCTTGTAACAAGAAAAATAGCCTGCATTTATGAACAAAAACAAAGTTGCTGGGAAAGCTCAGCAGTTCTGGCAGCATCTGTGGAGGAGAGAAAAGACTTAATGTTTCGGATCCAGTGACCCAAAACATTAACTCTCTTTCCTCCACGATGCTGCCAGACCTGTTGAGCTTTTCCAGCAACTTTGTTTTTGTTTGCATTTATGAAGGTCTAATCATGCTCAGAGTGCCTGTGTTTCACATTATACTGATTAACCTTGAAATCATCACTTTGGCAGTAAATGCAGCACCTAGTTGTAACTAGTGAACTGAATAAGTAGCCAATTAATTTTTGGTGGTTACTTTTCCTGTACTTGAATGAAACTGCATCGATAAGTGGATACTTGGGAGTGATGAGCTGAACAATAATTTTGTGAAGGAAAAGCAAAGCATGAATGGTTAACAAACTATCGTCAGTGCTTTATCAAACAGATTATCTGCAGATTTACATTGTACGTTATTGTTTTCTACAACAGTGTGGAAATAGGCACTGGAAAAAAGCAATAGATCTTATATTAGTTTGACATTAGCAAGGAAATATCTGATATATAATCCAAAACTAAACACAAGTTATTATACTTGCAGAATGCAAATGATTCATGTACTTCAAAGACCTTGGGAATATAAACATGTAATTTTTGTAACATTAAATTCAGGTGCACGCATTTTGCTGTGGTGGTCTCTCAAAATGGTTACTGTATGTTAATCATATTAGTAACTTACCTCTATTTCAGCATCTCCCCAGGGATAGCTAAATTAATTGGAAAGATTTGATGATTGGCAAATTGTTGTTTGAGGAAAGGAACAGCTTGTCTGTAAGTGTTCTTGTCTTTAAGGTGTCCATAATTAATTAACATATGCCACTGCTTGTTCTGAGGTTGTACCTTTTTTATTGTAAACAAATTCTGGAATTATCTTAAACATCATGTTCACTGACGCCATTTCAGCATATGTTAATGTGTCTGCTATAGTGTAATTGGCATTTTGCCTTTGAATGAGAAGGTTGTGAATTCATGTCCCACTTCAGCTCTTAGGAACAAAGGTCAAGGCTGATGCTTGGCAGGATTGCTGGAGTAGTACTCCGTCAGATGTACCTCCTTCTGCACAAGTCATTAAGCAGAGGACCCAGCTATTTACTTGTGTATCAAAGCTCCCGTTCAGCTCTTATAGCAGTGATATTGTTCCTATTCCCTGAGTAAAATGTTCACCATTGGTGTGTAAGCTCCTCTGAACAGGATGATGAAAAAAGATCTACAGTAATGACACTGACCAATCAGAGGGCTGTTGTGACCCACTATTGGCGTCCCTACCTCTGATTCAGAGGCCCAGGTTCAAGTCCTACTCCTTCAGAGGTAGGTCGTAACATTCCAGAATAGTTTGGTTAAGAAATATCTATAAAAGCTCCCGTGGCAGTATTGTAAAGGAAAGCCAGGGAGTCCTGACTAATAAATCTACACAGAAACTGATTATCTGGTCTTGTTCTCACTGCAACTAGATTTTAAAAGTACTTCATTACCTGTAAAGTG
This sequence comes from Stegostoma tigrinum, assembly GCF_030684315.1. NCBI lineage: Eukaryota > Metazoa > Chordata > Chondrichthyes > Orectolobiformes > Stegostomatidae > Stegostoma > Stegostoma tigrinum. The sequence continues at coordinate 4,202,047 of NC_081389.1, read as the reverse complement.
CTTTGGTACATTCTGTGGTCTTGAAAGGCTCAAGATAAATGTCTTGTTCCGCAGTCCAAATAAAAGTGCCACCAGGGATCTCTCAATTGATCTCTCAGGGATCTCCCCTGCACAGAGAATATACTTTCTTTCCAATATACATCTCAAAGTAACAGTAACTCAAGTTCTGTGTTTTTTTAAATGAGTTTTATTTTATTTCTTTTGCACATTCACCAATGATTATGACTCTTGGAGATACCCAAGTTGATAGGATGCTCCTGGGAGATGTTGATATTTTCTATGTTGCAGTGGATCATTAGAAATCCTGGGAGCACAGTGGAATAAGGTTATGCACGTGAGAATCTTTAATTGTCAAACAGTTCAAAGGTAGGATTCGGCGGAGTGGAGGAAAGTACACTGAAGATTCTACAGTTGATCTTCTGGCAAGATTTCTTTTGCCAGAAGATGAATTAATGCTTTTTCTCTAACTCTTTGGAGTCCTGCCAACTCACTGTGTTCTCAATTTGTGTCACTAACCTCAGAAATATCCTGCTAATTGATACAGAAATTCAACACCTTAGCAAGTACTCAAAGTCTGGTTTTGCTTTTTGGTTGTACTTGTGTCGTTAGATTTCACCTTTCAAAACACCAAGAGAAAAATGATCCTCCTATTTGTGGGTTATGTAGCCTTTGAGCCCCTTTCAAAAGCTGTTAATCACTGGGAACTCCACTATGTGCACCAAAATAGAATTGTCAGTCCATGTATTGGATGACTAATGTTAAAAATACACAGATTTCACAACCTGCTCATGCAATAATGCCAATGACAAAATGTTCTGCCGTTTAATAATTGTATCAGGATGTGCTCAGCACTGATGCCTATTGAGGACAATGAGTCACTTAGTGGATAAAATTGTAACATTGCATTTGAAACTTAAGATCAAAGGCAGTGTACAAATTGGCAAACTGGCATGATGTATTGCTTTTATGGATAGATACTTGATGTCAGTTTTCATTAGCTCTGAAATAGAATGCCTTGTTTCAGTGTCTTAGTAATTTCCTTCCTCGCCTTCCCTTTCCCTAGCTACTTATTTCCACGCTGATGAAGCATCTGTAGCTTTGCTTCTGGCTGCTACTCTGTATTCCAGTTTGACTTATGCACATATTCTCCCCAGGCCCCTCGAGCAGTGCAAAGATCTGTCAAGTGTATGGAATATAGACACATTGGAGCTCAGGCTAGACCTAAAGCCCTTGTGAGCCAAGAAATCATCATTTATGTTCACAGGTGCTGGGTAGGGGAGGAACAAATTCAAGATTCTGTGATTATGCTATAGATGTAAGCACAATCTCAGAACCTATTAAGTCACGTTGACTGCATGACAGGGATAGAATATCATTCTTCATGACTTTATGATCCTGCCCCAGCAGGGCTATGTTAGAGAGGAACAATGATCATATCATGGATATAAGTCAGTTCTGACTATCGTGTGACTGGAAAAAAGTAGGGCTTCGGTGTTGTGATACATACCACTCAACATGAGTATTTGCACAACTGTACCTTGAGATCAGCCAAATAAAGATTGGAACAAAAAAGGCAGAAGAATATAAATTTCAGTTTGAGCTAATTCATACTGTGGGCAGCACAATCACTTGTCTTTCACAATCTCAGCATGTCCTGAAACACTTCACAAGCAGTCAAGTACTTTTGAATGTAAGCAATCCAGCAGCAATTTTGTACAGAGAGCTTCCCCACAAATAGCAAGAAGTGACTGTTCAGAATATCTGTTTGTGACTTTTTTGAAGGAGTAATGTTGACCAGAATATTGCTCAAATCAATTGCTCTATTGTTCTTCAAAATACTCCCCTGGAATAATGTACAAACATAATAGAGGGCAGAGAGAGCTTGGTTTAACACTCATCTGAAGAATTCTCTTGGTAGTGCTAATGGAGTTTCAGACTAATGGGGTGGGGCTTAAACCTTCAGACATAGAGGTTGAAATGCTACTACTGAGCCAAGGCCTGAAATCGTGAGAGTGAGGACAGAAGTAATATTTTTTCGTGTTCATGCCCATGATTTCCAGCAATTTATTTTCTAGGAATATACTGACATCCAGACTTTGTTCCTAAGGGGGCCAGATTAAAGGAGAATCAGCTCCTGTTATTACTGTGCTAGACTCTTCATAATCCTTCTGTACCAGAACCTTTGTAAATGCCTGCCCTGTCAGGCTGTCGAGTATCAAATTTACTGCCAAGGTTCCTTTTAAGGTGATAGCTGGGTTTCATCATGTGCATCCTGCCTGTTCTTACCTGCCTCAGAGTTTAGTGGATAGTTTACTGATGCTGTCACAATGGTCACATCAAAGTCTCTACGTCAATGGAATGTCAAAGTGCAGATCACTTAATAGTAAACTTGGATTGAACCAAGCAATCTTTCTGTGGTGTTGTAAAGAAAATAATGGTGTGGATTTTCTATTTTCCAACTAATAGTTTCTAAGGCATAGATGGGAGTTGCAATAGGAAACCAGTGCAATCCCTATCATATCAGACTGTAAAGAATTGCCTGGGAATTTAAAAAATCCACTGGACAGTTCCCTTTTACCTGCAACCCTTTGAAACTATTCATTTAAATTTGAGAATTTGGAGTGGTGGGGGGCATTTCACTGAAGTTAAATACATAGTTACTTGGGTAATGTTAGACGGTTAAATACCTTGTTTAACTATTGAGTACCAATTAAAATGATCTCTATCTGACTTTACACACCTCCAAACGCTCCTCCTCCAGCATCCCTGAGACTCCGATCCTTCCTGACTCCAACGTCCATGACCCCTCACTCCCAAGCCTCTGGATCCCACTAAAATAGCTCCTCATTCCCAAACCAGACACAGCTGCCCTGTTGTCAGAACTGACCCTATGCCTGCTGGACTCAATATGTTACAGCCACGCTGATGTATGCTAAACACTCTATCACTTACCTGGCTCCCTTATACCTTACACCCTGGTATGTTACACCCAATACTTATGCCAGTCTCTCGTTCAGGGATTCTAACTGTGCTCTTATGTTTTGTACTTGGTCACGTGACAGCTACTGTGAAATGCTATCTATGATTCTGGACCTTTAAATTTCAGAACACAACCGCTGACTGTTGTAAGCAATGGGGCATAGTTTTCCTTCCCCCTGACTGTTACATGCTGTAGAGGATCTGTCAAAATGAAAGCTCTGCTATTCTGAACAAGGCTTGATTCGAATATCCTGTCACAAATGAGGAGTTCTTTCATTGAGTGGAATAAGAATAGCGCATTAAATCTGTGTGAGTTTGCCATTCCTTGAAAACTCTGGCCAGTTATTGTTTTATTGCCACTGAAATCACCATAAAGAAGCAGGAAACAGAAAAAGTTTCCAATTCTTCTTATTTATTTCTCATTTTAAGCATATTTTCTAAAAAGCCAACGTGTCTTGATAATACTGTCATGCTCAGTGGTATAGCATAGGCTTGACAGTTGTTGATTCCATTAGAATTGAAAAGTAATTTTGATCTTTGGGTCACTTTCTGTTTTCACTGACTTGGTGCGTTCTCATTATCTGGTTTGAAAGTGATAATAATGAATGAAGAAGGAGAAACTAGGAACAGCGGTAGGCCATTCAATGAGATAGTGACTGATCTGTGGCCTAACAGCATATGAGCCTTAGCTCGTATCCCTTAATACCATTGCTTAGCAAAATTTATCTGCCTTAGATTTAAAATTAAGAATGAGTTAACAAGTTGATGCTACAATGTCAATTATATAGAACTCAGAAATTGTTTTTAGCTATTTGGCTATATAATTGATACTATTCTTTGAGAAATTGCTACTTGATAAGATAATTGTAAATGACAGTTTAGAAATATGCTGATTGAATAATTAATACCTTCCCAACCATCAGAGATCAGCTTGTCCACTCTTTCTTTCTGTCCTTGCTTATAACCTAATGTTTAAACATCAAAAAGTTTTATAACAGATTTTAACAGGTTATTATGAGCACTCCTTGCTGTGGATGAAGTGAAAATTCTGTGCTGCATGTCAAAATATTAGTCATCAACCTGAAATATACAGAGTTAGTAGGAACTGCAGATGCTGGAGAATCTGAGATAACAAGGTGTAGAGCTAGATGAACACAGCAGGCCAAGCAGCATCAGGGGAGCAGGAAAGCTGAATCTTTGGGCCTAGACCCTTCTTCAGAAAAGGCCCTTTCTAAAGCACCATCAGCCTTGCTGTTCCTCTGTTGCTGCTTGACCTGAAATATTAATTGTCTGTTGCCACAGATGCTGTCTGACCTGATTTTATTTGAGTTCTATCTGCTAAAGCATTTTGCCTCTGTATGTAATTTTTTTTTTGCTTTTATAATGCGCAAGTGTTTTTATTTTGTGTTTGTAACAGGGAAATTGGACTTCAAGATTCATCAAGCAATGAAGAAAGGATTAATGCGTCAAAAGCAAATTGCATAGGAAAAGGAAGCATACAGGGGAGCAGTCTTGTTCTCTAGTGCTTGGAGGCGAAAAGACCCACAGCTGTGAATTGACCAGGCCTGTCATAAAATCTACAGTCACTCAGCTAAGAAACTATGAATGTACTGTCCAAAGAGTCTCCAATGTATTTACTGCGACGTGGTGACCCAACATCAGACAACCCAGAAATCCAAGAACCTCTGTCTTTAATAATACAATCAGCATGCAGTTAAAAAATAACTCCTGTAATTCAAGGGAAATGTTGCACAAAAAGCTAAAGCAATATCTCCCAATAATATTGTTAGACAATTACTTTTCTTTTATGGGGATTTGAGTCTGTGAAATTTCTGTAAATTGAAACAAAAGCCCCTATTAAGCTTGATTTGTTTCATTGATTAAAGGAGTCAGTGCAATGTCCGGAATCTATTTCTCAATGGCCCTGCTTTCCAGTAACACATGAATTTGCAGTGTTCATTTCTCTTTAGTTCCAATCCCTTATGAATGAGGGCCAGTGGGTTCAAAGCAGAATTATATGTTGGGCAGTAGGACAGTTTAATGGTAGCCATGAAGTCTGGGATTCATCATCGTTGTATTTCTGCTTAAAAAAAGCTTCCTCGGTATATAACAGCTACTGGAAATGCTGGCATTTTGTTACTCATGCCTCTTTGTTCTTGGAAGATTATGGTGAGCTGCCTTCTTGAACTGATGGTGGTGAGCTTCATTTGGCCATTTCATGCCATTTGGTTCCTCCAGCTTGTGTCAGCTGCCTGCAGAGCAACCCAGTCAATCCTGTTTCCCTGCTTTATCTCCAAGTTTCTGGTTAATTTTCCTCAAATGCCTATCCAGTTTCTTTTTGAAAGGCTCGTTGTCTCTGTTTTCATCAATTTCATAGGCAGCAAGTTCCAGGTCATTATCACTCAATGCATTAAGATGTTCCTCATTTCCCCCTCGGATAACAAAGTGTGAAGCTGGATGAACGCATCAGGCCAAGCAGCATCTCAGGAGCACAAAAGCAGATGTTTCAAAAGCTCTCTGATGAAGGGTCTAGGCCCGAAATGTCAGCTTTTGTGCTCCTGAGATGCTGCTTGGCCTGCTGTGTTCATCCAGCCCCACACTTTGTTATCTTGGATTCTCCAGCATCTGCAGTTCCCATTATCGCTCATTTCCCCCTCGTTCCCTTTCCCAGAGCATTAAACTTATGCTGCCATGTTCTTGTGTAATCATGGGACAAGCTTTTGTCTGCCTTCATACCTTACTTCCTTTCCACCTCTCTTCAATCCAGTTGGAAACAACATCAACTTCATACAATGTACTGAGAGCAATTATTCATTTAAAATTGCCAAAATATTCTGAAAATTTGAAAGAAGCAAAATAACGGTGTGAAAACTGTCGGGTTTTCTTTTTTGTGGGATCAAAGGAATTTCCAAATTAAACTAGTCAAAATTCATCTACTTCTGCATCTACCATCCTGGTTGACGCATGATGCAGTGAAAACAGAGTTGTTGAGTAAGTGTAGCAATCGATCTGCATCAATTAGTCCCTAACAGGACCACATAGATTCTGTTCTGTTAATTGTACAATCGATCGTGGAAGTGATTTTCCTGTAGATTTAGTTTTGAATTTGCCTCTCTTCAATCAGAGACTTTGTCCTCTGGTTCTAATGTTCTAGACAAGATGTTGGATCCCTTTCTGAGACATAAGAACAGCAAATCATATTACTTTCTTTTCAGTGGAATATGCCCAGTTTGTACAATCAGTACTCATCCACCAACCCCTCATTCTCTCAGCCATTCTGGGTGCTGCCTTGTATTTCCCGAATGTAATCAAAAGAAAGGAGTTTTCCAAAAGATGTATGTTTAATACAAAGAATGTGAAAAGACGTGGCTGACAGTTTCATTGTATTTCTTTTCTCTCCTGTTGCTCTATACTACTAATGTTTTCTGAACACTCGGGGGCTGCCAATATTGACAGTGTTCTGCAGGCACTGGAGCAAGTGGCATTTATTGCCTAGTAAGCTTCAACGATAACTGGAAAATAAATAGTTCCTCAGTAATGGGGCTGACACATCTTTTTATGTCATTTTATACATTGAACCTCCTCCCTGCCCCCACTTGTATTTCTTCGGATATTTTTGGCTATTTATTTCCAGCCATCTTTAAGTGGCTTTGCAAAACAGTCATTAATAGCTGTGAACAGTGTCAGAAAGGTCATGAATGGATTCTCCTTTACTCTCTGCAGTAATGCTCCTGAGGCACTCCCCATGATAGCGTAGTTGAGATTGAGGACTTCTGGTGCAATTATTTCACGTATAAACCTCGACGCCACATGATGTTTGAAACTATGTGGTATTGCACAAACACCCTCACTTGTTCCCTAACAGTTTAATCCCAATGCAGTGTCTACTATTGTTGACAGAGTGAAAGTGTATTCTGTGTATCTGTACAGTATGCTTATGTGGCAGAAAATAATTTTTCAAGTTCACTTGTTTATTGGTGCACCACAGCTATTTTATGGATGTGTATACCGTAGATAAGCAGTAAAAGTCGAGCTCATATCTTCAAATAAACACTCTTAGTCATTAAGCAGGATTAGTAGAACCTTCTGATGCTGTAAGTAATATAATTATGTGCCTTACTGTGCAAGGATAGGAAACCGAGCAAGGCTGTTTTCAATTCCTGTTCAACATTTTAAAAATAAGGTGCTGTCTGAGAAGGTATGTGTAAAAAAAGAGAGTTGCTCATTAGTCCAATGCTTGATTCCAACTGAAATTTGAACTCTGTGGTGAGGAAAGGACTGCAACTGGGAGGCCCTTGTTCATAAACTTGTCAATGTAAACTGAATGAATCCTCTGTTGTGGTTGTAGACTGAATAATTTATTTTTTATTTTCCTGCATTTGAAGAATCTGCTGTCTTTTTTCTTAGGGAATGTCAGAGTGAAGTCTGTAGTTTTTAACTAATAGGATTATCTTAATGTCCTGTTAGTTCAATTTTAAAATGCTCCATATTTCATTATTCAACGTCAATTCATTGGACTCTTGCTGTGAGGATGGACAGACAAACTTCTAAGACTCTGTCAGTACCACTTTGTTGCTTATTACAGATTATGCCAGCATGTCAATTTGCAACAGAGACAGATCCAACCTTCGTACATTAAACATTAGTATTTATAATATTAACAGCGTTAACATTCCCTGATGGGCTAATGTTGCCTGGAATGTGGAATCGGGCACATTTATGCTTGTCAACTCCTGATTGTAGGTTTCATCACATGATTTGGCTCCACGCACTCTCATGCTTGCCTTTGGTTTTGTGAAGCAATTATTTTCCTTCCAGCCCGTCAACTTCTTGTTACCTGGTTCGCTGATTCCAGTTGCTCAACAGACTGTTGTTTACATATCACATAAACTTAAAGCAGATATGCAAACAAGTAGAATTTTTTAAAATGCCTAAATGATTTTTCTCCAGGGATGATCAGCACCCCTCTGCACATTTAAACACTGAAGTGATATTCATTCCCGCAAGTATTCATCTTAGTTTAGTGAACTTCTGAAATGTAATCCAACACACCTAAACATACAGATGGGGATTATTGTGGACAACAAGTGTCTACTTTCCCTTTTCTTCTAACCTGGCCGCACATGTCCAAGCAGTCATGAGTGATTTTGACTGAAATGGTATTTTACTCTCAGGCAGCAAGCACACAGACTTTAATAATTGACTAGTTAGTATAAATTTAAGCTTAAGGACGCTTGTGGTGCAGTGGTCATGTCCCTACGTCTGGGTCAGTGGACCTGGGTTCAAGTCCGACCCACTTCAGAAGGGAAGGCAATGGCCTAGTGGTATTATCACTGACTGTTAATCTAAAGACCCAGATAATGTCCTGGGGACCTGGGTTCAAATCTGACCACAGCAGATGGTGGAATTTGAATTTGATAAATATCTGGAATTAAGAGTCTAATGATGACCATGAATCCGTTTCTGATTGTTGAAAAACCCATCTGGTTCACTAATGTCCTTTAGGAAAGGAAACTGCTATCCTTACCTGGTCTGGCCTACATGTGACGCCAGACCCACAGCAATGTGGTTGGTTCTTAATTGCCCTCTGGGCAATTAGGGATGGGCAATAAATGCTGCCTGGTCAGTGATACCCGTATCCTGTGAATGAATAAAAGAAATGATAAGGTTCTGAGCAGGTTGATTAGGGAAAATATCTGCGAACTTAAGCTTTGCTGAAAAAGACACAAAGTCACAGTTTTTCATGCACTCATCAGGACTGACATGCAAGAAACCAAATTCAGAGAGGGAATATCAATTTATACAGTATGAGAAGACGATGCTGATTGTTTGAGGGAGGTGCAGCAGGAACTTTTTCGACAGTATTCACTCTAGAAAACGACAATGTTGTCGAGGAGAATACTGAAATACAGGCTAATAGACTAGGTGGGATTGAGGTTCACAAGGAAGAGGTATTAGAAATCCTACAGAGGGTGAAGATAGATAAGTCCCCTGGGCCGGATGGGATTTATCCTAGAATCCTCTGGGAAGCCAGGGAGGAGATTGCCGAGCCTTTAGTATTAATCTTTAACTCGTCATTGTCTATAGGAATAGTGCCAGACGAATGGAGCATAGCAAATGTGGTTCCCCTGTTCAAGAAGGGGAGTAGAGACAACCCTGGTAATTACAGACCAGTGAGCCTTATTTCAGTTGTTGGTAAAGTGTTGGAAAAGGTTATAAGGGATAGGATTTATAATCATCTAGAAAAGAATAATTTGATTAGGGATAGGCAGCACAGTTTTGTGAAGGGTAGGTCGTGCCTCACAAACCTTATTGAGTTCTTTGAGAAGGTGACCAAACAGGTAGATGAGAGTAAACCGGTTGATGTGGAGTGTATGGATTTCAGCAAGGCGTTCGATAAGGTACCCCACAATAGGCTATTGTAAAAATGTGGAGGAATGGGTTTGTGGGAGATATAGCAGTTTGGATCATAAATTGGCTTGCTGAAAGAAGACAGAGGGTGGTGGTTGATGGGAAATGTTCATCCTGGAGACCAATTACTAGTGGTGTACCACAAGGGTCGGTGTTGGGTCCACTGCTGTTTGTCATTTTTATAAATGACTTGGAAGATGGCATAGAAGGATGGGTTAGTAAATTTGCAGACAACACTAAGGTTGGTGGAGTTGTGGATAGTGACGAAGAATGTTGTAGGTTACAGAGAGACATAAATAAGCTGCAGAGCTGGGCTGAGAGGTGGCAAATGGAGTTTAATGCGGACAAGTGTGAGGTGATGCAGTTCAGTAGGAGTAACCGGAATGCAAAGTACTGGGCTAATGGTAAGATTCTTGGTAGTGTAGATGAGCAGAGAGATCTCGGTGTCCATGTACACAGATCCTTGAAAGTTGCCACCCAGGTTGACAGGGTTGTTAAGAAGGCATACCGTGTTTTACTTTTATTAATAGAGGGATCGAGTTCCGGAAACAAGAGGTTATGCTGCAACTGTACAAAACTCTGGTGCAACCGCACTTGGAGTATTGTGTACAGTTCTGGTCACCACATTATAAGAAGGATGTGGAAGCTTTGGAAAGGGTGCAGAGGAGATTTACTAGGATGTTGCCTGGTATGGAGGAAAGGCCTTACGAGGAAAGGCTGAGGGACCTGAGGCTGTTTTCGCCAGAGAGAAGAAGGTTGAGAGGTGACTTAATTGAGGCATATAAGATAATCAGATGGTTGGATAGGGAAAGCCTTTTTCCTAGGATGGTGACAGCGAGCACGAGGGGGCATAGCTTTAAATTGAAGGGTGAAAGATATAGGACAGATGTCAGAGGTAGTTTTTTTACTCAGTAGTAAGGGTATGGAACGCTTTGCCTGCAGCGCTAGTAGATTTGCCAACTTTAGGTACATTTAAGTCGTCGTTGGATAAGCATATGGACGTACGTGGAATAGCGTAGGTTAGATGGGCTTCAGATTGGTATGACGGGTCGGCACACCATCGAGGGCCGAAGGGCCGGTACTGTGCCGTAATGTGCTATGAACTGTTCATTGTCAAAGTTAGTTCTCTGATTAACTGCAGACTCGGCAGGTAGACTCTGATTGGTCAGGGTGTTGTTATCTGCAAAATAATCAGGATGGGTCGAATGAGTGAGGGAAAAAAAATTGGCATTTGGAGCAGAAAGTGAGAAAATGTCAAAGTGTCTACGTTAGCCAGAAGAATAAAATAGCATATTCCTTAAATGGAGAGAGATTGCAGATTTCTGGACATACATAATATCTTGGTCCCAACCTTTCTTCGAAGCCTTGGAGCTGCTCCAAGTTTGTGCTCATGCACCTCCAAGATCCGTGTACTGAAGCAAAAAGACAGAACTTTTCACAGCACACGAAATGACAAAAGTTAGGAAGCGGGTACAGCAAGTGGCTGAGAATGCAAATTAAATGTTTATTGCAACTGGATTTTATTTTATTCATTGGATGTAAGTGTTACTAGCGAGGCCAGCATTTATGGCCCAGAGGGGTCATTAAGAACCAACCACATTGCCATGGATGTGGGGTCACACCTAAGCCAGACCAGACAAGGATGGCAAATTTACATTCCTAATGGATGTCAGTGAACCATGTGAGTTCTTCCTGACAATCGGCAATGGTTTCATGGTCATTATTAAACTTGTATTTAGATAGGAGTGGAGACAGGGTCACTGAACATTTTTAAGACCGTCATAGATTCCTGACTAACAAGGGAGTCTGGGGGTATTGAAGGCTGGAAAATGGTGCTGAGCTCACATTCAGATCAGCCTTGATTTAATTGAATGGCAGAGCAGGTTCCAGGAGCTAATAGCCTACACTTATTTCTGATTTGAGTTTATAAGACCATTTGATTGTTTGTGTATGCACCACCTATTAACCACTGGACATGTTACCTAGTCATGCTGCTACAATTGATTCAATGATTTCTGCAGGGCTGTCCGCAACCTCAGCCAATGAATTAGTTCTGAAGTGTAGTTACAGTTGTAAGGCCGGAAGTACAACAGCAGCTTGCACACAGCCAGGTTCCACAAATGGGAGCGTGATAATGACAAAGTCAATTTAGTGTTGTTGGTTGAGTGATAATTGTTGACCTGAACAAAAGGGCCTACATCCCTGTTGTTTTTATCTTTAGCACTAGGAGAAGTTTTGCATCCAACTGAGACAGTAGACCCAGTCTCAGTTTAATGTTTCATCTGAAAGACAGCACTTACCCACCAGCAGTGAAGAATTCATTCAGCATGGGGTTTACAGCAGTTTAAAAAAAAGCAGGATCTTGCCAGAACTCAAGATAGGCAATGGATACAACCGGACCAATCTCATTCTTATTGCAAAAATAAAATGTAAATATATTTGATGAACGTAAATTTGACACCATATGATAATTTTCTAAAGGTCTGGACATTGTCCCATACATGTTGCCTGGATAATTTGCCTTTTGCAATTTGAAACTGTTGTCTCAAGGACTTTCCTCGTATCAATACTGTCCTTGACAATATATTTGAGTCAAAATTTTCATCTTGCTAAAATGTGTGTTTTCTGATCCTGAGGCGCATAGCTGCACAGTTCAGTAGTCGATTAACCAGACTTGCAGTAATATAAATGAAAATATTCCTGGAATATAAATTAATGCTCTGTTTTAGTTCTGACTGGAGATCTGAATTCCAGGGATTTGGAATTTGCATAATTTGCATGTAACAATGCTTTGCAGAAGCCAGAAAGACTGTTCCAGTGAGGTGTGCTACTTCGTATTAGGTTACGTGATAAATATATTCTTCAAAGCAATATTGTAACATTTTGCAATGTATTAACTTGCATTCACACAAGCTATTAACATAGTCGAACAGTCCCAAGGTGCACGACAGAGCCTCCTAGTTAAAAAAGGAAACCAGAAGACAGGTGGCAGATTGGTTATCACCAGCATCTTAAAGGAGAGTGCTCGTGATGGAGTGCCAAAGATTAGATCTAAATGGTTGAAGACACAGCAGCCAATAGTGAGCCAATGAAAGTAGTAAGGCAGAGTTGGAGGAAGTTGCAGAGTTTTTAGAGGTTTGTAGGGTGAAGGAGGTTGCAGAAATAGGAAAAGAGTAAGACAATGGAGAGATTTAATGAGGGAGAATTTGAGAAAATTGCATGTTTTCAGTCATTACATTGCTTTTCTGGTAAAGTATTTTTTCCTTCTCAAACTCCCAAGTTATGAGACGTTTTCCACCTAACATTGTATTGCCTCCATTTAAAAAGAATGGTTTGAACCAGATTTGCAAGATGTTAAGTCAAGTAGTTGAAGTAGACTGAGAGAAACAATTTCTGCTGACTGGGGAGGCCAGGACTAGGGAACCAAATCTGAAAATTAGAGATAGACCTTTTCAGGAGTGAAGCTTCTCTACATGGTTTGCAACTCCCAAGAAAGCTAGCAATTGCTGATAAATCAGTTGTGGATTTTAAATCTGTGATTGATGGGTTGTTGTCAAATAAAAAGTGTTAATAAATATGGAGCAAAGGCAGAAATATGGACTAGATCAACCGTAGTTTCAATGGGAGGAGAGGATAGAAGACCAACTGGTCTTCTCCCATTCCTTTGGTCCCATACTGCAACAGCAGTTGTTAGCGTTTGAACTTTAGTCTCATAGCCAACTGTAATCTGAGAGAGCAGAATATCATTGATATCCAGCATGATTTCCAGTGGCAGATACACAACAAAAAGTGTTGTTATTAATCCCAGCACGTTATCTGATTCACAATGTGTGTCAGACATAGTTACCAATTTAGAGGAGACTGGGGAGCTGCTTCCTTGCAGTGAACCTAAACGTTGGCAGCAAGCCAATCTACATCATGAAAATAATGATTGATACTCTCTTCAAAACAATTGCAATTACTGAAATAATTATATTTTGAAATAATATATTGCTTGAATATGAACTAACTGTACACTAACAGAAGTAGCAAAATGCATCATCTTGAAATAATAAGCCATACATTTGTAATGATTATGGAACACTGCAGATGTTCCACTCAGCTCTCGTAAAATCCTGGTCCAGAGCTGTTCATTTAGCTCTCATTCCGTGCAGAAAAATGGCAGTAAATTGAAAGCTGTCCGATGCTAACCACTTTCAATGATGCATTACAATGCTTCTCATCAACTCAGAAATAAACTGTCAGCTTTGTAATGTTTCAAGTACATCTCTAATCCTTAGTCATGGATGTGAATTTAAATTTCTGCCAGGTCTCTCAGAATGCAGCCCAAAGCCATATTTAATACACTGATATATATTTAGGCTACTCATTTTACATTGATCAAATACAATAGGAGGATAACAATAATTAGGCTTAGGTCTGCCCTGATGTGTTTTCAGATGCCCTGTGACCTTTGGAGGTCACTGTTTAAATTGAATGCAAGCACATATTGTTTAATGGAATGCCAAACAGCCTGGAGGTAAAAGCAATGCAATTAGGATTGGCATAGTGCGGTTTTTTTGAACACTGAAAGTGTTTACAAAATAACTGTGACCTCTGCCCTGTATGACTCATATATGCATTGCAATTTCTTGTAGCTCTGCAAAGTCTTATGCCTGCCCTCTATAATAAGCACACTCTGGAGTGACATTTACAAGTTAAATACCAGTGGGCTGAAATTATTTCCTCGTTTGTCTAATTGGATGATGAAAATACTCATTTGTCCACCCTGCAGTCACCAGCTCAAGCCTGTTTCACACTAATATTCTAAATACATTTGGTGATGGGTTAAATCTGTGATTTTCTTAATTCAGCAGTACACTCACTGACTTAACCTCCAGGGACCCTCTTATATTTGAAGACTGGTTTTAGAACCCACCAGCATTTACTTTGGAATCTTCAGGAATGAAACATCTCAAAGACACTACAGTGAACAAAGGGCAAAATCATGAACAAGATTTGTTTTCTCATTTTCTTTGAAAGCTTTGTTCACTAGCTATAAAAGCATTGGCAGTGATGGGGGGGAAGAGGCCATTTAGAATCATCCATTGGGATAATACAGTCTATTTGCTACAAACACAAATTGCTGGAGAAACTCAGGAGGTTTGGCAGCATTTGTGAAGAGAGAAACAAAATTAAGGTTTTGAGAGCAGTGAGAGACTTTAGAATTCTGCTTTCTGACTGCTCGTGGGAGCTGGTAGAGTGGAAATTGATGTGTCAGGCAATCAATCCACTGAGTCTGGGGGTGCCCTGTTTGGAAATAGGATGTCAGGTGATAAAACCTCGTGGAATACCTTCAGCCAGAGGCATCACAAGTTGTAGTAACTGGGAAGACAGTGCCAACAAAAATGCATAAATTTGATACTCTTATGTCTATCCTGATGAGTGCAAGGTGAAATTTCAACAGCACGGTTTTCATTTTTTTATTAAGCAGTACTCAAGTTAACTTTATTTCTGATTATTAGGTAAATATTTAATCATTAAACCTCCACAACACATCCTTGGGCTGCAATGTCATGAGAGTGAGTGTCTGAGGGAGTTCTCCACTTCCCAGATTGGCATCTTATTCTTACAAGATGAGCAAAAGTACAGTAACCTTTCCAAAGACATTTGTTATATTAAATATGGTGTTTAAACAGTTTGCAAAGTGTTGCCTAGCAACCTATCTATCCATGTGGCAGAAGTGATCGTTAGGTTGTCAGTTCCCAAAAAAAATCAGTTGCTTGCTGACAGCTTATGGCCTTCTTTGTAAATCAACAGCATTCCCAGGGGATTTCAGCTTTCCTACAGGATACTGCTTTGATGAGATTTTATGGGACTTTTCTCATATCATGTTTCATCATAAGGGTTACATTTGAATTGTGTTCTATGTTTCACCCTTTTGTGAATTGCATTCTTGTCATAATAGTGCTGCGGATGAACTATTTTCAAATCTCTCCTTGAATTTTCATCTACCCTTTGAGATAAATGTGGAGGGACCGGTCCCTACCAATCCAGTGGTTGTGTATTTATCAAGAGTAGGAATTCCAGCACTACCTCTCACTGAAACCTACAGAAAAGAAAAGGTATTGACACAGCTCAAGTCACGTGAACGTTCACTGTGGTAACAATGAGTACCCCTGAGCCATGCAGTGAACCCTCAACTCCATAATACAATGTTCTAAATGTCAATATTCTGTTGAACCAGATCTTCTGGCTTGGACATACAATCCTACATATGGATCAGGATTCCATGGACATCTTGATACACTGACTCCTTGGGAATTGGATAGTAGTTTCTACTTGGAGTGAGCAATTCCCCTTAGACCCTTCTATAAGTGTCTCACTCTGAGTTTGAACAATTCATTTACTAAACTATGTAGTTACCTAGGAAATGTTAGGCAGAAAATTCCTAGTGTAACTCCTGGCTAACTATGCAAGTGATGACACTCCAATCACTATCACTGACAAGTCGCCTCATTATGTCAAATTAACATTCCCCCCCTCCGCTGAATCCGACGCACCTACTCCACAGGCAAGACACCCATTTACCTTCCGGCCCACTTACCCTACATATACACCCAGTTACCTCCTTAACCAGCCACCCCTTTACTCATTTACTCCACACACCTACCCAGCTACCTCCCCACCCAGTAAGAAGTGCCAATGCTGGAGTCAGAGATAACACAGTGCGGAGCTGGAGGAACACAGCAGGCCAGGCAGCTTCAGAGGAGCAGGAAAGCTGACATTTTGGGATGAGACCCTTCTTCAGCTCCACACTATGTTATCTCTACCTCCCTACCCACTTAGTCACACACCTTTCTACTACACACCAATACACATGCACCCTTTGCTCACCCACTCAGTCTTTCAGAAATACAGCGAGAAGCTTTGAGACTTTTGCACACTTACCAAAACATGACATCTAGTGCTGCAGAAAGAGGTCATGGCCTCTTCATGATCCTCCTTGAGAGATTTAGCTAGATAAAGTGTATCCAGAGAAGTGGGTAATTTATGTCTAATTAACATCAGACACTGGTTCTGATGCTGATTGGAAGACATGGGCGAGTATTTTCTGTTTCAGCTCCTTGTCCCCATTTTCTCAGTGGGAACTGAATCATGGACGGTTGAACAGCTAGACTGTTGGACAGTGGAATATTTAACCCAGCAATGAGTCAGGAGAGGATGCCTAAAAGAAGCAAACTCACTGGGCCATTTTTGCACATATTTCATCCATTGTTTCTTCCTTCCATCCTTTTTTAAACCTGGCTATCCAAACACCCATGCATTTTTCACCTATCTTTTCCCTCCATCCGTTTCTATGTTTGCATTATTCATTCATTTCTCCATTTGTCTGCCAGTCCTTCCATCCAAACTGTCACCAGCTAATTACCAGCTGACTGTCACCACCTCTGAATTGCTCTGACAGTGTAAACATCACATTTAGGGTGTACTGCATCACAAATCATCTATTCCCCTTCTCAGTACTTCGAATCTGGCTGGCTTAAATCATCACTAATGGTCCATGTACACATGCTACTAAATACTCAAAACAAAACAATCAAATTACTCTATTTTTGCAATTATGTTGCTATTTGCCTCATCTGTTCATAAACCACCAGTAAAATTATACTTTATCAGTGGCTATTTGTACAGGCTAGGATGATTTTCTTCCATGACTTATGAGGAGGGTTTAGATTTAGGTTATTGTCTAATCATGTATAACGAAACTTATCCATCGTGTGTTTGGAGACCCTAGATCTGTCTTTTCTTTCTTTGGGGGCTGGAGTCAAGTGCTTGTGTCCTCCCTTTTTCTTGGTGCTAAGAGTCTGCATTATTTCTTCTGACCAATATCCCCCAGTCCCTGAACATATCCTGGTTGCTCCACGTCGCGTGAACAAAGTGGATCTAGATTCTGAGATAATGGGAACTGCGGATGCTGGAGAATCCAAGATAATAAAATGTGAAGCTGGATGAACACAGCAGGCCAAGCAGCATCTCAGGAGCAGAAAAGCTGACGTTTCGGGCCTAGACCCTTCATCAGAGTCAGGGTCTAGGCCCGAAACGTCAGCTTTTGTGCTCCTGAGATGCTGCTTGGCCTGCTGTGTTCATCCAGTTTCACACTTTGTTAACTTGGATCTAGATTCCTGTCTTTTTTCTAGCATTTTTTTAAAAATAGTGGCCATCCTACATCAACCTTCCACCACATTCCCAGGCCTCTGCTGCTCAGAGTTCAGCAATTACCTGATTATGTGGAGAATGGCACAACCATGTCCTGCCCACAAACAGCAGGACAATCCAACCCATCCAGTTACTCTCAAAATCAGTGAGGTGATAGGAGTCATAAACAAGAAGCACTTATTAGAAATATCCTGCTCACTGATACTTAGTTGGGCTCCGACCAGAGACACTCAGATCCAGTTGTGATTATCACCTTGATCCAAATATGGACAAAAAAGTGACACAAAGGCAGCACTGCTTGAGTGTGGCATCAACATTTCCGAGCAAAACTAGAGTCAGTGGGAATCAAGAGAAAAGTCTCCATTGATTGGAATCACAAAGGAACATGATCACGGATGTTGGAAATCATTTACCTCAGATCCAGGACATTTCTGCAAGAGCTTATCAGGGTGACTTCCTCGGCCCAATCATCTTCACCTACTTCCCTCTGTCACAAGGTCAGAAGTGGGGTGTTGCTGATGAACGCATAATGTTCAGCACCATTCATGTCTCCTCAGATACTGACACAGTCTGTGTTCAAGCACAGCAAAACGCGGACAATATCCAAACTTGGGCTAACAAGTGGCAAGTACCATTCACAAGAACTAGTGCCAGGTAATGACCATCTTTAACAAGACAGAATCTAACCACTGCCCCTTAGCATTAAATGGCATCACCGTCACAGAATTTGCTAACAATGCCTTAGAATTACCATTGACCGGAAGCTGGACTGAACTAACTATGTAAGTACTTTGGCTACAAAGGCTGGGATTTCTGTGGTGAGTATATCATCTCTTACTTTGCCACTACCTGTCACTATTCACAAGGCACAAGTTAGAGTTGCAATGGAATACTGCCCATTCGCCTGGATGAGTGCACCTCCAACAATAAGATACTTAACATAATCCTGAACAACGCAGTCTGTTTGACAAGTACTCACTCCCTCCACAACCAATGCACTGTGACAGCAGTGTGTACTGCCAGCAAGGTGCACATCTTGGCTATTCATTCATACGTAGGCTGTTTGTTGGTGGATCCTGCTCAGGAAGGTTTCTCTCTTGAGACGTAAGGCCAGCAATAGATGGGTTGAATAGGGCATTGTGTAACTGGTAACTGGTTTGATGGTCTCAAGCAGCTGGCAGACTTCCTGATGTATAGGCAAAGTGATGTTAGTGAGGACAGAAAGCAAGGGGAGGGATGATGAGCTATGATGTTTGAGTTATGAAGCATATTTCTGCACTTGACTGTATGTCACCTGATATGTATGTGTGTGTGAGAGGTGACCTGTGCCAGGCAGGGTGCATGGGTACACTGCTGCACAGGTTGAAAGTTCAATTGTTGAGGTCTGGATTGTTATGGCATCAGTGTGATATGATGGAACAGTATACACGCTGCTCACACCGACAGTTGTCAGCACCCTGGATATGCACATGGTCCTAACAACTGCAAGCTATATTCCAAGCAAAAAATTAATGGAGTCCAAATAACCACCAATGTGAAATCCCAGTTCCCCAGCAACACCAGTCTCAACCTTAAGCAATTATCTCACTTTATGGCAATAAGGTATGCTGTCCAACTCTTTAATGTTGAGGTCACATTGTCCACCAAACAAAACTACATTGGAAACATTTAATTATGAACAGGGATACTAACTATTCAAATACAGAGATTTATGCATCTCCCGATGCATTGGGTAGTAGTTTTGAAAATAACTGATGTATCATTCAGACGTAGACACTGGAGCATTATAACTCAGCCACATTAGAGGCATTTAAACAGTCCTTGGATAAGCATATGGATGATGATGGGATAGTGTAGGGGGATAGGCTTAGATTAGTTCACAGGTTGGCGCAACATCGAGGGCCGAAGGGCCTGTTCTGCACTGTATTGTTCTATGTTCTATGTCAGGATTTCTGGATTAAATTCAGATTCCAGAATCTAGAGTCGATCCCATTGTTTGAACAAACCAGATTCCAAATTAAGAACCAGCTAAATGTTACAAACATTTTCTCCAGGAACTGGTGTAGGTCAATAACCCTCAAAAGGGAAAGGAGAGGTGAATGGCCTGGGAAGTGTATAATGTTGAATGGCCTACAGTGAGTTTGCATTGACTGAGATACCCTCTGGTCACTTCACTTAGAAGCATCTTCAGAAAAAGCTCATTTCTACAAAAAAAGCTTTTAAAGATATCCAGTGGCACAAATGACTTCACAACTGTCAACCAATGTGGCTCTGACATGGATTAAACAATCCAGCTGGAGTTCATGCTTTCTTGCAGGAAATTCATCACCACACCTACTTTATTTGAATTTTCACCCACAATTAAAAAATGTTAAAACCTGAGTTCATATTAAAACCAAAACTTGATCTGCTTTTGTTCCACAGTGGTATAACTTGACTGCACTCTAGGAGACAAAATTAATTTTGTGATTTCTACTTCTTTGTATAAAAAGGCATAAATCATATTAATTCATTAATGAATGATGATTTAGAGTCCATCCGAATCAATTCACTTAAAGATTTTGAGCTCTTCAACAATTTGCATCTGTATAGCACCTCAAATGAAATGAAACTTCTTAAAGTGCTTCACAGGAGTGTTACAGAACAAAGTTTGACAATGAGCCACATAAAGGGATGTTGGGTCAAATAAGCGAACGCTTGGTCAAAGAGCTAGGGTTAATGGTGAGTATTAAAATGAAGTTTGGAGGCAGAGAGGCTGTAGGGAGGGAATTTCAGATACTGGGGTCCAGGAAACTGAAAGCATGACTAACAACAGTGGAGCAATTAATATTGACAATGCACCAGTGGCTAGGTAAAGATTGCAGTACCAATCATTGGTGGCTTGTCGTTGGGATAGAGTTCTGACACCGATCCTTCTACTATTATTTTACATTGTCAAGGTAAAGTAAATTAGCACAGGCAACCCCTAAGAGCCAACAAAAATCAAAATTTCAGAGGAAGCTTCATAAATTGAAATGTAAAAATCCAGTAGAGCACACTGGTCACAGAGGCCAGAAATGCATGGGGCACCACATGCTGCCTCTCCAAGGACACAGCTGTAATAAGGAATGTGAGGTATAATTCACCCTTTTACCACTTCATAATAACCCAACTAAACTGAATTAACTTCGACAGCCTTAAGGGATGCTGTAACAAAATTAAAACTTTCACAAGAAATAAATATAAAAATATAATTTTAAGCGGGTCACGATTCACCTCAGCTCTCACATTGCCCGCTGGTCATAGAGTTCTGCCGTGAACTGGCAGGCACCATGTCTCTGCCCTTTCCAAGAACACTCTAGCACTAAAGAGGAGCTCAATTCTCCTTTCTTCTAAAGTTGAACATTAATTTGTCAGACAGCCTCTTATGAGGCACTGGAACAAAAAGAGTCAAGAGGTCAGTGGAAACTCAAGTAAATTAAAATGTCATTTGTGTGCAGCCATCACTTATCACGCAGGTTTGAGGTATACTGACAGATACTGCGTTCTCCCTCTCCAAGCATGCCCTGGCTCAGTCATCACCATGAAAGAGAGGGAGAATGCTCCTTTCTTCTCTTTGAAGTAAACATTAAAAAGGTTCGACAGTCCCTGGTGGGACACAAGCAAAATTAATCAAAGATCAATGAAAACGTCACAAAGTTAAAATGTCATTACTGGGGATGATGATGCCTCCAGCCCCTGTGGTGCCCACCAAACACAAAGGTCTCTATTGTACAAGTGGACTCTACACGTCCCATTTCCATGCACACCCAGGTGTGGGTGTAACCACTGAAGGTTGGGTGCAGTGAGCCCTCCACAGACTGCTTAATTGTGCCAATGGACATCATAGAATCTTATGTTCTAGATACTATTGATCAGCCTTTACAGGTACACCTCAGGAGCAGGTGGAATTTGAACCTGGGCCTCCTGGCTAAAAGGTAGGGATATTACCCACTGTGAAATGAGAGCCTCCAAATCCTCCTTCCTAGATAACAAAGTGTAAAGCTGGATGAATACAGCAGGCCAAGCAGCATCAGAGGAGCAGGAAAGCTGATGTTTCAGGCCTAGACCTTTCTTCATAAAAATCTTCCTTCCTAGCTTTTTTTTTTGTAATCAGCCCGGCCAGGCACATCAGCCAGGTGGAACTTTGACCTGGATCTTTGGCTTAAAGCATTATCCGCTACACCATGAGATCCACACCCATTCTGGGTGTAAGAATCTTTCTAATTAGCTGTGGTAGATGATCTTCCATTCATGAGTTTTAATGAAAAGAGGTACTTGTTTTCACAACAATGTGTAGTTTATTGAATGGTAACAATTAGTACCAGTTAGATTGAATACTTAAGTGTAATTACAAAGGTTATCAGCAGCCAGAGATATTTTGCCTATCTTGATTCATATCTGGAATCCCTTTTCTGCACTCAGACTGTATGACATAATCAGATTGGCTGAATCTGAATACAGGTTTGACATTAGCCATTACCTCACAGAACAAAAAAATTACAGGAGTGTGGATATCTTGCAGTGTTTTGAGATTGAGGGAGATAGAAGGGGCAAGGCCAGGGAGACATTTGTAAACAAGAATGAGAATTTTACAGACAAGAAATTTCTCGACCAGGGGCCAATGTTAGTCCATGACCACAGGAGAACACAACTTGCTGCAAGTTAAGATGTGGGTGGCAGTTTATGATCTCTAGTTTATGCTGGGTAGGAATTGGGAGAACAGCCAGGAATATGTTGGAATGGTTGAGTTTAGAGGGAACAAAACCATAAATGAGGGTATCTACAGCTGATGAACTGAGATGGGGTGAAGTCAGACAAAGTAATGCAGCAGGAGGTAGACAGTTTTATAGAAGGAGGGAATATGAGTTGGGAACTTAGTCTTGGAATCAAACATGGCAACAGACCAACTTCATCCCAACTTGTTGGCGGTTAGGGGATAGATTTTATTGTAAGGACTGAAAACAATGTCTTCAACCTTCCCAACATATAATCAGAGAAAATTTCTGCTCGTCTTAGGTCAAGAATAGATCAACAGAAATGCAATAGAGTAGTTTCAGGGGATATATCAGAATACACAGAATAGATATACTGTAAAGAGTGAGTAAATCAAGAAATGTTAAAGATTGTATCAAACTTTTAAAATATTTATATATAATTGTGCAGAGACAGATGGTCAAAATATGGACAGAATATCAAAGATAGTGGGCAAAATACTTGATACGGAGGATATAACTAGAGTGCCAGAGAAGGCTAGCCCGAAATATAAAAACACATGGTAAGAGTTTCATAAATATTTAAAAAAGAAAGAATCAAACTAAACATCGGTCCAATATAAAGTGAGACTGGAGTCCATGAAGTCCCCAGTTTGGTGTCAACTGCAAACCTACCCTACCTCCTGTGTTCACATCTAAATCTTTTTTATAAATGACACAAAGCAGTGAACCCAACACTGATCCTTGTGGCACACCTTATGGTCACAGGCTTCCAGTCTGAAAAGCAACCCTCTACTACCATCCTGCATCTCAGGAGCACAAAAGCTGACGTTTCGGGCCTGAAACATCAGCTTTTGTGCTCCTACGATGTGCTTGGCCTGCTGTGTTCATCCAGCTCCACACTTTGTTATCTCAGATTTTCCAGCATCTGCAGTTCCCATTGTCTCTACCACCATCCTCTGTCTTTTACCTTTGAGCCATTTATGCATCCAGATGGCTAGTTCTCCCTGTATTCCATGTGATCCAACCTCACTGACCATGAGGAACCTTGTCGAATGCCTTACTGAAGTCCATATAGAACACATCCACCTCTCTACAGAAAGTGTAGAAGGTTACCTCAGAGTACGCCAGGATTTTGATCAGATGGGCCAATGGGCTGAGGAGTGGCAGATGGAGTTTAATTTAGATAAATGTGAGGTGCTGCATTTTGGAAAGGCAAATCATACATTTAAGACTCATACATTTAATGGCAGGGCTTTGGGTAGTGTTGCTGAACAAAGAGACCTTGGAGTGCAGGTTCATTGTTCCTTGTGAGTTGAGTTGCAGTAGATAGGATAGTGAAGAAGGCATTTGGTATGCTTGCCTTTATTGGTCAGTGCATTGAGTACGGGATTTGGGAGGGTCATGTTGCAGCTGTACAGGACACAGGTTAGGCCACTATTGGAATACTGTGTGCAGTTCTGGTCTCCATGCTATAGGAAGGATGTTGTGAAAGTTGGAAGGTTTCAGTAAAAATTTACAAGGATGTTGCCAGGGTTGGAAGGTTTGTGATATAGGAAGAGGCTGAATAGGCTGGGGCTATTTTCCCTGCAGCATAAGAGCTGGGGGGTGACCTTATAGAGGTTTATAAAATGATGAGGGTCATGGATAGGATAAATAGACAAGGTCTTTTCCCCGGGGTGGGGGAGTCAAAAACTAGAGGGGCATAGGTTTAAGGTGAGAGGGGAAAGATTTAAAAGGGGCCTGAGGGATAACTTTTTCACACAGAGGGTATTGAATGTGTGGCATGAGCTGCCAGAGCATTTAAAAGGCATCTAAATGGGTATACGAATATGTAGGATTTAGAGAGTTATGGGCCAAACGCTAGCAAATGGCACTTTATTTAGGATATCTGGTCAACATGAATGAGTTGGTAGGGTCTGATCTTTATGACTCCAATTAATGATGGAACATAAGTAAACACAGATAGTTTGAACAGGTATTTTGCATCAGTCTTCACTATATCCTTCGCTATAGGATACAAGTCACATTGCAGAAGCAGCAATAAGTCAGAAACTGGAAGGGCGGGAGAACTTCTGGATAATCACAATTACCCGAGTGCACTTGCATTCTAAGATTCATCTACTGTAACATTTTTCCATTAAATTCATCCTTCCATTCATCCCAAAATGTATAACCTCATACTTCCTTATGTCTGTCTGCAATTCTGATGAATTGATGTAGCTGTCAGGGAGAGCTGCATTATTGGAGTTGCTGTTTTTCGGGTAAGATCATAAGAGTCCTTACAGTGTGAAAACAGGCCATTCGGCCCATCAGGTTTACACCACCCCTCTGAAAAGCATCCCACCCAGACCCATTCCCCTTTCCCTGCATTTTCCACACCTAACCCAAACATCCCTGGGCACTGCAGCATGGCCAATCCACCTAACCTGCACATGGTTGGAGTGTGGGAGGAAACCCATGCAGACACAGGGAGAATGTACAAACTCCACACAGACAGTCACCCGAGGGTGGAATCGAACGCAGGTCCCTGGCACTGTGAGGCAGCAGTGCTAACCACTGAGCCACCGTGCCACTCCAAACAAGGGTGGCTGATGAGAAGAGCAAGCAAGAAAGCTCCATCTAGGTCAATACAGCAGTCGCTCGTTGGTAACAAGGGGGCACTGCCACGGTTTCCGGCTGGTTTCGAACTGGCGACCTTTCACGTGTGAAGTGAAGAATTACCATAACAACACATCAACATGGCACAAAGATGTTTAATCATTTCATGGTTAGCAGTGCTGCCTCACAGCACCAGGACCCAACTTTGATTCCACCCTCAGGCCATCATCTTTGTGGAGTTTGTACATTCTCCCTGCGTCTGCATGGGGGTCCTCCCACAGTCCAGAGATGTGCAGGCTAAGGTGGATTGGCCATGATAAATTGCCTGTAGTGTTCAGGAATGTGTAGACTAGGTAGATTAACCATGGTAAATGCGAGCTTACAGAGATATGGTGGGGGCGTGGGTGTGGGTAGGATGCTCTTCAGAGGGCCATTGTGGACTCAAAGGGCCAAATGGCCTCTATCTGTGCTCTAGGGATTTCATGGTCTTTATGTAAACTAGCAAGAAATACAAAGACAAGCAGTAAACACTTTTGTGCTCCTGAGATGCTGCTCGGCCTGCTGTGTTCATCCAGCCCCACACTTTGTTATCTTGTAAACACTTCTAAGGTAGCTGAGGTAAATGTTGTCTGTATAGTGGATGAAACTGATGAACTAATAATGGAAACAGGAAAAATAGCTGCGATTTTTAAACAAGTGTCTTGTGTCTGCCTTCTTAGTCAGGAACACAAAAGACAATTCGAGGACAATAGGAAATCAAGGAGCAAGAGGAGAGAGGAAATTAAGACAATCACCATCACTACAGAAAAACTATGATACAAACTAATCTGCTGAAAACTGACATGTCCCTTGAACAGCATGAGTGCATCTATCTCAGCATCATAAAACAAGCGTGTATCGAGAATGTGGACACATCTGTTCTAATCTTCCAAAACTCCCTAGATTCTGCAAAAATCCCAACAGATTAGAAAACTGTAAATCAAATACCAATGTCCAAGAGAGGAGGAAGTCAGACAGGCAATTAGCTTAAAGTCTTACATTGGAAAATGCTGAAATTCATTACTAACCAGACAAAAGCAGCAATTTTAGATATCATAATACAATCAGGCAGGATTAACTTTGCTTTGTGAATGAAAAATCATACTTAACTAATTTATTTGAATTATGTGAGATGGTAACAAGTCAGGTTGATAAAAGATAATGTGTCGATATGATAAATATGGATTTTCGAAAGACATTTGATAAAGACCTTCTCTGAACTGCCTCCAATATGTGTGAGCCTGTCAAGTAAGGTGACCAAATCTGTGCGTGGTGTTCCAGTGCAGTCAAAGCAATGTGCTATAAAGTTGTAACACGATTCCCCTACTTTTAAACTCCATTCCCCTTCCATTAAAAATACCAACATTCCATTTGCTATCTTCATTTTGATTCATGCGGCACTGGCACCAGTAAATAGCATATTCTTCACTTGAACTGTGCTGAGATTGGTGCAGAATGGGCCATTCCTGCTTCCATTCGTTATTTTAGTTTTATTAACGTGGTGGGAGAATTGCTGGCTGGGCAAGCATTTATTACTCGTTCCTATTTGTTGGAGAAGTTGGTGGTGAGCACTTTTTCGAATGGCTGCAGTCTTTGGATATGGGTATATCCACAACATTTTTTTGAAATGCAAGTCCAGGATTTTGACCCCACAACAGTGAAGGAGCACCACTATCTTTGCAAATCAGAATGGTGTGAGGGGGACTTGCGGGCGGTGGCGTTCCCATGCATCTGTTGTCCTTGTCCTCCAGGTGTTAGCAGTCAAGGGTTTGAAAGGTGCTGCCCAAGGAGCCTTGGTGAGTTATTGCCGTGTATTTTGTAGACGGTACACATTGCTGCTGCTGTGTGCTGGTAGTGGAGGGAGTGAGTGATGAAGGTTTCCTTCATCTTTATCCCCTAAATTTATTTTGATTTTTTACATAATTTTCTATTGAATAAAGTGATTATATATTTTCTGTATTAGATCCCACGTGCCTCAGTATGGTTTCTTCAACCGGATTAGTTGAAATGTGTTACTGCTTGTGGAAAGGAGACTGTGCAGAAAGGATTTAAGGTAGCGAGTTTTGAAAAGATTTGTAGCTCAGGTTGAGGTTCTGGATGTGAGTTTGCTCGCTGAGCTGGAAGGTTAGTTTTCAGACGTTTCGTCACCATTCTAGGTAACATCATCAGTGAGCCTCCAACGAAGCGCTGGTGTTATGTCCCGCTTTCTATTTAACACCAGCGCTTCGTCGGAGGCTCACTGATGATGTTACCTAGAATGGTGACGAAACGTCTGAAAACTAACCTTCCAGCTCAGCAAGTAAGCTCACATCCAGGATTTAAGGTCACTAAATATTCTCCAAAACCTCTACACCATTCTGAAACTGTGGGTCTCAAATTGGATGCAGTACTCTAGCTGAGCCCCAATGATTTGACAGAGTTTAGATTGACCTGTTGCTCTTTTACTGTGTGCTTCTAGTTATAAAGTTAAGAACTTTATTTCTTAATCTTAACTACAGCATTTAATTTCTCCTTTCAGTATGTCCAGCAATATTGAGAATGAGAGAGAAGGTGTTAAATAATGCAGCAGTAATAAAAAGTGCATAACAGCCCTGGAAGATGTAAAACCTTTCATTTAGATCAACAAACCTGGAGTTAGCAATCCAATTTTTTTGTCTTTTGTTTTCCATAGATTGTGGCTATCAATGGTAAGGTTCAATTGGTACTGAATTTGAATTAGAATTTGAACTAGGTTTATTGTCACATGTACTCAAGTACAGAAGGACGAGAGCACATTGAAAAGTTTACAATGCTGCCCCTCACGGTGCCATCTTAGGTCCAGAGCACCTCGGTACAAATCATAGAAAATAGAGAGAGAGAGAGAGAGAGAGATAAAGAAAAAAAAATACATTACCTTGGAGTTATTTAGAGTATAAGTTAGAAAATAAGAAATAAAGTTTGAAGATAAACAGATTACAGATCAACATTACATTGCAGTAGATCAGTGCAGGGGGCTTCCTCACATGGTCTGACTGGGCTCACAAACCGCTGCCCACCCGCAGTTCTCAGTTCAACAACTGTCTCTGCTCAGCTCCAAGCTCCATCCAGCCTGCTTCATTCCGGCGTTTAGTTGCTCCACTCTGCTCCAAGCTCCATCCAGCCTGCTTCATTCCAGCCTTTAGTTGCTCCACTCTGTTCCATGCTCCATCCAGCCTGCTTCATTCCGGCCTTTAGTTGCTCCACTCTGCTCCATGCTCCATCCAGCCCTGCTGTGCTCCGGATCTCCAGCCCACTCCACTCACTTCGTTCAGGGTCAACCAGGGCAATGACCTGGAGTCACCAGACTTTGCTAGGTAAAGATTTCCCTCCCCTAAAAGCACTAGTGAATCAGATGGGTTTTTATGATGAAAAGTTATAATTTACAGTTTCTGTCACTGTGACTAGGTTTTAATTCTAAATTAATTTAGATTTCACCAGCTGACATGATGAGATTTGAACCATGTCACCAGAGTATTAACTTGTGTCTCAGGATTACGCAACCAGAGATATTACCACAATACCAGTGTCTATTCCTCGGTGTTTGGTTTAACTAGATTATATTTATGTTGATGCTCCACAAAAGCATTCCCGTTGCATATTCTCACCCTACTGAGTTAACCTTTTCTTTCTTTCTCCTTTGTGTGTTTAATTAGGTTCCCCTTAGGAATCTCAACAGTGCCTTGAAACACCCACCCTCTTCTGGGAAAGTAGATCTCCTCCCAAATTATCTACAGGTCTTAGCACTGGTTTTCTGCATAAGCGTAAATATTTTCTGTTAAGTCTATCCTATCAAAACCTTTAATCATCTCATGATCTCCTTGAGGTCACCTCTCACTTTTCCCTTTTCTAGAGAAAAGTATCCCCATTTGTTCTGTCCCCTTTCTCAGTGTAATCTCTCATTTCTAGAATAATTTTAGGAATTTTTTGTGGAAATATTGTAATCAATTACAGTAATTGGAGGAACAGAATAACATGCTCCTAATGGACCAGTTGTGATTTCAGACAAACCAGTGTGCTCAGGTCACACATGTTAATCATGTGTTTATAGAAGTTAATTTAGATTATTAGAATTGTCGCTGTTGCCAAAACGTCACTCTACAAAAGAAAATATATTGATCCAGGCAGGGGATTTCAAATAGAGATAGTAAGAACTACCGACACTGGAGTCTGGGATGACATAGTGAGGAGCTGGAGGAACACAGCAGGCCAGGCAACATCAGAGGAGCAGGAAAGCTGACGTTTTGGTCAAGACCTAAAGTCAGGATTCTGTCCTGGTCTGAGTTATCTGCAGTGACCCTGACCAATGTCGATATGTGCAAATCTCTTTGATTTCACTCGAGTTCCTCTGTAATCACGCACTATTCGAATATAATCTGCAGTGTCAGAAATTCAAAAAAGTTCATTTAAGAACACCAGGAGGTTCCAGTGGTTTGACCTGCGTATGAGATGCTCTGTGGAGACAATATTATGGTACTTGCCTCCTAGGCTAGCAAGATTCCTTTACAGCATTGCCTAACATAGATTGATCCTGTAATTAAGCCATTAATGATATCCAGGGAGAAAGAAAGACTTACTTTTGTAGCACTTTTCATGGATACTGTCTTCCAAAGCCTTTTACAATCATCTAAGCATTTTAAAAGTACAATTGCTGTTGTAATGGAGAATATTTAAGAGCCAATGTACACAGAAAGCTCCCGCAAACTGTAGTTGAATATAAACTGATAAGGAATTCTTGTGGTGCCGTTGGTAACGTCCCTGCCTCTGAGGCAGAAGCTCCAAGTTCAATTCTCACTCCGGGATTTGTTGACCAAGGAAGGAGGGTCCATTATGTGGGGACTATTAGGTTGAGTATCAACCTGTAAATCTTTCTGGTACACACCAAAGGCAGGCGCTAAGGACTGAAGAGATTTCTGATCAGCTGTGAGAAGGAAATAAATTTGACTATCACTGCCTATCGCTGCCGATCACGATGCATGCAAAAGTGTCGGTTGTCATAGCAACTCAGACTGGGGCAGCTGGTGTGGATTGGAGTGGTGACAAAAGGGAGATTCTATCCCCATTCTGTCCGGGGTTGTATTTGGGATCTGCCACACTGCTCAGTTCTGTGGTGATGGTCACAGCTGCGGGGGTAGACCTGCCCTTGGACAGAGAGCTAAAGCAGGCAAATCTATTTTAGTGATGCTGACTGAAGGATAATATTAGCCAGAGCACCATACTGAGTTTGCAGCACAGGAGATTGTTCAGTCCATCTAATCTGAGCTGCTGCTAGACTTTCAACTGCGTCTATCAAATGTAATCCAATTAGATATGATCATAGAAGCAGAAATAGGCTATTCAGCTCATTGAGAGATAGGGTCTAGGCCCGAAACTTCAGCTTTTGTGCTCCTGAGATGCTGCTTGGCCTGCTGTGTTCATCCAGCTCCACACTTTGTTATCTTTCAGCTCATTGAGTCTGCTCACCTTTTCTCAATAACCATGATACCTTTATCGATTAAATATATCCATGTCTGTCTTGAATATTCTTAACAATACAGCCTCAGCAGCCCTTTGTAGTAAACAATTTACTATCCTCTGAAAGAAACAATTCCTTCTTATTTTTATCTCAAATGTGTGAACCCCTCATTGTAAGATAATGCCCTCTGGTTCAAGACTCTCCCTCAAGGTGAAATAATTTCTCCACATCTACTCTATCAAGTCCCCCAAGAATCTTGTCTGCTTCAATAATGTCGCCTCTCATTTTTCTAAATTCTAATGAGTACAGGTCCAACCTACTCAAACTCTCCTCATAAGACAGTCCTTCATACTTGGTATTAGCCCAGTGAATCTTCTTTGCACTGCCTGTAATGCCAGCGTGTCTTTCCTTAGATAAGTGGCCCAAAACTGTCACAGTATTCCAGCTGTGGTCTGACGAGTACCTTATATGGTTTTAGGAAAACCTACCTCATTTTATACTCCATTCATGAAGCCATACTGATCCTATTATATATTTCTAAATGCTCTGCTATTACATGCTTTATAACAGTCTTTAACCCATTTCATTGTAGTCTATACAAGTGGATTTAAAACAAAAATAGACTTTACAATTATTGTGTATCCCTTCTCTGAGAAACTGAATGGTCCTTTGAATCAAACTTTACACCATGGGTTTGGGGCTGTGCAAGACTAGGAAGTTTTAGATTCTCCATCTGTAGGGGCTGAAAGTCTCTCTCCAGCCCTATCTGCAACCAACAACCTCTTAGCGCACAGTTGACACATGTTAAGGAGGATTCCTCCAGCTGTGTTTGCGGTTTGACAGCACAGCTGCCTCTGGATCCCCAGAAAGGAGTCGGTGATGTGGAAAATGAGATCTACATGTGCCATTAACTGTGTTCTGCTCATTGACTGGAACCTGTTCTGGTCCCTGTAGAAAGGCAGCAGATGCAGATGACACTGCCTGTCTAATCTGACATTGCCTCGTGATTGATAGCAGCTAGCTTGTGTGGGCTTTAACAAATGTCTATGGGATGGCCCAGGGCAGATCAGCTTAGTTCACACCACATGACAATATTGTGCAAGGTTTGGCTCAGCAAGTAGTCTGCTGTGAGGGAAATGGCCTGGGAATCACTATATACTTTGGTGAAAGTTGTTATTGTGAGGGCCTTTGCGCTGGAGGTGGATCCTGCTAAATGTTATGAACTGAGACATAGAAGAGCCATGGAGACTGAAAATAGCTCCAAGTCCATCTGGGAGTTGCTTGTGTGTGAGAGAAAAGACCTACGGCAGAGGGAGTGCTGCAAGGGAAGGACGCTGTTGCTGATAAATTCTGAATGTACAGTCCCTGTAACATTGGGAACTAACTAAAAGGTGACCGCAGTGAGCTCTGACTCAGGCTTTGGGCTGACATCATGCATCATCCTAAACTGATAAAAGGTAGCTGATCAATATATTTCTGTGGTTTGGTGACAAATTGAGTCGACTGATAAGGAGTTCCATTCAGAATTTCTCTGCTGGTAATCTGAGTTTCTCCAACTCCTCGTTCCTTTCACTGTCTTTAACCTTCATTGTGAGATGACATTATGGCTTTAAAAGATGAACTTTGTCCTGGTCTTTTTTTTGAAGAAACATTGAGACAGAGGTATTAAACATTCTGCTCAAAGACAAGACAGCTTGTGAGGTGTTGGTGTATTTTTTGAAGTTGGAACAACAGAAGCAGTCTGAATTAAGGGGGCAATCACCCAACCACAGAACTAGGTTGTTTAGTTGAAGCCTTCAGTAGCAGTTGCTGGAGTTGCATGTAGAAGCTCTTATTCCTCTCTCTGTTACAGCTAAAAGCTGGGATTCTCTTCCTGCTGCTAGAATTGCACGTGAGACAATCTATTTCACTGAATTTGCCTCTGCCAGGGGTGTGTATTTGGGATGTTACTGTATTGGAACAGTTATTTAGTAGCAGTTAATATGTATATTATTTTATTAAACATGTTAATAAGTTACAGTTAAGCTAATTCTTTTATTTTTATTTTGTCTGTATTTACATGTAGTGTAAAAATAAAGTGTGTTTTACTTCAAGTTGAGTAATTTGACTGATGGAATTGCATCTGGAATGCAGTGCCTTACACTTACCACTAAAATAAGAAAAGGTTAGGGTAAAGACTACCTTCTTAATATATTTTGAGGGTATTGATTTGGATAACAAATTGGGGACTCATGTTGGGATCAAAATCTCGAATTCCAGTTTGGGATTGTTGGACTCAAAGGCAGTGAGTGTTGAGGACAGTAATAGAGAGCAATTCCATTGAAGCCAAAGGCCCGGTGGGGATCTGTTTAAATATGTCCAAGC
The DNA here is from genome assembly GCF_030684315.1 of Stegostoma tigrinum. Lineage (NCBI taxonomy): Eukaryota > Metazoa > Chordata > Chondrichthyes > Orectolobiformes > Stegostomatidae > Stegostoma > Stegostoma tigrinum. The sequence goes on along the minus strand of NC_081389.1, from coordinate 4,169,251 downwards.
ACTGCCAGCATTCAATGACAAGAATGTAGAAGTCTTTTTCATTTAATTTGAGAAAGAGGCTAAACAAATGAAGTGGCCAATGACTATGTGAGTAGTGTTGATCCAAACAAAGTTGGTAGGCACAGCTAGTGAGGTATTTGCATCACTATCAGAGAAGGTGTCTGGTGGAGTTCAAAAATTCACTTCCTGAAGTAGTGAGAACTCATATGGAACAGCAGAGTTAAGATGGTGAGATTAGCAGCAGAAATGGCAGATGATAATGAATTGGTTCATAAATCAAAAGTTTGGCTTCCGACATCAATTTTATTCTGTGAGGGATAGAAATTGGGGAAAAGAGAAATCCTCAGGTGATAAGGGAAAAGGAGATATCTTTCAAAATAATAAAGATAGTTTACCACAGGGTAAAAATGAAAGCCATGGTGGGGGTGAGGGGGTCAGAAGTGGAAAAGCTCAGGTTTTTTCACTGTAGTGAAGTAGGCCCACATGAAGTGGCAGTGTTGGTGAATTTAGAAAAATCACTGGGAAGACGGATGTGGGAAAACAGGATAAGCCAGTGTGGTTCGAGATAGTAGGAACTGCTGATGCTGGAGAATCTGAGATAACAAGGAGTCGTGTTGGATGAACAGGCCAAGCAGCATCAGAGCAGCAGGAAAGCTGACATTTCGGGTCCAGAGGTCATTTAGGAGCAAGGAAAATTCAAGCCAAAATAGAAAAAAAAACATTTCTATTGGCCTTGATTGCATAAAGATGTGGTTTAATTTTGACAGACACCATGTATGTGTCAGGTTATCGGAAACCTTACACATTGATAAAATCAGCACTCTCAATACACATTCTCAGAATTGAGGAAGCTTTTACAAGAGCCTTAATTGATTGCATAAGACCCTTACCTAAAACAAAAGGTGTGAATCTATATTTGTGACCTTAATGGATGTGTCTTACTAGATTTCCAGAGGCCATTCCATCACAAAGTATCACAGCTAAAAGGATTGTAGGAGAGTTATTCAAAGCTTTTACTAGATATGAAATACACACAGAAATACAATTGGATCAAGGGTCAAATTTTACATTAAAGTTATTCAAGTAAGTTACGAAAGCTTACAGTTAAAATAATTCAAATCCACTGTGTACCATCCAGAATTCAGGGAACATTAGAATGGTGGCATCAAACTTTAGAGAGCACGTTGAGTGCTTATAGTCAAGACTATCCAGGGGATTGAGATAAAGGAAGTTAGGATGCCCCCAATGAATCCACTAAATTCAGTTTTTGGGCATGAAGTGAGAGGACCACTGGAATTAATTAAGGAGAAATTGGTGAGTCAGAGTTCAGAACACATATTTAGACCTTGTGTCAAATTTTAGGGAAAGATTAAATAGAAGAGGTGAGTTGGCCAGAAAGCATTTGAAAGTAGCACAGTATGTGATGAAATAGAAAGCAGACAAGAAAACCACAATTTGCAATTTTGCTAGTGGAGATAAAGTTATTGTTATATCCAGTGGTAGGTGACTCTTTAAAGGCAACGTTCAGTGGTCCTTATCAAATCAAAAGAAAATTGAGTGAAGTGAATTACTTGATAAGTAAATCCAGATAGAAAGAAATCTCACAGAGTGTGTCGTGTGAAAGTGTTCAAAAGATATTTTGACAAGGAAAAAAAGCAAAAGGAGAGTGTGAGTGAAGAACCAAGTTCAGGTGATTCTGAACTGGACATTCCTCAAATTAAATTGGACAATGAGGAAGTTCTCAAAAATTGGGATAAATTATTGAGTTACCTTCCAGAGGAAAATCAAAATGACCCGAAAGAGTTATGACAATCAGATGGGGAGATATGTGGGATAAGCTGGGAAGTACTAATCTAATTAAGCATGATGCAGATACAGAGAGTACTGTTCCAATTAAGTAATATCTTTATAAATTTAACGCTCTAAAATTGGCGCAGGCTCAATAAGGGATTGAACCACATGGTCAAAGACAATATAATCAAAGTGAATTGCAGTGACTGCACTTCATCCATAGTAATGGTACCAAAAATAGAGCGTACCCAACAATTATGTGTGGACTAATGCACAGTCAATGCAGTTACAAATTCTGATCCATGTTCTAATCCATGTTTAGAAGACTGTGTCAAGAAGGTGCGACAAGCAACTTCTATTTTGAAGATGGACTTACTCAGAGGATACTGGCAAATACCTTTAAGCGAAGCAGCGAAGGAAATTTTGGTTTTCGTGATGCCAAATGGACTGTACAAATTTAAAGTCAGCCCATTCAGTATGAGAAATGTGCCAGCCACATTTCAAAGACTAACCAATGAAATCATCTTGGGATTACAAGTGTGTGTGTGGTATACATTGATGATCTGGTGATTTTTAGACACATGGAAGGAACATTTGGAGTGTCTATCAGAATTGTCCCATCAACTTCAGGATAAACCTTGCTGAGAGTGAGTTTGCAAAAGCTCAAGTCATATTCCTCAGGTATGTCATTGGACATGGATAAATGGACCCACAGGATGGGAAAACAAAGGTTACTGGGGAGTTTCCCATATCATCGAAGAGGGCAGTACTACGATTCCTGGGCATGAGTGGTTTTTGTCGGAAGTTCTTACCAAATTTTAGCTGTGTGGTTGCCCCACTGCCTACCTTGATGAAGAATTACAGAAAATTTCAGTGGACAGCAGACTGTCAGAAGATATTTGACAGCCTGAAAGCTGTGTTAACCACTGCCTCAGTGCTAGCCACACCTAATTATGCAAAGCCATTCAAGACGGCTATTGATTTCAATGATGATGGTGTTGGTGCTGCATTCTTATAAGAAGACAATGAGAAGACAGAAAGATCTAGTGGATATTTTTTCCAGAGAACTGAAAAATCATCAACAGAAATATTCCACAATTGAGAAGGAGACCTTGAGTTTAGTGTTGGTGTTACAACATTTCAATGTTTATTTTCTAGTAATGTGTTTGAGACAATCGTATATGCTGATCATGACTCCTTAAAAGTTTTTGGAAAAATTTAAGGATTAAATTCCAGATTATTTAACTGGAGCTTATTATTGCAGGAACAGCAACTCATATTCCGCTTGGGAACCCTGCAGCCCAATGGCATCAATGTGGATTTCACAAGCTTCAAAATCTCCCCTTCCCCCACCACATCCCAAAACCAGCCCAGCTCGTCCCTGCCTCCCTAACCTGCTCTTCCTCTCACCTATCCCCTCCTTCCACCTCAAGCTGCACCCCCATTTCCCACCTACTAACCTCATCCCGCACCTTTGACCTCTCCATCCTTCTTGGACTGACCTATCCACTCCCTACCTGCCCACCTACACTTACCTTTACTGGCTCTAACCCCGCCTCTTTGACCGGTCTGTCTCCACTCCACCTATCTATTCCTGTATCCATCTTCAATCCACCTCCCCCTCTCTCCCTATTTATTTCAGAACCCTCTTCCCCTCCCCACTTCTGATGAAGGGTCTAGGCCCAAGATGTCAGCTTTCCTGCTCTTAAGATGCTGCTTGGCCTGCTGTGTTCATCCAGCTCTACACCTTGTTATCTCTTATTATTGCAGGCATTCAGTTTGAAAATTACACACTTGGCAGGACAACATGCCAACGTGTTGCTGTGATTTTGATGAAGGAAGAGAGAGGCATATGGTAGCAGGAAAACATGGACAGAAATGGACTGTAGTAGTGAATGTTTGCATGCTTCAAGTCAATGTAATGTAAATGGATTGTAGTGTACTAATAGAGTCTTTGTCTATTGATGGTTCATTTCTTTTTGTGGAGGAAGTGTGATGATATTATGCTTTAAGATACTATGCTTTTTATGAGGAATGTTTGAGGTAGAGGTAGTGAGTGGTCTACTCAAAGCCAATAGAGCAAAAAGCTTGTGAACCCTTAGGTCTTTTTTTAAGTTTGAACAATAGAAGCAGCCTGAGTGAGTGGGGTCAAGCTCCTACCCACAGAACCAGGATGTTCAGTTTTGGCTTTCAGCAGTTGCTGGGCTCTTGAAGCAGGATTTGGAAGCTCTCATTACTCTCTGTTGTAGCTGAAAGCTTGAGTTCTCTTCTTTCTAAGATAATAAAATGTGAGGCTGGATGAACACAGCAGGCCAAGCAGCATCTCAGGAGCTCCTGAGATGCTGCTTGGCCTGCTGTGTTCATCCAGCCTCACATTTTATTATCTTGGAATTCTCCAGCATCTGCAGTTCCCATTATCTCCGTTCTCTTCTTTCTGCTGGAAGTGCATGTGAGACGATCTGTTTTTATTGAATTTACCTTTGCTAAGGCTGCATTTATGGGATGTTACTATATTGGAACAATTAATTAGTTTATAAATTATATTGTTAAGCATTTTGACAGTTACAGTTAGACTATAAGCCCATAAGACATAGGAGCAGAAATTAGGCCATTTGGCCCACCCAGTCTGCTCCGCCATTCAATCATGGCTGATAAGTTTCTCAACTCCATTCTCCCACTTTGATCCCCTTGATAATCAAGAACCTATCTATCTTAGTCTTAAATGTACTCAGTGACCCAGCCTCCACAGCCTTCTGTGGCAGTGAATTCCATAGATTCACCACTCTCTGGCTGAAGAAGTTTCTCCTTAGATCTGTTTTAAAAGGTCTTCCCTTTACTCTAAGGCTGTGCCCTCGGTCCTAGACTCTCCTATCAATGGAAGCATCTTCCCAACATCCATTTTGTCCAGGCCATTCAGTATTCTCAAAGTTTCAATTAGAGCCCCCTCATCCTTCTAAACTCCAATGAGTACAGTCCCTGAGTCCTCAAACATTCCTCGCATGTTAAGCTTTCCATTCCTGGGGCCATTCTCATGTACCTCCTCTGAACCCGCTCCAGGGCCAGTATATCTTTCCTGGGATATGGAGCCCAAAACTCCACATACTACTCCAAATGTGGCCTGACCAGAGCCTTATAAAGCCTCATTAGTACATCCTTGCTTTTAATTTCAAATCTTCTCAAAATAAATGCCAACATAGCAGTTGCCTTCCTGACTACTGACTCAACCTGCAAGTTTACCTTGAGAGAATCCTGGACTAGAACTCCAAATCTCTTTGCACTTCAGGCTTCTCAATTTTCTCCCCATTTAGAAAACAGTCCATGCTTTTATTCTTCTTACCAAACTGCATGACCTCACACTTTCCCACATTGTACTCCATCTGCCACTTCTTTGCGCACTCTCCCAACTGTCTAAATCCTTCTGCAGCTTCTCCACATCCTCAATACTACCTGTCCCTCCACCTATCTTTGTATCATCTGCAAATTTAGCTAGAATGCTCACAGTTACTTCATCTAAATCATTAATGTATAAAGTGAAAGGTTGTGGTCCCAGCACTGACACTTGTGGAACACCACTTGTCACCAGCTGCCATCCTGAGAAAGACCCTTTTATCCCCACTCCCTGCTTTCTGCCTGACAGCCAATCTTCTATCCATGCTAGCAGCTTGCCTCTAACACCGTGAGCCCTTATCTTATTCAGCAGCCTCCTGTGTGGCACCTTATCAAAGGCCTTCTTGAAGCCCAGGTAGATAACATCCATTGCCTCTCCTGGTCTACCCTGCTTGTTACTTCCACAAAAAATTCAAGCAGATTTGTCAGGCATGACCTCCCCTTGATGAAACCATGCTGACTTTGCCCTATTTTACTATACACTTCCAAATATTCAGCAATCTCAACCTTTACAATGGACTCCAAAATCTTACACCCACGACAGGTTAGTCTAATCAGCCTGTAATTTTCCATCTCTTGCCTTACTCCCTTTTTAAACAGGGGTGTCATGTTAGCCATTTTACAGCCAATTTTTAAAAATTTTGTTTGTATTTTAACTGTAGTGTAAAAAAATCAATGAGTTTTGCTTAAAGCTGAGTGGTTTTTCTTTTCTCACTCTTTATTCTTAAGCACTAGAGATTTTTGATTATCCAGGTCTATCAGTTTTTTTAGCTCAGTTCCAAATGTCCCTAGTTCTTTCTCAGTTTCCCCACTATTGAAACCCTGATGGTGGTGTTCACTATCCACTTTTTATTGATCATTTTAATATTCCCTAGGCCACCTCCACAATCACTTTCCATCCTCTGTTCATTTGCATCATTCTTTCACTTTGCTATCCATATCCTTATTTGCACCAGTTCACATTCACTCACCAGCTCTGTGTTTTCCTGACCTACACTGACTCCCAGTCTGTCAATGCCTTAGTGATAAAATACTTTTCATTAATCACAAATGCTTCAAGGCCTTGTCCGTCCTTCTCTATGTTTGTTTCATTTATTCATTCACAGAGTCACTGTTAGGCCAGCACATTGCCCATCCTTATTTGCCCAGAGGACAGTTAAGAGTTAACTACATTGCTGTGGTTTGGAGTCACTTGGAAGCCAGACCAGGTGAGGATGGTCTGAAGGACATTAGTGAGCCACATGGGTGTTTTACCCTGACAATCATCAATTGTTTTATGGTCATCATTAAACTTGTACTTATAGATACGTTTTATTGAAGTGAAATTCTACATTCTGCCATGGCAGGATTCGAACACAGGCCCCCAGAACATGAGCTGAGTTTCTGGATTAACATTCTAGCAATAATACCATCACTTGCCCTACTTCATCCAAACGTACAACTTGTTGTCGTTTGTCAGCTCCTCCAATTCTGGTCACTTGGTTGGCATAGACTGGTTGGACCGCAGGGTCTATTTCCATGCAGTATGACTCTTGTGCAACCCTCCATCTCTTTCTCTCTCGATACTCCTTTATGCCCTTCCTTAAAACCAACCCTGTCCATGTTCAGAATCACCTGTTCTCATACTAACTTGCATGGATGCAAGTCAGTGCTGTTTGATGACTCTTCTGTTGATGCTGCAGAGAAAATGTTTCTACATCAAAGAGTCCAAGAGTTCTCTGTCACTAAGCTGATATTTGCTTTGGGCTTTCCATGCTGACTGTATTCCTCCAGGTCTTTCTTTAAAAATACACTGGGTTCCCACTGGATCCCTGCTCCTGTTTCACTCAAGCTCTGCCCGGCTTCACCTTCGCTCTGCGTTTCTCCTATGTTACTCAGCTCTGGCTCTGATCCGAGTTTTCTCCCACGCATGTGATTTGGTGGGCAGGGATAAGTTGGGCCGAAAGACCGGTTTCTCTGCTTTATGACTTTACAAGTCAGTTCCCCTCTCTCCACAGGCGCTGCCAGGCATGCTGAGGTTTGTTCAACTTCTTCTGGGTTTGGTTTTGGAAATGTTGGCACAGAGAGGGAAAATCCCTGGAACAGAGCATGGAAAACCTGGCGTGGAGCAAAGAAAACTCAAGAGTTGAGCAACAGAAACTCAGATCAGAGCACAGAATACCCTGAGTGGTGCCGGAAAACTCGGGGCAGAGCAGCGGGAATAACCTGGAGTGGGGTAGAGGAGGCCTGGAGTAAAGTAAGGAAAACCAAAGCAGAGCAGGGAAACCCAGAGCAAATCCCAACCTTAAATCCTGCTCCAGGTTTTCCTCTGATCTTGGATTTTCCTGGTCTGCTGTATATGTCCCTCGCTCTATTTCGTGTTTTCCTGAAGATGTTCGTTTCTTTGATGTTTACCCCAATTTGCTTTGGTTGTCTTTACTCCAGGTCTTCTCTGCTCCATTCCAGGTTTTCCTACACCGCTCAGGATATTCTCTCATCTGAGCTTCAGTTGCTCAGCTCTGAGTTTTCCTAGGTCCACACCAGGTTTTTCCTGCTCTGTTCCGCAGTTTTCTGCTTTGTTCTGTGATTTTCCTTCTGCAGTCCAACATTTCCAAAAACATGCACGAAGAAAACTGAAGAAACTCAGTAGGTCTGGCAGCATCTGTGAAGAGAGAGAGAGAGAGAAAGACAGTATTATAGAGTCCGAGAGTCGTACAGTGTGGAAACAAGTCCTTCAGCCCAACTCGTCCATGCTGACCAGGCTTCCCAAACAGACCTAGTCCCATTTGCCCAGACTGGGGGCATATCCCTCTAAACCTTTCCTATTCATGTACCTGTCCAAATGTTTTTTAAATATTGCCACTGTAGCCACCTCCACCATTTCCATTGGCGGCTCATTTCACACATGCACCACCCTCTGTGTGAAAACATTACCCCTCAGTTCACTTTTAAATCTTTCCCCTCTCACCCTAAACCTGTGCCCTCGAGTTTTGAATTCCCCTACCCTGAGGAAAAGACCTTGACTATTCACCTTATCTATGTTCCTCGTGATTTTGTAAATATCTATAAGTTAATGTTTTGAGCCTGATATCATTTCTTTAGAGCTTCAGGTTTCATTTTTAGATTTGCAGCATCCATTGTATATTGTTTTTATCCAAGATTTCCTGGCTCTGTTCTGTGTTTTCTGACTGAACTCAAAGTCTCCTGTTCAGTTCCAGCTTTCCATGACTCTGCTGTGGGTTTTCCCTGCTTCACAATAAGTTTCCACCCCCTGCTGCTAATTTCTACAGCTGCAGTCTGGATTTTCCACACTCTGCTCTAGGTTTCCTGAGAACTTCTCAGAGTTTTCCTCACTCTGACCTGGGTTTTCACCATTGCACTTCAGCTTTTATTCAGCTGTATTCCAGAACTACATGGCTCCAAGCCAGGTATTCAGTTCAGGTATTCACTGTATCACTCCAGGTATTTTCTGGTATAGCTCTGAACTTTGCCCTCTCTGAGGTTTCCTTATTCCAATCTGAGTATTCCTTGCTCTTCCCTATGGCTTTCCTCTGGGTTTTCTCACTGATCCATACAGAAATGCAACAGATAGGATCAGGGGTAGGCCATTCAGCCCCTTGATCCTGCTCTGTCATTCAACATGATCACGACTGATCTTTCAACCCGATATCATATTCTCACCCTACCCGTATATCCCTTGATTGCTTTACCTGCAACAGCTCTATCTAACACCATCTTTTAAATACATAACGTTTTGGCCTCAAAAAATAGAAATTGCTGGAGAAACCCAGTAGTTCTGCCAGTACCTGTGGGAAGAAAGCAAAGTTACTATTTCGAGTCCAGTGACCCTTCATCAGAATTATTAGCAGCTAGGCGAGAGAGAGATATTAATGGGCTAGGTTAACAGAGAGATAGAGGATAGCTGGCCAGGACAGAAGAAAAACTGAATAAGAGATATAAAGGGCTTAGAGTGACAGAGTGGGTTAGCTGTATTGAATGCAATAATGTGATAATAGGCCTAGAGTACATGGGAATGAGTGACAGTGCTGAAAGCAACCCATGTCATATTAGAGCCAGGAGTGGGGTGGGTAAAAACTATGGAAAGATGGAATAAGGTTGTAAAGTTACTGAACTCGACGTTGAGTTCTAGAGGCTGCAGCATTCCCAAGTAGAAAACAATATATTGTTCTTTGAGCTTGCACTGAGGATCACTGGAGCACTGCAGTAGGCCTGCAATAAGTAAGTTGGTATGGGAACACAGTGATGTGTTGATGGGGCAAGGAACTAGAAGCTCGGGATCATTTTTGCTGACAGAGTGCAGGCGTTGTCCAAAGCACTCACCCAGCCTGCAATTCATCTCCCCAATGTACAGGAGACTGCATTGTGAACAGCCTAAACTACTTTCTGTGGGAGTGCATTCCACAGGTTCGCCACTCTCTGGGTAAATAATTTTCTCCTGATCTCAGTCCTAAATGGCCTAGCCCATATCCTTTAACCATGACACTCATCTGGATTCCCCCACCATCAGAAACATCTTTCCTGCGTTTAACTTGCCTGGATCTGTTATAATTTTATAGGTTTCCATGAGATACCCCTTCATCCCTCTGAACTCCAGTGAATACAAACCTAACTGACCCAGTCTCTCCTCAATAATCAGTCCTGCCATCCTAGGAATCAATATGATAAATCTGCATTGCATGTCCTTTATAGCAATACACCCTTTCTCAGATAAGGAAACCAAAACTGAACACAATATTCAAGATGTGGCTTCACTAATGCTAATAACTGTAGCAAATGCGAAGTTTTGCGCTTTGGAAAAAAGAATACAGGCATGGACTATTTTCTAAACAGTGAGAAAATTCGTAAAGCAGAAGTACAAAGGGATCTGGGAGTGTTGGTCCAGGATTCTCTAAAGGTTAACTTGCAGGTAGAGTCTGTGATTAAGAAAGTGAATGTAATGTTGTCGTTTCTCTCAAGAAGGTTGGAATATAAAAGCAGCGATGTGCTTCTGAGACTTCATAAAGCTCTAGTTAGACCCCATTTAGAATACTGTGTCCAATTTTGGGCCCCACACCTCAGGAAGGGCATACTGGCACTGGAGCGTGTCCAGCGGAGATTCACACGGATGATCCCTGGAATGGTAGGTTTAACATACGATGAACAGCGGAGGATCCTGGGACTGTATTCATTAGAGTTTAGAAGGTTGAGGGGAGATCTAATAGAAACTTACAAGATAATGTATGGCTTAGAAAGGGTGGACGCTGGGAAGTTGTTTCCGTTAGGCAGGGAGACTAGGACCCGTGGGCACAGCCTTAGAATTAGAGGGGGGTCAATTTAAACTGAAAATGAGGAGACATTTCTTCAGCCAGAGAGTGGTGGGCCTGTGGAATTCATTACCACGGAGCGCAGTGGAGGCCGGGACGTTAAATGTCTTCAAGGCAGAGATTGATAAATTCTTGATCTCACGAAGATCAAGGGCTACGTGGAGAGTGCAGGGAAGTGGAGTTGAAATGCCCATCAGCCATGATTTTAATGGCAGAGTGGACTTGATGGGCCAAATGGCCTTACTTCCACCCCTATGTCTTATGGTCTTAAGTCATCCTTGTTCCTATAATTGAATCTGCTTGCTATGAAAGCCACATACAGTTTGCCTTCTGTACTGCTGATTGCATCTTTGTGCTCACTTTCTGAAACTAGTGCGCCAGGGCATATTCCCCTTTCTCAGCTTACAGCCATTCAAATGATAATCTGTCTTCCAATTTTTGCTACCAAATTGGATAACCTCACATTTATCCACATTATACTTAATCTGCATTTGTCCACTCAGCTATCAAATCAAAATGCAACATCCCTGCATCTTCCTTACAGCTCACCCTCCCAATCACTTTTGTGTCATTCGCAAATTGTGAGACATTTCGTTTAGGTCCCTGATCTAAATCATTAACATATATTGTGAATAGCTGAGGTCCTAATACCGATACTAGTCATTGTCTGCATTCAGAAAAAGATCCATTTATTCTTACGCTTTGTTTCCTGTCTGGTAATTTTCTATCCATTTCAATACACTACCCCCAATTCCACATGATTTATTTGTAAACATTAATTCTTAATGGGACTTCTTGAAAGCATTCTGAAAGTCCAAATATTCATTTAAACATTCTGGACTTTTCCGGCCCTGCACTGAGTTGCTGCAACTTTCCTCTGAGATATGATGTTCCACTCATTTCCGACTGTGCTCCAAGACTCCCTAGTTCACTCCTGGCTCTTTGGACTCCATTCCAGCTTTTTAGTCCCATAGCCTCACAGATCCAGAAAGCGGAGAGTCGCTATTGTTGGCATGACCAGGAGAAGATCAAGAGCATCTGTACAGCCTCCAGTCCCCAACCATCCACCTTCCTAGTGGTTACTGTTCGTTTCTGGATATACCACATTAGGATTCCACTCCATGTCTTCTGGATGTCCCTCCGTATCCTGCTCTGCATTAATCTTCACTCTGAGATAACAAGGTGTGAAGCTGGATGAACACAGCCGGACAAGCAGCATCAGAGGAGCAAGCAAGCTGATGTTTTGGGCCTGGACCCTTCTTCCGTAAAAATTTCACTCTGCTCAGTTTTTCGCAATCTGCTCCATGTTTTCCAAGTCACCTTCTGGATTCTGCTGCCCTGCTCTGGGTTTCTAGTCTCCACTCCCCGTTCTCATCCTCCACTTCATGTTTCTGTGGCTTTGATCAAGATTTGTTGACACTGCTTGAGTGTTCTGATTCTAATCTGTATTTTGGTCGCTCTGCTTCAGGTCACCAGAAGATGAACAAGAGCCAGACTTGCCCTCCATCTCTCGGACGCGGCCTCCAGTCCCCCATCTGCACTTTAGGATAACAAAGTGTGAAGCTGGATGAACACAGCAGGCCAAGCAGCATCTCAGGAGCACAAAAGCTGATGTTTCAGGCCTAGACCCTTCATCAGAGAGCTCTCTGATGAAGGGTCTAGGCCCGAAATGTCAGCTTTTGTGCCCCTGAGATGCTGCTTGGCCTGCTGTGTTCATCCAGCCCCACACTTTGTTATCTTGGATTCTCCAGCATCTGCAGTTCACATTATCCCCCCATCTGCACTTTTCTGGGTTTTCTGAATCCAATCTGGATTGTCTGATTTTGCTCTGGGTTTTCCTCAATTTGGTCTGAATTTCCTCTGATCCACCTCAGGTTTACTGACTCTTCTCTACCTTCTCTGACTCCACTCTGGAATACATTTCTGGGTTTTGTGCCTTCATACAGGGTTTTCATTACACTGCTCTGGGTTTTCTGGACTCCATAGTGCATTTTCAGCCTCTGCTCCAGATTTTATGACATCTCGATGAGTTTTATGATGCTGTTACAGGTTTTCAGACTCTGTTCCTGATTTTCAGCCTCTGCTTCATGTTTCTGTACTCCACTCCAGATTTTCAGATAGCACACCTGGCTCTTGCTTCTGATTGGATTTTCAGAGTCTTGGAATAATAGATTTCCTACAGTATGGAAACAGGCTATTTGGCCCAAAAAGTCCACGCCACCCCTCCAAAGAGCATCCCACTCAGATCCATCTGCATCCCCTACCCTTTCCCCTTCCCCATAACCCCACATTCCTCATGGCTAATCTACCTGATTTACCTAATCCCTGAACACTACAGGCAATTTCCCATGGCCAATCCACCTAACCCGCACACCTTTGGACTGTGAGAGGAAACTGGAGCAAACCCACCCAGTCACGGGGAGAACGTGCAAACTTCACACAGACGGTTGCCAGAGGGTGAAATCAAACCCAGGACCCAGGTGCTGTGAGGCAGTAGTGCTAACCTCTGAGCCACTGTGTTGCCCTGGGTTTGCAATTCCAGTCCGTGAGTCCAGGTTTCTAGACACTGCTGTGGATTTCTTGACTGGGATCCAGTTTTTAATATTCCATTCCATGGTTTTATGATGCAGCTCTGTGGTTGCAATGACCACATCCCAATTATTAGACCCAGCTCTAGGTTTCATGACTCCTGTTGTGTTCTTTCACCCTGTTGCATGTTTTCAGGCTACAAACTTGGTTTTTCAGATTCAATCTGTGCTTTCAGACACAATTTATATTTCCAGATTTGGCTTTATTTATAATATAACACTTATTTCTGGGTCTAAGACTGTGCTCCATGTTTCAGATTCAAATAGATTTCTAAACTCCAGCCTGGGTATCCGAACTCAGCTCTGAGTGTCTGGACTCCACTCTGGGTATCCAGTATTGCTCTGGATTTCCAGACTCTGAATACTGATTTGTTTTTCAGGTTTGCGATCCTGCTTCAGATTTTCAGATTAGCTCTGGATAATCAGATAGTCCTTTCCAAGTATCCAGACTCCACTCTGGGTTTGAGACTCCGCTCCAGGATTTTTAATTCCACTCCAGATATTTAGAATTCACTCCATGTTTTCTGATCTGAAATTTTAGTTTCCCATGTGGGTTTCCAGAATCCAGTCATCATTTCCTGAATCCGATGTGGGTTTTCAGTCTCCATTTCTGGTTTTCATATTCCAGTCCATGTTTCTAGACCCCAAAATAGAAATTGCTGGAAAAACTCAGCAGGTCTGGCAGCAGCTATGGATATAAAGCAGAGTTAACGTTTTGGGTCTGGTCTGAGGAAGAATCACTGGGCTCTAAATGTTAACTCTGCTTTCTATCTATAGATACTGCCAGATCCGCTGAGTTTGTACAGAAATTTCTGGCTTTGTTTCTGATTTCTAGAATTTGCTGTTCTTTTGGTTTTTTTTGTCCTTGTGTGCCTCGACTTTCCTTAGTGTTTAAGACTCAACTCTGGATTTAAAAATCCATTCCGGGATTTCAGATTTGCCCTGGATTTCCAGGCTCTGGACTTCCTGATTTTGCTCCAATTTTCCTGATGCCTATTGGATTTTCCTGACTCCAAAATTGCATTTCAGACTCCATCCCAGGTTTTCTGATATAGTTCTTTTTTTCTAGACTCAACCAGTATTTTTTAGATTCACTGTGGATTTTCAGACCACTCTGGATTCTCTGATTCTGCTCTGGGTTTGCTGACTCTGTTCTGGATTTCTAAATTCCAATCCGGGTTTCCAAACTGTGATTTGGATTATCAGATTCCGATCTAGGTTTTCAGATTCTGGTCTGTGGCTTAAGACTTTACTCTGGGTTTTGTGATTCTGCTCTCTGCATTGGGATGCTACTCTGGGTTTGTGACTCTGCTCTGTGTTTTTAGATTACATTCTGGGTTTTGACACCTCACTCTGTATTTCCAATCCCTTTAATCCAGGCTTTCTGCCTCAGTTTCTGGGTTTTTCCCATTCCACTCTGGGTTCTGCGACTCCACTCTGTGCCTCAGTGCTCTGCTCTGTGTTTCTGTATTCCACTCCAGGATTTGTTACTCTCCTTCACGTTTCTGTCGAGTGCCTGAGGTTTAGTCACTCCGCTCCATATTTCCGATTTCCACCCTGGGTTTTGTGACTTCTCTCTGAGACTCCAGACCCTACTTTAGGGACAAATCCCACTGTGGTATTTAGCACTCAACCCTGTGATTCCACTCTGCTCCAGATTTATTACACACCGTGTCTCCAATTCTGAGGAAGGGCCACTGAACCTGAAATTTTAACACTGATTTCTCTCCACAGATGCTGCCAGACCTGCAGAGCTTTTCCAGCAATTTCTGTTTTTGTTTATCACTCTGCTTTGTGTTTCCATAGACCACTCTGGCTCCAGGTCGATGGGGTTGAGAAACATCATCCATTATCAAATGGTGGAGCAGACCTGATGGGCCGAAAGGCCTAATTCTGCTTTTATATCTTATGCAGACGATATGTCTTGCAGATGATACAAAGATCGTTGGAGTTGTGGATAATGTAGAAGGTTGTCAAAGGATATAGTGGAAGATAGGTCAAATGCAGATATGGGTGGAGAAATGGCAGATGGAGTTTAATCTGAGCAAGTGTGAGGTGCTGCACTGTGGGAGATCAAATGTTAAGGCAAAGTATACAGTTAACAGCAGGACCCTGAACAGCATTGATGTACAGAGGGATCTTGGGGTTCAAGTCCATAGTGCCCTGAAAGTGGCCATGCAAGCAGATAGTGTGTTAAAAAAGGCATATGACATGCTTTTGTTGGTCAGGAAACTGAGTACAGGAGTCAGGATGTCATGTTGCAGCTCTATAAGACTTTGCTTACTGTGTTCAATTCCGATTGCTACACCAAGGAGGGATGTGGAGACTTTGGAGAGAGTGCAGAAGAGATTTACCAGGATGCTGCCTGGATTAGAGGGTATGGACTATAATGAGAGCCCAGAAAAACTTCCATTGTTTTCTCTGGAGGAGCAGAACCAAGCGGAGACTTGGAAGAAGTCTATAAAATTATGAGAAGCATAAATGGGGTTCATGGTCAGAATCCTTTTTCTACAGTTGAAATGTCTAAAACTAGGAGGCATACATTTAAGGTGTTGGGGGGAAAGTTCACAGGAAGGTTAAGATGAAGGTTAAGATTATTTTTACACAGAGAGTGGTAGGAGTCTGGAATGCGCTGCCAGGAGAGGTGGTGGAGGCGGATACAATAGGGGCATTTAAGAGACTTTTATAAGTGCATGAGTATGCAAAGCTTGGAGGGTTATGGACCAAGGGCAAGCAGAAGCAATTAGTTTAATTTGGCATCATGATTGGCACAACATCGTGGGCCATAGGGCCCGTTCCTGTGCGGTTCAATTTGGTGTTTATGACTCTGTTGCATGTAAATACCCTTCAGTTAGAATTTCCACATTGAGCTCTGGGTTTTATCACTTCACTCTGTGCATCCAGATTCTCCTGTGGGATTTGTTGCTCTGCTGCTTTTATCACATTCTGCTCTGTGTCTCCAGACTCTGCTCTGGGACCTATGACTTCAGACTCCAGGTGTCCAGACCCTGCTCTGGGATCTGTCACTTTGTTCCATGTCCCCAGACACTGCTCTGGGATCAGTCACTGAGCTCTGGGATCTGCCACCCTGCTCCGTGTCTCCAGGATCTGCTACCCTGCTCCGTGTCTCCAGGATCTGCTACCCTGCTCCGTGTCTCCAGGATCTGCCACCTGACTTCGTGTCTCCGGACAGCTCTCCAGCATCTGACATTCTGCTTTGGGATCTGGGATCTGTCAGTCCGTTCTGTGCCTCCGGGTCCCAGTCTGGGATCTGTCAGTCCGCTCCGTGCCTCTGGACCCCGGTCTGTGATCTGTGAGTCTGCTCCGTGCCTCCGGACCCCAGTCTGTGATCTGTGAGTCCGCTCCGTGCCTCCGGACCCCGGTCTGTGAGTCCGCTCCGTGTCTCCGGACCCCGGTCTGTGAGTCCGCTCCGTGCCTCCGGACCCCGGTCTGTGAGTCCGCTCCGTGCCTCCGGACCCCGGTCTGTGAGTCCGCTCCGTGCCTCCGGACCCCGGTCTGTGAGTCCGCTCCGTGCCTCCGGACCCCGGTCTGTGAGTCCGCTCCGTGCCTCCGGACCCCGGTCTGTGAGTCCGCTCCGTGCCTCCGGACCCCGGTCTGTGAGTTCGCTCCGTGCCTCCGGACCCCGGTCTGTGAGTCCGCTCCGTGCCTCCGGACACCAGTCTGTGATCTGTGAGTCCACTCCGTGCCTCCGGACCCCGGTCTGTGAGTCCGCTCCGTGCCTCCGGACCCCGGTCTGTGAGTCCGCTCCGTGCCTCCGGACCCCGGTCTGTGAGTCCGCTCCGTGCCTCCAGACCCCGGTCTGTGAGTCCGCTCCGTGCCTCCGGACCCCGGTCTGTGAGTCCGCTCTGTGCCTCCGGACCCCGGTCTGTGAGTCCGCTCCGTGCCTCCGGACCCCGGTCTGTGAGTTCGCTCCGTGCCTCCGGACCCCGGTCTGTGAGTCCGCTCCGTGCCTCCTCACCCCGATCTGGGATCTGTGAGTCCGCTCCGCGCCTCCGGACCCCGGTCTGTGAGTCCGCTCCGCGCCTCCGGACCCCGGTCTGTGAGTCCGCTCCGTGCCTCCGGACCCCGGTCTGTGAGTCCGCTCCGTGCCTCCGGACCCCGGTCTGTGAGTCCGCTCAGTGCCTCCGGACCCCGGTCTGTGAGTCCGCTCAGTGCCTCCGGACCCCGGTCTGTGAGTCCGCTCCGTGCCTCCTCACCCCGGTCTGGGATCTGTGAGTCCGCTCCGCGCCTCCGGACCCCGGTCTGTGAGTCCACTCCGTGCCTCCGGACCCCGGTCTGTGAGTCCGCTCCGTGCCTCTGGACCCCGGTCTGTGAGTCCGCTCCGTGCCTCCGGACCCCGGTCTGTGAGTCTGCTCCGTGCCTCCGGACCCCGGTCTGTGAGTCTGCTCCGTGCCTCCGGACCAGGGTCTGTGAGTCAGCTCCGTGCCTCCGGACCAGGATCTGTGAGTCCACTCCGTACTCCGGATCCCGGTCTGTGAGTCCGCTCCGTGCCTCCGGACCAGGGCTGTGAGTCTGCTCCGTGACTCCGGACCCCGGTCTGTGATCTGTGAGTCCGCTCCGTGCCTCCGGACCCCGGTCTGTGAGTCCGCTCCGTTCCTCCGGACCAGGGTCTGTGAGTCCGCTCCGTACTCCGGATCCCGGTCTGTGAGTCCGCTCCGTGCCTCCGGACCCCGGTCTGTGATCTGTGAGTCCGCTCCGTGCCTCCGGACCCCGGTCTGTGAGTCCGCTCCGTTCCTCCGGACCAGGGTCTGTGAGTCCGCTCCGTGCCTCCGGACCCCGGTCTGTGATCTGTGAGTCCGCTCCGTGCCTCCGGACCCCGGTCTGTGAGTCCGCTCCGTGCCTCCGGACCCCGGTCTGTGATCTGTGAGTCCGCTCCGTGCCTCCTGGACTCCAGCCCATGTTTTCCGCCTGAGCCTGGGGGAAGTTGTTTGGCTTTGGGTTGGGGGGGGGGTGGGGGGAAGCCTCTCGGATCCGGGAAACGGGGAGAGCCGCCGCCGCCGCGGGAGGAGGAGAATCGAGAGGCCGGTTCCGGGGCCCCGCACTGTCGGCTCAGAGACCAGCCCGTGTCCCCCCGCCAAACCACCCGCTCCCCCCGCCCACCCTCCCACCCCGGTATCGGGGCCGAGCCCCCGGGTGCCTGCCGATGGCCGCGATCCGGTGAAGGCGGCCACCCCCCGGTTCTGTCCCGGGAAGAGGCCGCTCTCCTCCCCCGTGAGGGGGGGGATCTCCCCCCGCCGAGCTGCCGGGAGACCCCCCCGGAGCCCGTCACCGGGTAAGTGAGCACCACGGCGGGGGTAGGCCCGGGCCCGGGGCCTCGGGAAATCTCTTTGTTCACCGCCGGGACCCGGGAGATTCCGGGGGGTGGGTGGGGGCGGCTCGATCCGTACAGCCCCCTCCAATCCGGGGGGTGGTGGGGTTAACAGTGTTTGTGGGGACAGGCGGGAGTTGGGGAGGGGCGGGGACACGGAGATCCGCGCGGGGGCGGAAGGCCCGGCTTCAGTCCCTGGCCCTCGGCTCAGCGGCCGCCGGCACATGGTGAGGGGGAGGCGGACAGACACACGGGGGCGGTGGGGGCTGTTTACACTTACCCCCCCAGACACAGACACAGACACAGACACACTTACACACGCCCCCCACCCCCATGCGCGCACACGCCCAACCCCCACACTCACCCCCCCCACACGCGCACACCCCCCCCCACACGCGCACACCCCCCCCCACACGCGCACCCCCCCCCCCACACGCGCACACCCCCCCCCACACGCGCACCCCCCCCCCCACACGCGCACACCCCCCCCACACGCACACACCCCCCACCCCCACCACCCCTGTGCGCACACCCACCATCCCACCCCCCACCCCCGCGCGCGCGCACACCCCACCCCCCCACACACAAGCCCACCCCCACCGCCCCATGCGCACACCATACCCACCACCCCCCCCCCCCACGCACACCCCCCCCAACACACACACACACACACACCTCACACACAAGCCCACCCTTTCGGCGCGCGCACTTACCACCCCCCACACACAAGCCCCTCACCCCCCCCGCGCAATCCCCACCGCCCCGCGCACGCAACCGCACCCCACCACCCCACCCGCGCGCACACACCCACCACTCCCCGCGCACACACCCCACACACAAGCCCACCCCCAGGCGCGTGCACCCTCCACCCCCGCGCGCGCACTTACCACCCACCACGCCCCCCACACCCACCACTCCCCCCACACACACTCACCCCCAGGCGCACGCACCCCCCACCCCCCGCGCGTGCACCCCCAAACGCCACACACACACCCTGCGCGCGCCCCCCACGCGCGCACACCACACACAAGCCCACCCCCAGGCACGCGCACGCCCCACCCCCCCGCGCGCTCACAACCCCTACCCCCCTGCGCGCACACCCACTCCCCTCAACCCCACCCCCACGCGTGCACACACCCCCCAGCCCCCCACACACCCCCCTCACCCCCCCTCACCCCCCCTCACCCCCCCTCACCCCCCCACACCCCCCCACACCCCCCCACACAGACACCCCAGCCCCCGCCAGACACACACACACGCCCGCGCGCACGCCCCCCACTCCCCCCGCGCGCACGCCCCCCCACTCCCCCCGCGCGCACGCCCCCCACCCCCCCGCACGCTAACCCCCACACCCCCGCGCGCTAACCCCCTACCCCCCTGTGCGCACACCCACTCCCCTCAACCCCACCCCCACGCGCGCGCACCCCCCCACACACACCCCCCCCGCCCCCCCACACACTCCCCCCCGCCCCCCCACACACTCCCCCCCGCCCCCCCACACACACCCCCCCGCCCCCCACACACACCCCCCCACACACACCCCTCCCGCCCCCCCACACACACCCCTCCCGCCCCCCCACACACACCCCTCCCGCCCCCCCACACACCCCCCCCACACACACCCCCCCACACCCCCACACACACCCCCCCCAACCCCCACACACCCCCCCCAACCCCCACACACACACACCCCCCCACCTGCCAGACACTCACAGACACCCCCACCCGCCCCACACACCCCCCCACCCCCCACAGACCCCCCCACCCCCCACACACACCCCCACACACACCCCCCCACCCCCCCACCCCCCCCACCTGCCAGACACTCACGGACACCCCAACCCCCCCCCCCCCACACCCCCCCCCCACCCCCCCCCCACCCACCCCCCACCCCCCCACCCACCCCCCCACCCCCCCACCCCCCCCCCCACACCCCCCCACACCCCCCCACACCCCCACACACCCCCACACACCCCCACACCCCCCCACACACAGACACCCCACCCCCCTCCAGACACACACACACGCCCGCAAACCCGCACGCCCCCCACTCGCCCCGCGCGCACGCCCCCCACTCGCCCCGCGCGCACGCCCCCCCACTCGCCCCGCGCGCACGCCCCCCACTCGCCCCGCGCGCACGCCCCCCACTCGCCCCGCGCGCGCGCGCACCCCCCCGCGCATACCCACCCCTCCGCAACCCCACCCCCACGCGCGCGCACCACACTCCCCACATACACTCACCCCCCCACATACACTCACCCCCCCACATACACTCACCCCCCACATACACACTCTCCACCCCCCACACACAGACACCCCAAACCCCCCCACACACACAACCCCACCCCCACGCGCACACGCCCCCACACACACCCCCCCCACACACACACTCCCCCCCCCTCCCCCCCACGCACCCCCCCGTCCCCCCCACGCACCCACACCCCCACCCCCATGCGCGCGCACTCCCACACCCGCACATGCACCCGCCCCCCCGCACACGCTCCAACGCTCGCGCACACCCACACTCGCCCCAACGTTCGCGCCCCCCCTTCCCACGCGCACACCCGACACACCGCCTGCACGTACACACCCATCCCCCCTCCATGCACGCACGCACGCACCCCCACTCTCACATCCTTGCCATGCCCTCCCTTTCCCGCACGACCCCTCCCCCCCCCACTGTCTCCCCTCCTCGCACGCCCTCCCTATTGCGCCCCCCCAGCTCCTCACCACACACCTCCCCTCCCCACCACAACCCCCCTTCATATTCTTCCCCTTCCCCGTGCGCCCCCCCCAACCCCTCCGTTGCCCGTTTTCCACTGCATCCCTTGTCCCCGTTGCCCTTTGGCCCCGATCTTCCCCCACCCTATTATGCCGATACTTTCCCTTTCCCCTGCCTTGCCTGCTGTGGTCTCTTCCCCCTCCCCCTGTCCTGTTTCTACACCCATCCTCTGCCCACCTCCTATTCACTTTACGTGCCCTTGCAAGCAATTTTAATCGTTACTTATTTTGTTGTGGAAGTGATCTGTTTTGTTGTTGTTGATTGGGAGCTTGTTGTTTGTCACTCATTGTTTTGTTTCTTACACTACGATGTGTTCTGCAGTATGGCTAGCCTGTTGGAGTCTGACTTTCTTCAGATGTGCATGAAGCAGTAAACAGTACCTTGGTATATGTGTTATTTATATCTTTAAAACATATTGATCACACGTTTGAGTTTCAGGTAGCCATTGCCACAAAAAGATTTGTTGGCAGCAAGTTGAAATAGAGGACATCTTGATTAATTTTACGGTTTCTCATACTCTGGCAGCATTTTGTGTGGTGGATGCCTGTGCTCTGGGTATTGGTTGTCATTGAATAAAAGTCAAACTTGAGGAATGTCTGTTTGGGGTTTTTGATAATAACATGCTGAATAAAATCGGCTGTTACTTCTGGATTTGGATAAACCCCACAGGCAACTGTGTTTTGTTTTGTCTCCACATGAACTTCAGTTGGAACCGGGTTTTTCCTATGACTGGTTTTTTTCACTGTTTGCCGATAGTTTTTCTCACACGGTAACCTTGCTTTGATAGTCAGGGTCGTTAATCCTTCATCAGTGATGCCTTCCTATGTCAAATGTGTGAACTGTGTTGGCTGATTTCCATGATATCTCCAGCGGTCAAACTGTAGGGCAGGTTTGCCAGTGTGTGTTGTACAGTGTAAGCTGATTTCAGAGGGAACAGTACAGTCATGTCCAAGTGACACAGATTAATGAGCAATTGCCCATCTACATTCAGTAATCAGATGAGGACAGGTATAGGCGTTGCAAGGATACTTCCTGCAGCAAAATATTTGAGTCGCTGCAAACCGTCAAAGACCACTTTGTGTATGACCACTTCTGCGATCGTATTGAAGTGACAAATAAACACTTGTGTGGTTGCAACACACCGGTGGTCAGTAATTTTAAGAAATAGGTGGTATGGGGGTAAAATAATGGGGTGACATGGTGGCTCAGTGGTTTTCACCATCGCCTTTCAGGGACCCAAGTTCCATTCCACCCACGGGCACTTGTGTGTTTCGAGTTTGCACGTTCTCCCTCTCTCTGCTTGGATCCAACGATATGCAAGTTATTTGCATTGGCCACGCTAAATTGCCCCATAGTGTCCAGGGATGTGCACATTAGGTGGATTAGCCATGGCAAATGCACAGTCACAGAGATGGGATGGTCATAGTCTTGTAGTGGTTGCTCAGTGTGTGGTGCAAGATATTCTGTCAAACGTATATTCAACTTTGTCTTCAGATTCCAAGCCTTGTTTTCTCAATGGAGTGAGGGCCTGTATGGTGGGCTGTTTCACATTCAGAAAGAATAAATTGTTAGCGTTTTCATTGAAAATGTGACTGAGGATGTTCTTTTCAATGGCAAGTATTATACTATATCCTGCCTTGTTGCAAGATGATTATTAGAAAATGTTTGAATACAGAAATAGATTTGGTTAGGTATTAGTTTTCTACAGCTTTGGGTTTGGTGTGTTTGGTATGATAGATTCAACTTGTGGCAGTGGAAAAGAAAGTTGGACTCTCTTTAAGTTATTTATTTCTTGTCTTATTCTAAGTTAATGTGAATGGCGCCACGTACATACAGTGAAGGTACACACTTTTCACTATTTTTTACATTGAATAAATGTGACAATAAATGATTCAATTCAATTCAATTCAATCTTGCCTGCCTGGAGCCCTTAACAGGAAGGAGATTATTTTTATTCATTCATGGAACATGGGCTTACTGGCTGGCCAGTACCCCTGGTTGCCCTTGAGAACGTGGTGGCGATCTGCTGCCCTGAGCTGTTGCAGTCCACATGCTGTAGATCGACCCACAATGTCCTTGGGGAAGGAATTCTGGGGATTTGACCCAGCAACTGTGAAAGACTGATATTTTTCCAAGTCAGGATGGTGAGTAGCTTGAAGGCAATCTTGCAAGCGGTGGTATTCCCCTTTATCTGCTGCCATTGCTCTTCTAGACGAAAGTGGTTGAAAGGTGCTATCTAAGGATCTTTGGTGAATTTCTTGATTGGGCAGTATTGAGGAACAGAATGCAAACTAACCAAGAAAAGAGTTATCGAAGATTTAGGTTGCTTGGATTTGAGCTGTGTGTAGAAGTTGTCTTTACAGGATTGGAAGTACTTGCAATCCTTTCCAAAAGGTATTAAAAGATATTGGTATTTACTGATTTAAGCCACATGAAAACTGAGACTCAGTCAATTAATATTGATGAATGCTATCTACTATGGTGAAGAATAATTTGGAAGGAAAATAGGTTGCCCTGAGCTTAGATTTGAGTACATACAATGTTATTATTATCAAGTAAAGGGGTTGAAAATGTCAAAGCTGTATAGGATGTTGCCTGGTCTCGAGGGCATTGGCTATGAGGAAAGGTTAAAAAGACTCGGAATGTTTATAATGGAAGGGCGCTGAGAGAACACCTGATAGGGTGGCTAGTCAGCTTAGAACATACAGCACAGTACAGGCCTTTTGGCCCACAGTGTTGTGCCAAACTTTTACCCTAAACCTAAGGTCTCTCTAACCTCCACCCCTACCTTATACTATCATCCATATGCCTATCTAACAGCTGATTAAATGCCCCTAATGACGCTGACTCCACTGACCTCTCTGGCAATG
The DNA here is from genome assembly GCF_030684315.1 of Stegostoma tigrinum. NCBI lineage: Eukaryota > Metazoa > Chordata > Chondrichthyes > Orectolobiformes > Stegostomatidae > Stegostoma > Stegostoma tigrinum. The sequence continues at coordinate 4,145,201 of NC_081389.1, read as the reverse complement.
CATTCCACGCCCCTACCACACTGAGTAAAGAACCTACCTCTGATGCCTCCCCTATATCGACCTCCACTCACTTTAAAACTATGCCCCCTTGTAATAGCTACCTCCACCTAGGAAAAGATCTCTAACTGTTCGCTCTGTCTATACCTCTGATCATTTGTACACTTCTATCAAGTCACCTCTCATCCTTCGTCGTTTTAAAGAGAAAAGCTTCAGCACTCTCAACCTTTCCTCGTAAGACCTTCCCTCCATTCAGGGCAACATCCTGGTAAATCTCCTCTGCACCTTTTCCAACTGTCCCACGCCTTTCTTGTAATGAGGCGACCAGAACCGGACACAATACTCTAGATGTGGCCGAACTGGGGTTTAGTATAGCTGGAGCATAACTTCATGGCTGTTGAACTCAATCCCTCTAATGATAGCTAGCACACCATACCCTTTCTTCACAACGCTATCCACCTGGGTGGCAGCTTTCATGGAATTGTGGACATGAACCCCAAGATCCCTCTGCTCTTCCACACTGCTTTTTCCCAGGGTTGAAGTTTCAGTTACAAGGGGGTACAGGTTCAAGGTGAGAGGGCAAAAGTTTAAGGGAGATGTGCGAGGAAACGTTTTCATGCAGAGAGTAGTAGGAGACTGGATTGCACTGCCAGAGGAGGTGGTGGAAGAAGGCAAACTGGTGACATTTAAGAGCGGTCTGGATGGTTACATGAACAGGTAGGGAATAGAAATACATGGACCTAATTTGTACAGTGGTTTGTATTTTTTGTTCAGCCAAGGCATGATGATTGGCACAGGCTCAGAGGACTGAAGGGCCAGTTCCTGCACTGTACTTTGCTTTTGATCTTTTGCTATTGTTTAAAAGAAATCACAGAAGCACCTTAGGTCATCTCCAAAGTTGCAATGCAAGTTGATGACCACAGAATCCTCATGTTCAAAAACAATGCAGATGATAACAGAGTAATGCAGAAAATAAATGCTCTCAGTTGTGAAGCTGCACATTTAATGGTTAACGGGGGAATATTAGAAGGTAAAATGAAGACAGTCAAACGAGAACAAAGTTTGCACTTGCTGCAGGAGAGACAGAAGCAGCGAGTAGTAATTACAGAGTCATGCTTCTTGCCTGGAATGAATAAGCCAACATTGAAGTCACCTGGAAACTAGATAGGCGTTAGTTCCAAAATATTTACCAGACATAAAATGTAATGTTGATCACATTGGTCAAGTGAGGAGGAACTGAAACTAGTGGAGAAAATGATCCAAAAGGTCAGTCTTCTGTTTGGAAGAACTAGTAGTTTTGGCCTGAAATGTTGACTTTCCAGCTCCTTGGATGCTGTCTGAGCAACTCTGCTTCACCAGCCCCATATCTATTGACACTATTAACTGAGCTGGACTCAAGAAAAGTGGGGGGAAAAAAGGGATTGAAGTTTCAAGAAATAATGGTAAGGAGCCAGAAGAACGAGAAGAGGTCTGAATACGTTGTGGAATTGAAACAACTCAAACTAATATGAGTGTCCTGCTGCGTGCTGGATTGATCAAGACAAAACGTGTGAAATGAAGAATTATCTTTTGAAGTGGCTGCAAGAATGAATGAGGAAACAGTGGCCATGTCTGAAGGTTGATGGATGAGAGTGCCTGGAATGAAAACTGGCAAAAGTTTGAGATACAGCACAAAGCATGTTAATGAGAATCAAGTTGGATGAATGTTTAGAGGTTGTCGACTGATAGCAGATTTTGAATTGAATTTGAACACTAAATTGGCTTTACCAAGGTGGGTTAGTGCAAGTTATTGCTCTGATCCATTGTGCTGATCTGTTAAAGCACCAACAGCTTGTAATTTTAGAGTTATGTTATTCCCAATGATTTGAAGTAAATTTTATTGAACTGCGATATATTTTATTTACATTGATAATCAAAGTGCCTAGCTTTCATGAAATGTATAATTTAAAATGACTTGCCTTCTTTCCCACTTGGAAATATTGCCTGTTGTCATGCTATGAATCCTGAATGGGGAAAATAAGCCAATATCACATGTATGTCGTGTCCGCAATCTCTCCTGTATCTTTAGGGCAGTGGGAGGGAAGTGTTTGCATTGTTTTGAATACCCATTCAGGTACCATTTTGAAAACTCATAATTTTGTTGTTTTAGTCAGTTCAGTAGAAGTTCAGTCTTGGCCCCTATTGAACAGTTTGATCATGTTAGAGCATCAGCAGTTCCATTTGGGAATTCCTTCTGGGCAGGGATCATTTCCTGAATACAAGATCTGTGACTGTGCCCTCAGTAGAAGCAACCAGAAGTGTCTCCTTATTGGGCGGAGATAATTTCAACAAAGTTACCTAGCACTTTGTGCTGGCTTTGGGGTAGTACTTCAACTGAATGATTCCCCAGTGGTATTTTCTTTATTAAACACAGTCCTTTATTTTCTTAATGCACTAAGACTGGTTTATGCTATTTTGTTCTTTTTGGTCTTTGAAATTGCCTCCGACCCGACGTCCCTATACCGCTCCAATTCTGGCAGTGCAGTTTCCTTTGATCCACCATTTATGGCTGTGCTTTCAATGGCCCGTGCCTTAAACCCAGCAATTCTAAACCATCACCACACTGCCTCCCAAACTTGCTCCTTCTTTCAGACACTGCCTAAGACTTACTGCTTAGGCCAATCTTTTGGACCTCTGATTTCGTGTCATCTTGTGGCGTAGTTTGAATTTTATTGTGAAGCACCATAAGAGGTTTTATTACATTCAAGGCACAATATAAGTGGAAGATGGTTATTTATAGTTTTCCATTGTCTTTTTTCCATTTGCCTGATCGCTGTGGGATGTATGGGCCTTGGGGGATGTGTACCTGCCTCTAGGGAAATGCAAAGTGACTGGGCTGTTATTGGGAACTGCCTGTGGAATATGTGATACCGAGGAGGTGTGAGGTGACCTTACTGTTTGTTTGAACACTTGTTTGGTTGAGCATCAGCTGCACTGTGTATTTTATCTGGATTCTGCGAAGGGCCTTGGACCTTGGAGCCAAGATACAGCTGCTGAACTCAACATCAGTATCCCTTCAACCACTGAGAAATATACTTGCATGTGAAAATAAAGCATTTATATAGCTGTTTGTCTAACTATAGGAAGTCCCAAACTGTTTTAAAGCCAACGTCGTGCTCTTGAAATGTGTTTACTGTTGTGGGAAATATGACAGAAAATTTGCGTGCCATATATCAAACAGCAATTATGTAAATCTCTGGAAAGCTTTTGTGTAGTGTGTTGAAGGACAGATGTGGGCCTGTACACATCCTGTGACAGACTGTTGACAGTGCCTGAATGATCTAATTGTGTGATGTTTTAGTAACCCCTCAGTGTTGAGAGGTTTGGCATGGTGGCTATGTCGGACTGTTGGAAATGGGCAGCCCTGGCAGCCTCTGTGACACAATCCATCTGTTGTCCCTTCAGGTGACCAATGGCTGTAGCATTCTGTGTAATGGGAGCAATGGTTGAGAAACAAGCAGCTAACCTTCATCTTCCAACCCTATGCACGCATCATTACAAAGTCCAAGCAATAAAAGAGTTGCGGTGTTATGGAGAGCACTCTAATGTCTTGAGATGCTGTCTGTAGCAGATTTATTATTCTCCTGTCAGTGTAAATTCTGACCCAGATTTAAATGGTTCTCATTTCCAGGCTGTGCTGTTCATTTACCTGAGTAATGTTCAGGATGTCAAAAACCATCTTGCAAATAGACGCAAACAGGAATATTGCAGATGTTTGGGGATTGAATATTTTTTTAAAAAGTGCAATCTTAGGTAGCAATCTCTCTTTAAGCAAGGAGAGCTCTTTCACCTGTTGACCTTCAGACTGTGCTGTGCATTTTTTCATGTACTGACTAGGACAAGTAATTTGTTGTTTCCAAATAGTGCATGGATGACTGTGTTGAACCTCTGTCAAGGGAGTTCCTTTGTGTTTGTCGAGCATTGTCTTCACTCAGGCAGAAGGTGCTGTCATCTCCTGTGTGATATGATCCATCTGTTGCTCAGCGTTCAGAAGCTGCCTGTAAAAACGGGAGAAGGTTTTGATTGCTTTCTGAACACCATCCGGACTGCCTATTTGAGATGCGCAGATTCCGTGGAAATGCAGCATTTTCTGATATGAGTACATTGATTGTAAATGCTTAAGTTGCTGATTGGCAAGATGTGGAGCAACCATCGAGGCAAAACAAAGAACTGCTATTTAGATTTTCAATGGAGAGTCTGCAGCATGTCCTTGGGAATTCCAGGGATCACCATATTTCTGTTTGAGATTGGATTCTGAAGTTTGAGTCTTGATTGGCTCCATACTCAGTATTGGTTGCATCCTAAGCAATGTAGTTTTAATACTGATTTTCCTTTGGATGCATGATTGCAGGTTGCATTGTGGTATTTAAGGGCAATATATTGTTCCTCTTTAATTAAAGTGCAGAATTAGAGGAGAAATTGGCACTGAATCAAAATGGTCAGACTAGTAGAGGTGGAATGGGCTGAATGACCTCTTTTGACACTTTCTAACAATCCTGTGATGCAAAACAAACAAAATGTTGGTTTTTAAGCAGAAGATAGGGTGGGGGTGGCGGGTGAAGGAGTAAACGATAGATGGAGATGTGGCCGAAGAGAGAGAAGAATAGTTGGGCAGATAAAGGTGTGGATAATGATCTGGCTAGGAGGGTGAACAGTTGTTAATGGAGACAAACCTCTATTTTCCTAGTTACCAGCATCAGTTCTGAGGAAGGGTCACCAGATCGGAAACACTAATTTGGTTGCTCGTCGTAGATGCTGCCAGACCTGTTGAGCTTTTCCATGCTTTTGTTTCCGATTTACAGCATCCTCTGTTTTTTTTTGGTTTTTATTAGGTGTCAATTTCATTTTTGTTTATTTGCCCCTGTTCCCCCAAAAAAGGATGTCTCAGCAGTGAAGGGAATGATAGCTTGTGGCTGCCAAGGAGATCTTTGCAGTAACGAGGTATTTTGTTAACATTTTATTTAACTCTGGATGATGTTTTGTTTTGTTTTACTTTGCTTTGTTGTTCTTTAAAAGGCAGGTCCAGATTGAGTTGAACCTTGAAAAAAAGACTGATCTTATAAATATTTATTTGTTTCTTTTTAGCTTCTCTATTTAAATCATTTGTACCCACCCTTGTTTTCCCCCACCCCTCTGTCTATAACCCTGTCTATTTTAAGGGGGAAGGTAACTGCTGTTCCAGGAGCTGGGATGTGTACAGTATATTTTTCTGAATTGACTCTTTTCAGTTCTCTGGAGAGCACCTGGCTTTGGAAAGTTTTTTAACGGTGGAATTCTGACCTTGGCCAAAGTCCAAGTTATTGTCATTCGGAATTAGAACCGTTTCTAAGCTGCCATTTTCCAAAATACAATGGCAGGTTATATATTTAAATTGCTTGCTGCTTCAACACAAGAAATACAGTGTGTGGTACTCTGAATTTTTAAAATGATTTTTCATGGGTTGAGGGTTTCACTGACTATACCAGGATCTGTTATCCATCCCTAGTTGCCGTGGAGAAGGTGGTGCTGATCTATCTCTTTGAACCAGTGCAGACCATGTGGTGCAGGAACACACTGAATGGCATTTGGTAGGGAGTTCAAGATTTTGACCTAGCAATACTGAAGAAACAGCGATATATTTCAAGGTCAGGATTTTGTGGATTTGTGTTTTCAAAATGAACTACAGGCAAAATTGATTTACCAAATTGCCCACAATTCAGGTTTCCAATTTTCTCTGCTGCTTTTTGTTTTACCCAGTCTTGGTTACGTGCTTACTTTTTGCTTGAGTTTTTCCATAATAAAGAACTAGATGTTACATATTAGGTTGGTGTGAACCTTTTTCATCTCTGGTACCCTGCAGGTCAGCAGTTCTGGTGAACTTTGACACACACTGACCCTTGCCCTAATGTGCAATTTCACTGAGTGATTGGTGTGGGAAGGGTAAAAAAGAATGCAACAGGTTGAAACCGAGGCAGCTTTCTTAGCCAGGCATTAACCAGTTTTAATAAGTGTTGTTCATAATGTGCAGCTGATTGCTTACTAACTGCATAACTCAACCCATTGTATGCTTTTTGAACTAGAGTGCATTTACACTGCTTGGTCATTTTAAATGTGCTTTGGCTTAACTATGAAATTATACATGTGTACACTGTAATATTAAATGAAAATAAATAACATAGATCATGTTGTTTCATCACATCACGCAGTAGGAATTATCCAGATCAGCAACTGACAGAAAACCTTTCAGCCTGTCTTGTACTATCCATCTAGATGGTATTGGTTGAGTGGGGGATATGCTGGGCCACGAGGTTGCAGATTGTTAGGGTACAGCTCTGCTGTTGATGACCAATAGCTGGATCTGTTTGAAATCTGTACCATTTAGCATGGTGTTAGTGCCACACAGCAGAATGGAGGGGCGGTATTCTCACTGTGAAGGTGGGACTTCATCTTCATCTTCACAAAGATTGTTCAGTGGTTACTGTTATTGATACTGTCATACACAGATGAATCTGGCAGTTGGTGAGAATGAATTGGTTCAAGTTCCATCTGGGTTATTTCACACCTGCTGCAGCTATGTCCTTTTAGAACTCAACCGGCTCAATCAGTGGTAGACTGCAAGAAATAGAAGCAGAACAAGGCCAAGAGTTAGTGCTGCTGTCTAATCATAGCTGATATGTTTCTCTGTGTCCTTTTCCTACCTTTTTCCCCCCATAACCTTTTGATCCCCTTATTAATCAAGAACCTATCTATCTCTGTCTTAAATACACTTAGTGACTTGGCCTCCACAGTCTTCTGTGGCAATGGCTAAGCAACTCTTGGTAGTGGGCATTGAAGTCTCCACCCAGAGTGCATTTTGTCCTTGCCGCACTCTACGCTTCCTCCAAATGTTGTTCAACGTGGAGGAGGACTGTTTCATTAGATGGGGGAGAACAGTATGAGTAAGTCTAGAGATTTACTTGTCCATGTTTAACCTGATGCCATGAAACTTCATTGACTCCAATGTTGAGGGCTTCCAGGGCAGTCCCCTCCTGATTATATACTACTGTGCTGCCATCTCTGCTGGGTCTATCATGCCACTGGGACAAGAACTATCCAGGGATGGTGATGTCTGGTATGATTTGGTGAATATGACTACCTCAGGCCGTTGCTTTACTAGTCTATGAGACAGCTCTCCTAATTCTGGCACTAGGCCCACCCCAGATGTTAGTGGCAAGACTTTGCAAGGTTGAGAGGGCTGCTTTTGACTTTGATGCCAGGTGGTCTGTATGGTTTCATTTCTTTATTGAGACTGTGTAGTGATTGATACAATTGAGTAGCTTGCAAAGGCATTGAGAGTCAACCATATTGCTGTGGCTTGGGTCACATGGCCAGATCATGTGAGGTTGGCAGATTTCCTTTCCTAAAGGACATTAGTGAACCGGATAGGTTTTCTTTTTCTGGCAATCAACAATGGTTCATAGCCATCATAAGATTTTTAATTCCATATTTTTTAATTGAATTTAAATTCTACCATCTGTTGTGGTGGGATTCAGAAGACAGTCATCAGAACTTGAACTAATTTTCTGGATTAATAGACTAGAGATAATATCACTAGGCCATTGTCTTCCTGATAATTAGGGATGGGCAATAAAATGTTGGCCTAGTGACTGACATGTACATGCCACGAGCCATGGGAAAAAATGGTCAGTGATACAGGAGTATAGACCTAAAGTAATTGAAGGAAGTATTAGGGGAGCATTGAGGAAAGATCTCTTCATTCAGAAGATGTTAGATCACAAGATGTAGGAGCAGAGGTAGGCCACCGGGCCCATTGAGTTTGCTTTGCCATTCAGTGAGATAATGGCAGCATACTTAATGGAATAAACTTAACCTAACTCCAACAACCCTCTGTAATAAAGAATTCTACAGATTTACTACCTTTTGAAAGAGGAGATACCCCCTTACCTCTGTGCTTAACAGGGCAACAGCTTACTCAGACAATGCCCCCTGGTCCTGAACTCTTCCTGCAAAGAGGAACAATCTCTCCGCATCTACCCTGTCAAGCTCTCTAAATGTCTTGTGTATCAATAAGGGCATCTCTTATTCTTGTAAACTCTAATGAGTAGGTTACAAGTGCTATATCGCAAGGATCTGTTCTGGGTCCTTTTCTGTTTGTGATTTTTGTGAATGATTTGGATGTAGGAGTGGAAGGCTGGATTAGTAAGTTTGTGGACGATATGAAGATGTGTTGAGTTGTGGATGGAGGTCTGTTCTAGGTTACAAAGGGACAGTGATAGGATGCAGAGTTGGGCTGATGGAGTTTAACCCTGAAAAGTGTGCGGTGATTCATTTTGGAAGAACAAACTTGAAAGCAGAATGCAGGGTTAACGGAAAGATTTTAGCAGTGTGGAGGAGCAGAGAGATCTTGGGATTCATGTTCACAGTTTCCGGAAAGCTGCCACCCAGGTGGATAGAGTTGTTAAGAAGGAGTATGATGTGTCAGCTTTCATTAATAGAGGGATTGAGTTCAAGATCAGTGAAGCTATGCTCCAGCTATACAAAACTCAGGTATGGTCACATCTGGAGTATTGTGTCCAGTTCTGGTCACCTCATTACAGGAAAGATGTGGAAGCATTGGAAAAGATGCAGAGGAGATTTACCAGAATGTTGCCCTGAATGGAGGGAAGGTCTTACGAGGAAAGGTTGAGAGCACTATGGCTTTTCTCTTTAGAACAACGAAGGATGAGAGGTGACTTGATAGAGGTGTACAAAATGATCTGAGCTATAGATAGAGTATTCAGCCAGAGAGCTTTTCCTAGATGGAGGTAGCTATTAAGAGGGGGCATAGTTTTAAAGTGAGTGGAGGTAGATATCGGGGAGACGTCAGAGGTAGGCTCTTTACTCAGAGAGTGGTAGGGGCATGGAATGCATTGCCGGAGAGGTTAGTGGACTCGGCCTCATTAAGGGCATTTAATCAGCTGTTAGATAGGCATATGGATGATAGTATAAGGTAGGGGTGGAGGTTAGAGAGACCTCAGGTTTAGGGTAAAAGTTCGGCACAACATCATCGTGGGCCAAAGGGCTTGTACTGTGCTATGTTCTAGTACAGGCCTAACCTACTCAATCTCTCCTCAACACAATTCTCCATACTTAGGATGAACTCTGATCTGTTTCCAGTGCTGGTATATCTTTCTTTGGATAAGATGATCAAAGATGTTGACAGTGTTCCGAGTATGGTCTAACTGGTGCCTGTGTAGATTTAGTAATGTTATGAAACAGGGATAGCAAGTCAAGTCAAGTCAAATCAGCCTCAATACCCCTGGATTTGCAGCACAGTGAAATTAAAACATTCAATAACCCTCAATTGTCTAATTGTTCCTGACTAGACTTTATGAATAATAGATGTTGGACACCAATTTTGAATCAAAAATTAACAATGGTAATGTAACTTTAGTAGATCACAGAAACAGCAAGGTAATTAATTAATATCTCTGTAAGGCCTAATCTTCTTTGATCTTAAACTTCTCTCTCACTCAGGCAGACACAATCAAGGGATATATTAAAGAGAAAGTAATTGTGATTTTCTAGGTCAGTAAACAATTTCAAATAATAGATGCCAGGCCTTCAAAAATCTTTGGACAGTTGGTTGCTTACAGGCAAGTAGAGCTATATATCTTTGATTTCCGAAGTCACTGGCTAATCCAAACCATTTCAGCAGACATCTGTAAATATTAACTTTTTTTTACAGACTGGGATTCTTTTCTCAGAATATTCAACAATTCGATGGCTACATAGAGTCTACAGATGTTTACAAAAGTCACACATCTTCTGCCAAAACCAAGTCAGAACCGGTTCTCTCATTTTCCCTTCCCAGTCAACATTCTCCCTGGTCAGCTGGTTATTGCTCAGGCTCCCTTGATTGACCAATTCAATATCCAACTAGCTACCAGCCCTGAGCGTAGCAACCACTTGTGTTGGTTTGTTTACAGTCTCCTTCAGATCAGTCATTATTTTCCCGGCCAGTTCACAATAGAAACATTTGTCTTTGTTTTCTTCTCTTTTAAAACAAGCTGCTGGTCAATGTTCAATTCTTAACTTCAGCTCTCTGTTCTAAACCCCAAAAAAAGTACTGATGGCATCAACAGTAAGACTTCCCTTTTTTTAACTCCAGTAACTTTGAAATAAAGGCCAGCGTTCCATTTGCTTTCTTTTACCCACTGAACTTGAATTTTCACTTCTGTGATTCATCCATAAGGATCCCCCCATTCCCTCTTCCATTGCTTTCTGCAGTCTTTCAGCTTTTAAATATTACCCTGCTCTTCTTTTCCTCCCGCCAAAGTACATAATCTCCTTTTTCCTGCACTGTATTTCAACAGTCAAGTTTTTGTCCACTCATTTAACCCACCTGTGTTGCATTCCAGGCATTTCATCATTCTCACCACTTACCTTCCCACCTATTTTTTGTCATCCACAAATTTGGCGATAGTATATTTACTTTCCTCTATCTTGCCTTGAATATATAATAAATAATTGTGGCCATAGCATTGATCTCTGTGACACTCCACTAGTTACAAGTTGGCATCATGCATTGTCTCCTCAGTCCAACTCTGACTTCTGTTGGTTAGCCAATCTCATATCCATGATAATATACTGGTGTCACCACAATGAGCTTCTTATGGTTTTACGTAGCTAAATGTGCGTTACCTAATGAGACTCTTTTGAAAATCCAAATATATTATGTCCACTGCTTTCTCCTTTGTCTATCCTACTTGCTGCATCCTCACTCAATTCTAGTTAATTTGTCAGACTTGATTTCCTCTTCACAAAACTGTACTCACTCTACATGATTTGTGTTATGTATATCTAAATGCTGTGCTTTGACTCCTATTATAACAGACTGACATTTTCCCAATAATAGATTTCAAGATATTTGGGTGATGAAGGGTCCACACTTTGTTATCTCATTTCCTAAGGGGCCTATGTTCACTTTATTTCAAAGTGTGGAGCTGGATTAACACAGCAGGCCAAGCAGCATCCTAGGAGCACAAGAGCTGACATTTCGGGCCTAGACCCTTCATCAGAAATGGGGGAGGGGAGAGGGTTCTGAAATAAATAGGAAGAAGGGGGAGGCGGATCAAAGATGGATAGAGGAGAACATAGGTGGAGAGGAGGACAGACAAGTTAAAGGGGTGGGGATGGAGCCAGTAGAGGTGAGTGTAGGTGGGGAGGTAGGGAGGGGATAGGTCAGTCCGGGGAGGACGGACAGGTCAAGGGGGCACGATGAAGTTAGTAGGTAGGAAATGGAGGTGCGGTTGAGGTGGGAGGAGGGGATATTTGAGAGGAAGAACAGGTTAGGGAGGCGGGGACGAGCTGGGCTGGTTTTGGGATGCATTGTGGGGAGGAGAGATTTTGAAGCTTGTGAAATACACATTGATACCATTTGGGCTGCAGGGTTCCCAAGCGGAATATGAGTCACTTTGAACTCTCTTTTCCTTTTCTTATATATTTTGGAACTCACTGCCTGAAAGGGCAATTGAGGCAGAAACTGTGGTTGCTTTTAAGTCTATTTGCACTTCAAGTGCCTTAAAGTACAAGGTTTACCGCCCAACAACAGAAAAGTAAAAATAGTATCAGAGATAATGGGAACTGCAGATGCTGGAGATTCCAAGATGATAAAATGTGAGGCTGGATGAACACAGCAGGCCAAGCAGCATCTCAGGAGCACAAAAGCTGACGTTTCGGGCCTAGACCCTTCATCAGAGAGGGGGATGGGGGGAGGGAACTGGAATAAATAGGGAGAGAGGGGGAGGCGGACCGAAGATGGAGAGCAAAGAAGATAGGTGGAGAGGGTGTAGGTGGGGAGGTAGGGAGGGGATAGGTCAGTCCAGGGAAGACGGACAGGTCAAGGAGGTGGGATGAGGTTAGTAGGTAGCTGGGGGTGCGGCTGGGGGTGGGAGGAAGGGATGGGTGAGAGGAAGAACCGGTTAGGGAGGCAGAGACAGGTTGGACTGGTTTTGGGATGCAGTGGGTGGGGGGGAAGAGCTGGGCTGGTTGTGTGGTGCAGTGGGGGGAGGGGATGAACTGGGCTGGTTTAGGGATGCAGTGGGGGAAGGGGAGATTTTGAAACTGGTGAAGTCCACATTGATACCATATGGCTGCAGGGTTCCCAGGCGGAATATGAGTTGCTGTTCCTGCAACTGCATCCCTAAACCAGCCCAGTTCATCCCCTCCCCCCACTGCACCACACAACCAGCCCAGCTCTTCCCCCCCACCCACTGCATCCCAAAACCAGTCCAACCTGTCTCTGCCTCCCTAACCGGTTCTTCCTCTCACCCATCCCTTCCTCCCACCCCCAGCCGCACCCCCAGCTACCTACTAACCTCATCCCACCTCCTTGACCTGTCCGTCTTCCCTGGACTGACCTATCCCCTCCCTACCTCCCCACCTACACCCTCTCCACCTATCTTCTTTGCTCTCCATCTTCGGTCCGCCTCCCCCTCTCTCCCTATTTATTCCAGTTCCCTCCCCCCATCCCCCTCTCTGATGAAGGGTCTAGGCCCGAAACGTCAGCTTTTGTGCTCCTGAGATGCTGCTTGGCCTGCTGTGTTCATCCAGCCTCACATTTTATCATCTTAGAAAAGTAAAAATAGGCTGGTTTGCTTGTTTTTTTTAAACAAGCATAGACATGGTGGGCTGAATAGCTGCATCCCATATGCTTGTGTCCCATATGCTTCATAAGATCTGGTAAAGTACTGAACAACTGGAGTATGAAGTTAGTTAGGATTTATCACCTCAATGACGATATGTAGACGAGATTAATTTGCATTTTCACCTTTTTCTGTTTTATAAATTCATTCTATGCAGCTGTGATTTTACAGCTATGAATTTGCCTGCTAACTGTGACTGGAATATTGACTAATTTAGTTAGATTGCCTCGAAAGGATGCCAGAAAAGTGTTTGTAGATTATAGCTTAAAACAGCAATATGGAGGAGCAGACTTGTATGTTGAGGTGAGTTTGTGCAAGAACAGCTTATATTAGAGAAATTCCATGCCCCAGTCTGAAATTTGTTGGTACAGACCAATTGTGTCCTAGAGTACATATTGAGGATCACACTTGAATGCTGCTGTGGTTGAGATAAGGCATTAACACTGTCTGTTTGTTCAGGTGAAGGTTAAAGATTATTTGATACTGCTTAAAAAGAACAGAGAGTTCTCATGTTATAGCCAAATTTCTTTGCTTACGCATAAACAAGTTCATTTGCTGTGTATGCAAAACGGCTGTTGTATTTACTTAACTAACTGTGACTGCACTTTAAAAGTAATCAGTTTGTGTGAAGTACTTTGGGGACATTCAGGTGATATGAAAGGTCCCTGTTCTGGCTTCAAATGTTTTAGAGTTCCTTAGTTTCCCATTTGTTATTTGAGTTTGGATGGCCACATCTAAGTTGGGCTGTAAATGGTAACTATTGCAATGGATGGAAACCTATTGTTTAAATTCAAGAAAGTGGGAATCAGGACCACCTTCGAGCCTGTCTCTTGTTCAAAGTTTTCAACAGGCATTCTGGCCTCAATCCTACCCATTTAGTGTGAGAGAAGATCCTAGTAAATTTTTCTCTGCGCTCACTGCAGACCATCTGGGACAACCGTACTGGCTGTGGATGAAAAGTATGCACAATGCTACAGTGGCATAACTGGTTCATCTGAATCTGAAACAAAGCTAGATCAACGTTTTGGGTGTCAGTTCTTCTGAGAAGTGTTAGAGTCAGTCTAGATAAAGTCCTTATGGACTGGTGAAGACAAGTCTGTTCATGTCTAGAGAACAGAATGGGAAGTATGTGCTAAGAGGTAAAGAACAAGAGATCAAATCGACTACTACTTTCAATAAAGATGCTGCAAATATCTTTGACTAGCTGGTGGATGTGACTATTGATGCTGGACTAGGGCAGGGTGTTGAAAGATGCAGGCAAGTGGGATGAGAGTTAAATGGAAAGCATTCAGATTTTATGAACAAAATTTTCTTCATTTGTGGGACCAAATGTAATATTTCCAAGTTTGTGGATGACACAAAGCTAGTTGGGAATGTGTGTTTTTGGGAGATGCAAAATGGCTTCAAGATATTTTGGACAGACAGTGTGTGGGCAGGTTCATGATGGATGGCATACATTGTGAAAATCAGGGTTATATACATTGGTAAGAGGAACTGATGCACAGAGTTACTTCTTAAATGGTAAGAAGTTGGAAAGTGTAATGTACAAAAGGATCTGATTGTTGAAATAAGTTACTGAAGGCTAACGTGCATTTGCGGCAAGTTGTTATGAAGGCTTGTATTCAGTTAGTCATTTTGTAACAAGACATGAGACCAGAAGTTGTGAGATTTTGTTTTTGTATAGGAGCCCGGTTAGATTGTAACTAGAGTATTATGTGCAGTTGTGGTCTCCTTTTCTCAGGGAGCGTATTATTGCTGTGGAGGAAGTGCAAGGAATGTTCCTGGAATGGCAGGATAGTCCTGTGAAGAGAGAGATTGGGTAACCTGAGCCAATAATCTCTAGGGTTCTGAGATATGCGAGATGATCTTAGTGAAACTTAAAAAATACTTTAGGGGATAGATAAAATAGATGCAATTAAATTGCATCCCCTGGTTCGAAATCCAGAACTTGGGGCCACCATTTGAAAATAAGAGCGAACACTTGGCACTGAGATGAAGAGAATTTGGTGATGCTGAAGCTTTGGATTTCTGTACGCTTAAGGGCATCAGAAGCTCTGTAATTGAGTCTATTTAAAGAGATCAATATTTAGAAATCTGTCAATGGCTAAAGGGTGTATGGTGTTGTTGTGGAGAAAATGAAGCATTGAAACAGATGATTGGCTATGATTGTACTGAAAGGTGAAGCAGGCTAGATTGTCTATTTGTGCTCCTATGTTCCTCACTGAATATTGTATTATGTATTGTTTACCCGGTATTCTGGATTGCTAGTATTCTAAATTGCCTTTGAAAAATCCAAGCCACTCAGACATAAGTGGTTTTAACAGTTTTGCTTTGGCCAAGATTCATTATTGGTAACTGATCAAGTTCAGTTCAATTTCTGTGAAAGTTGAATCCTTTGTAGAAAAACTGTTCTACGTTTATTCAGGTTAAAATGTATTGCAGTTACCTCGTCCAGAAATAGCATGAATTGTTCATGCTCCATTCTGTCTTATGCAGTCTGCAGCCTGCCACTTTCTCTGCCTAAATATTTCTGTCTCTCACCACCCTCTTGCTACTTGCCCGTCATTGTCTTGTACTCTCCCAGTAGCTGGTACTTTGAGCTTTTCTGTGTTTTGGGATTTGGTAGCTTGGCATCCTGTTGTTTCTGCATGGGTCAGTGTTTGCTGGCACAGGTACTTTTCTGTTCATTGATATCCAGTTATTCTTATACCCAATTTCTTACCTTTTCCAGGCGATGATGCCCTCACATCGATGGAGAAGTTGTGAGGTTGCTACGATAAGGATCTAACACACCGGCACTAGTCCAAGGCCACTGAGAAGAGAAAGAAGTCTTTTTACAAGGAAGGTGAATCTAAGATGTCCTTAAGCAGCAGCAGTTCAGCTGGGAAAGGTGTGGATTCGAATGCTGTTGATGCCTACGACAGTGGGGATGAGTGGGATATCGGAGTTGGGAATTTAATCATTGACTTGGATGCAGATTTGGAAAAGGATCAGCAGAAAATGGAAATGTCGGGATCGAAAGATGGAAGCATCCCGGTTCCAAGTGCAGTGGCAGCTCTGCCAGAGAATATCAAGTTTGTCACACCAGTTCAAGCACCTCAGGTGAAGGAGAGCAAATCAAAGGCAAAGAGAAATAAGAGTGCAAAGGATGGGGGTAAATCTGTGTCTGCTGCTTCCCTCTACTCACTGGGAGAACCAGGAAGTGGGAAGAAAGAGATGCAGGGCCGTTCTGGAGATTTGACAAATCCCAGCGGACTGGGGTCTTCCAACAGCACATCCAAAGGGTCAGAAAAGGGCCCAAAGACTGTCCGGAATGGAGCCGGATCGAAAAAGGAAAAGGATGGTGGATCAAGCAAAAGCAAAAAGGATAAAAGTGAGAACAGTGGAGTTGTGCAGCCTCCCCCTGGTAATGATCCGAATGCTGCACAACAGCTAGGGTTGGGGTCAGGGTCAAAGGGCAGCTCATTTGAATGTGCTCCAGGCACAAGCTGTCCAGATGGGGCTGCAAGTCAAGTGCTGGATTTGGGAAATGCACCAGTGGATAGCAACACCATCTCTAATCTGTTGGGAATTAAAACAGAGCCTGAGGAGGTTGAAAGTGAGTGTCGACCACTGAAGAAGATGAAAACAGAGAAGGTAAGAACAGTTCATCCTGTGTTCATCCAGCCTCACATTTTATTATCTTGGATTCTCCAGCATCTGCAGTTCCCATTATCTCTGATACTAAGGTAAGAACAGTGGTGGTTTTGAATGCTGTGCAAAATCCCAGTTCAGTCATGAGATTGCAGCTTGTTAACTTCATCTCCTAAGCCGAAGTCTCGTTTGACAAACTTCTTCTGTTTCATGAAATGTAAAGTCAATTCCCTGATTCATTGCTGACTGGCTGTTTGATACTCACAATGTCCTGAAATCTATTGAAGCCGTCCCTACTGAAGCCTTTCTTCAGGACCCCCTACAGCATAGTTAGAACGAATTGTCAGCATTCTTCTCTAGTGACTGCTTTTTGTTGGGCCCACTTGCACATTTTTGTTTAACTCCATGCTTGTGATATTGTTCGGAAAATTGACCAAGATGACCATTCAATGGGGATGTTAATGCATAGAAACTGAATCCCTCCCAGTGGGAGAGGTATAAACACTTGGGTAGGGCATGCACTGTGCTCAAGGCTACCATTTGTCTGGTTACACTTCAGCTGCTCAAAACAAGTTGAGAGAATTGAACTAGACTTCATGATGCTGCATTGTTAAATTTTTGAAAATTTCCTGATGTTGTGAATTACACTTGAAATGCTCAGCCTTCAGGTCCAGAGGGACTAGGTGGTAGTGTTGTAGTTATATTTGACGCTTAAATCCATCTGCGCTGTCTCTGTGAGGATGATGCACCTTGCTGATTGTTGAAATGACTCAAATTGAGAAGTAGATTTATTCTTGCAGTCTGTTGGAAGGAGCTGCTGTTTAGTGTCGCCTCCGTATGCGAATTCTTAAGTGAGGGGGCTGAGGTGTTGCAATTAGCTAAAAAGTGTTGGATTGCAAGTCTATCTGATTAGTCAGATTTGTACTACAATGACTTTGCCACAGACTTATATATGCTCTGATTACTTGATTTGCATCTGAAACAGAATGTGTCTCATCTGAATGTGGTGATCTGACCCGATTATGAATCCTAAGTCAGAAATATTAACGTGGAAAGTGACATTGAATTTAAAGTAAACAGGCTGATAACTTGTCTGTGGTGATGTTGATCATGGTTTAATTGTGCTGCACTCTATGCAACATTGGACCCTATGTCCTAGGTCTAAGCAGTATGGAACATACAAACAGTGCTGAAAAGCTGTAACTGAAATGCTTGGAGATATTCAATGAGCTGAGCAGCATCTGTGGAGGAATGAGAAGGGGCCTTTCTCATTGCTTCCCTCGAGATTTGTGTTGTAATTCCAGGGCTGGGATAAAATGCCCTTGGAAACAGTGCTGAGAGAGTGAACGAAATGTTGCTGCACAATTTTCTTGTCAGATTGACATGCTGAATATTTAAAGCTTCACCTTTCAGGCAGCTGGCATTTTACTACAGCCATTCTGTTTGCTTTTGGGCTGATCTGTAGCTGGATTTGCAGATGATTGCAGGCACTTTGTTCAGAGCCATTTGAATAATTTTTGGGATTCTAGGTATGTTCATGCAATGGCACCTCTTAGCCTAGTCAGGTCAACCTGTTGTGAACGACAAGAGCAAGAGCCAGCCTGAGCTCAGATGTTCATGGGTTTACACTCGCAGCTACAATTTCATTGGCTGACATTCCAGTGCAGTGCTGAGTGAGTGCTCTGTTGTTCAAGGTTACAATTTTAGGTTGCAGACTTTAAGCCAAGCTCCCCCTTAGTACCTTGGGTAGATCTGCTGGTATTAATTCACTGAAGAGCAGTGAAAGAGTTCTTTCTATAGTGACCAATGTTCATCCCATAGCTAACGTCACAGAAGCAGTTGACACTGGAGGGACGTGATGGTGTGGTAATAATGTCACTCGATTAGTCATCCAGAGGCTTCAGATAATGTTCTGGGAACATGATAGACAGTGAAATATTAATTTTAATAAAAGTCTGGAATAACAAAACAAACTTTCAAGGAAGGAAATATGCTGTCCTTTACTGAATAAAAACCAAAAGAACTGCGGATGCTGTAAATCAGGGACAAAAATAAAGTTGCTGGAAAAGCTCAGCAAGTGTGGCAGCATCTGTGGGGGAGAAAACAGAGTTAACATTTCGGGTCCGGTGACACTTCCTCAGAACTGTCCTTTACTAGTTTGGCAGCATATGGATTCTAAACCCACAGCAACGTGCTTGACTTTGAACTGTCACCTGGATAATAAATGTCAGTGTCATTCACGGGATATGGATGTAGAAATTTTAAATGATTCATTGCTGTTTTTGGGAGTTTGCTTTGTGCTGATTAGTTGCTGCATTTCCTGGATTAGAAAAGTGACGGTACATAAATTATAGATAACAAGGTGTGAAGCTGGATGAACACAGCAGGCCAAACAGCATTTCAGGAGCACAAAGCTGACGTTTCGGGCCTAGTCCCTTCATCAGAGGGGACATCTGCAGTTCCCATTATCTCCGGTACATAAATTATACATTCTTGACTGTCAAACCTGATGTCCTGAAAAGTGCTAGGGAGATGCAAGCTGCTCCTTCCTATCTCTATTGTGCTAAATAGATTGTTTGCAGTTTTTGTATGTTATGGTTTCACTGGGAGTTTCAGATTTGCATGAGGTCCTTGTCAAAGGTTGCATATATAGGACCCCAGCCACAGGCCCCATGAGCTCATGTGTGTATCCACCTTTGATTTAAATAACACTAGGCTTCTTGTTGCTAACTGAGGGTTCTCTCGTTTTGTGATTCGGCTTCCTTAGAGTAGATGAAACAAAACTGGGTGTGAAAGCTGATTTGTCGCTATCCTTTATCAAACAAATGGTACTGTCTGAAGTTGCTCTGAGAACCTGTGATTGTCAAATAACAGTGCTACAGTCATTTGACACTTGGCATGCTAGATTTCCTCAACTGTTTCAACTTACAACCTCCAGATCGAATTTAACTTGTACATTTACTGACCACAGAGCATGCTTTGACTTAGTGCAGTGAGGAATATGTGACTAGCACTGACTCCCTGACACAAAGACAAATTGAAGAAAATCTAAATGATTCGGATCCCTCAGTGAGAAATGCCTGAATAAAACAGACACTTCAAAATGATTGATGTTGTGAGTTGAATAATGGAGCATTGAATTCATGTTACTGTCTAGAGACGTAAACGGTGAAGTATGCCATGTTGAGAGGGTCAGCCATGATGATGAGTGGAGGTGAGGTAGGGCTGCAGCTCCTGCTTGGAGTTTAATTTTGAATTGGTGAAGGCTGATCTTCAGCTGGACGGTGACTGAGCTGTTTCTAAGTAAGTTGCTGGTTGTAATGTCTGTGATAATTTAGTACAGGCTTTGGTCTGACACACTGGCTCTGTGGAACACTGAAATTCCTCCAGCTCTGCAGCTCAATCAGCCTGTTTATCGACAGCCCAGGAAGAGACCATTCAGCCCATCAGGCACTCATCTTTGACTTTCTCCCTTAAAACCCTTCACATTTCAAGTCCCTCGAAGATGGCAACATTGGAACACACTTTATGCTGATTCTTCTATCCACTGCTCAGTATTGAATCTCCCTTAGAGACAGTAAGAACTGGAGTCAGATAAGTGTGGAGCTGGAGGAACACAGTGGGTCAGGCAGCATCAGAAGAGCAGGAAAGCTGACATTTTGGGTCGGAATCTTCAGGAATGGGGGAGGGGGAAGGGATCTGTAAAATAAATTGAGAGGGGAGGGGTGGGGGTGGGGAAGGTAGGTGGGATGGTGGTAGGTGAGTGCAGGTAGGCAGTGGTGGGTTTGGTCAGTGAGGTGGGAGGAGCGGATAGGTGGGAGAGAAAACGGACAGGTTGTGTAAGGTCAAGGAGGCGGGAGAAATGAGAGGGAGGATTGGTCATGGGATGGGGAGATTTTGAAACTAGTAAAGCCCACATTGAGACCATTGGGTTGTAGGTTCCCAAGGTGGAATATAAGGTGCTGCTCCTCCAGTTTCTAGGTGGTGTCACTGTGACACTGGAGGAGGCCCGGGATGGACAAGGTGTCCAGGAGTTGGAGGAGTTTTTCTGTTGGACTCTCTCACTGAGCATATTCAACTACCTATTTAGTGCACTGTATTTTTTTTTATTACCGGCCTCAGACTGATTTGGTTTTTGCTTTTATCTGGAATGACTTTTAATTTATTTGCAATTTCATGGAGACCTCTTAAAAACCAACACAGCTTTCTATATATTCAGTGAAAGAATGGATTCAAGTTAGTGACCCATCTCCCCTCTTCCAGGGCCGCTGTTCCTTCAAGTACTCTTATCTGATGAATTTCTTCTCACTACTAAACACATGTCTAGGTAAGCCAGACTGGGAAAACTAATTTTTTTCAGTATGTGTTATGAATAAAGAACAATATGCTTGGCACTGCTATTAACTCATGTTAATGTCTTCCTAGATCCATGATCCTATTTACTTTTATTTCTGCACCTGAGCATTTTTGCAGAAATCAGCTAAAATTAATGTAATTTTGAAAAATATAGTTTGACAGTTTATGGGCAAGTAATGGATCTGTGCATGACTGCTAGTTGCGCAAAAGGTCCCTGAGCTTCGGTGCTTGTGGCAAACTGCTTTCAGCAGCTGTGGATGCTTGAAAAGCACCTGTAATTTAACCAGGCTTTCATCACATCAAGCAGTTCCGCGTAAAGCCCTAGTGCCCATTCCTGTCTTAGACAGTGCAAGGACCAAGTGAGTGAACTACTAAATTAATAGGCTGGACATTGCTTCATATGTGGCATGATCAGGGATTTGTCCGTTCAAATCTTGAGTTGCCAGCTCACCAGCTCGTTGAAGAGGTAGTCTTCTCCATCGCGGCTGAGGCAGAGTTCGCTGAAGGGCCATTCAAAGGCACATGTCATCATCTTAAAATAGAGAGAGGGTGTCAGGAGACTGGATGATTTTAAACTAGGAATGACACATTGGGGATCACTAGACCGCAAAGCAGACAACACCAGGCCATGAACTCTGACCTGTGTTGCCTGAGCATTGTATAGTCTTGGGATTGATGGATTATTTCTGGATCCTCCATTGACTGTCGATTACATTAGCAGGACTGTATCACTTTAAATTACCGGACAGACGTTACAGCTGCTTTATGTGGAGAGAGCTCCAAACAAGTGTGATCTTTTTGGCATTGGTAACTGCAGCAATTGGCAATACCAACCTCCTTGTGATCTGAGATAAAAGCCCCTCAGAAGGAACCGGCACGCCAGTGTAAGAGAAATGCTGAGAGTTGGGAATTGTGCTGTGGTTACTGTTACCAGTATAACCTCCACAGGCAAAGCCTCTTCGTACACAATGATGATTCAATGACAACGTTGCTGTCTATAGTGTAGAGTCATATTTTAATACTTGTGGAGTTCACTCACTGATTTTACATTGGTCAGATTGATCTGTTTATTTTTGGGCATACTGCAGTATCAGAGTCTCTTGGGCTTGAGTTGTGAAAGTGCCTGCCAAGGATCAGATACTCACTTAGTCCTGACCTGCATTCCATTAGTTTAGAGTGGATAGCTGTCTGTAAATGTAAAAAGTGAAATTAATTCTGTTGACTCCATAATATCACAGACACAGTAACAGTTCACTGTCAGTTGTGCATCTGTGCATGTATTAAGTTCCTGCGTCTTTGGGGTGTGATCTCTAATAACCTTGTGCCATTGCATTAGGGTTGTGCCAGCCCTTTCCACCATGGCTGGCTCCAAGCATATTGCTCTGCAAGGTAAAGGTGACTTTGATGGGATAGGAAAGATGGGGCAGTAGGTGACTATGTTTTTGGGAATGTTGCAGTGAAACGGAGAAAATGTAGAACGGAGCTCTTGCCCACCCACCATGGTCTGTTATTGATATTGCAAAGGGTAAGGGGTCAGGAGTTCTAAAATAAAGTATGGAACATCTTGGCTAACATTAATTATTTTAATTCCCCTTCCTAATCCAGGTTCCCTCAGATTTTAGCACTCAGCATAAATTTAACTTCGGGCACAGCACGAGGCCTGTGCCCAGTGTTGCCCCACACGGATCCGTTCTGGGTCCCCTTTTGTTTGTCATTTATATAAATGATTCAATTGAGAATACAGAAGGTGTGGTTAGTAAGTTTGTGGAAGATACCAAAATTGGTAGTATAGTAGACAGGGAAGAAGGTTTTCTAAGATTATAAAAAGATCTTGATCAAATGGGTCAATGGAATGAGAAATGGTAGATGGACTTCAATCTGGGTAAATGCAAGGTATTGCATTTTAGTACAACAAACAAGGATAGGGCTTATACAATTAACAGTAGGGCCTTGGGTAGTGTTGTAAAACAGTGGGGCCTGGGGATGCATTTATGGTAATTCGTTGAAGATTGTGTCACATATGGACAGGGTGGTTAAAAAGGTGTTTGCACGCTTGCCTTCATTTATCAGTGCTTTGGGTATAGGAGTTGGGAAATCGTGTTGAGGTTGTACAGGATCTTGGTGAGGCCTCCGTTAGAATGCTGTGTCCAGTTCTGGTCGCCCTGTCACAGGAAGGATACTACTAAGGTGGAGAGGGCTCAGATGAGATGTACTATGATGTTGCCAGGTATGGAAAATTTGAGTTATAAAGAAAGGCTTGGACATTTTTCACTAGAGCATAGGAGGTTGAGGGGTGACCTGATAGAATTTTGTAAAATAATGAGAGGTATAGATAGAGTTAATAGTAGTTGTCTTTTCCCTAGGATAGGGAATTCAAGATTGGTGGGGCAAATTTTTTAAAGTGAAAGGAGAGAGATTTAAAAAGACATGAGGCAAATTTTTAATACCTGAAGTGGTTCCTGTATGGAATGAACTTCCTGAGGAAGTGGTGAATACGAGTACAATTACAACACTTAACAGACATTTGGACAGACACACGAATAGGAAAGGTTTGGAAGGATATGGGCCGGGCGCAGGTAGCTGGGCCTAGATTTGTTTGGGATTATGTTTGGCATGGACTGGTTGGACCAGAGGGTCTGTTCCTGTGCTGTAAGACACTATGACTGTATAAATACCATGTAATCATTGTCAATTGTCATCAAAATCTACCTGGTTCATAATGTCATTTTGGGAAGGAAATCTGTCATCTTTACCTGTTGCTGGCCCAGATGTGACACCAGACCTCTAACAATGCGGTTTACACTTAATTACCCTCTATACAATAAATTCTGGCCAATGTGGCATTGCCCATATTCCATAACTGAAATTTTAAAAAGCATTTAGTGCAAAAGTGTGATGAGGAAAGAGCAAAAGAGAAGGATGTGAGAGTTTTTGGATGGCTGTGAATGCATAGATTTCATTAGCTCCAGATGCAGAACTGTGTCGAGCTTTGAATACCAAAGATCTCTCAATTTACAGAAGCTATTTTAGCAGTTTGTTTGAGTTCAAAATTTTGAAGTTTGACTGAAGAGTTCTGAAAGTATCAGAATATGACAAAAGTAAATCATTGTACTGAAACGTTTTTCAAAGACAAAAGGCCACTGTGATCAGAAGCAGCTTTGTACTAAAACAGAAATGCCAATGCATTTTTCATTGTTATGGAGAAGAGATAGGGGAGGCTTCTTTTGAGATCGGTTTCGTTTTCTTATAAATTTAGGCATATCATGGCCCTTCTGGAATTGTGATTTGGTCTGTCTAGATTGCAGCCAATTGCAAGATAGAAATAAAATGATGGCAGTTAGACAGGCCTACGTTGAAAGTGTTGACACAATTGTGTACCAAGCAGAAACGCAGATAGGAGTTATGATCAGTTTGAAAATGAGGTTTTGAGGAATTAAAACAATGCTGGAAGGTCTGTATACCTGGGGCTAAAGGGAGAAACCCCATGCAAGTTCTCATTGTAAGTTAATACTGGAAAAGAAGAGAATAGAAGTAAATCCTTAGGATGTGGATGACTTTTGGATTGGTTCCAGAAGAATTGATTATTTACTTCAGAGACTGACAGACCTGAGAAAACTGGAATTTTCCATTGTTATTAAAAGTAAAAGAGCACAGAATCTGTTTGGTAATTTAAAGAATAAGTTGCTTATAGAAATAAGGCCTTTTCTTATTCAGTAATTGGATGTACCTATTGGAGAGAAGGAGCAAAACTTGACCTTCTCTTGAGAAATAAGACAGGGCAAGTGACTGAGGTTTCAGTGGGGAAGCACTGTGTGGTCATAATTCTATTAGTCTTAAAACAGTTGTGGAAAAGGACAGACCTGATCTTGTGGTTGGTGCTGTGTTCCATGAACGTTTCGCTACCGTGCTGGGTAACATCATTGCAACCTCTGATGAAGCGCCGTTGTGTTTTTCTCCTGGTTTTAAAACCTGAGTCCGTTGAGCTGGATTACCTCACTTCTGGTTTCCCTTCGCAATGGAGTGTACAGGGGGCCTTGCAAAGCAGAGACAGGCACAGGAATTCCTAGAAGCTTAGTACTCCACGAAGAAAGCCATCAACAAACACACAGAACCTGACCCCACATCCACTCCATTGCAAAGGAAAACTAGAAGTGAGGTAATCCAGCTCAATGGACTCCAGAGTTTAAAAACCAGGTGGGAAAACACAATAGCGCTTCATCGGAGGCTGCACTGATGATGTTACCCAGCACAGTAATGAAACGTCTGCGGAACAACAAACCAGCTCGGTGAGCCAACCAACCACAACATCCACAACCTGAGCTACAAATCAACTTTTAAAACCTTACAGACCTGATCTAAAAATTAAACTTGCAAATTGGAGTAAGGCCAATTTTGACATTGTTAGATAAGAACTTTCAAAAATTGATTGAGGCTGTGTGCGGTAAAGGGAAGTTTGCAAAGTGGGAGGCCTTCAAAAATGAGATAATGAGAGCCCAGAGATAACAAAGTGTGAGGCTGGATGAACACAGCAGGCCAAGCAGCATCTTAGGAGCACAAAAGCTGACGTTTCGGGCCTAGACCCTTCATCAGAAAAGGAATATGGGGAGAGGGTTCTGAAATAAATAGGGAGAGAGGGGGAGGCGAATTGAAGGTGGATAGAGGAGAAGACAGGTGGAGAGTCCCCCATCCCCCTTTTCTGATGAAGGGTCTAGGCCCGAAACGTCAGCTTTTGTGCTCCTAAGATGCTGCTTGGCCTGCTGTGTTCATCCAGCTCCACACTTTGTTATCTCGGATTCTCCAGCATCTGCAGTTCCCATTGTCTCTCATGAGAGTCCAGAGGCAGTATGTTCCTGTTAGGTGTAAGGGGCAAAGCTGTTAAGTGCAGCAAATGCTGGATAACCGGAGAACTTGTGAGAAATTAGTGGTTGGCACTGCTGCCTCACAGTGTCAAGCACCTGGGCTCAATTCCATTCTTGGGTGACTACAGGTGACAGCCTGGATTTCCTCCCACAGTCCAAAGATGTGCAGGCTACGTGGATTGGCCCATGCTAAATTACCCATAGTATTCAGGGATGTGTGAGTTAAGTGTATTAGTCATGGGAAATGCAGATTTATGTGGATAGAGTAGGGGTTGGGTCTAGGTGGGATGCTGTTTGGAGAGTCAGTTAGTACTCAGTGGGCCGAATGACCTGGTCCCATATTGTAGGGATTCCATGATTCTGTTTTCATTAATAGTGTTATTCTTGTTTAGTTGATCCAGTAAAAGTTTAAAAATGCCCTGCTTTCAGCAAATAACTGGCAGTTCAACTTTCTTTAAACTTCAGGAATCTCCAAGGATATGACCGTTTGAGAGCTCGTCATCCATTTGCGAAAGCAGAAGTCTGTCTGTCTTCTACATCTGTTTATTTGAAGTTTATAATTCAAGACAAACTCCAGTTTGCTCTCTCCCCACCCTAACCAAATCCTTTGAGGTGAATTAACCTTTTCATTGACAGTGTAACACTTCTGATAAATGTATTCAAAATTTAAATGGATTTATCTATTGACATCATGTGGGCAAGCACATCAGATTATTGTGCACCATATCTGAAGGCTTCCTTTTAACCCTCTTGCTTGTTATTTCCTTAAAACAACTCCAAGTGCAGTTTCCATTTCATAAAACCTTGTCGACTCTGCCTAATTGCACCATGCACTCAATGCTTATTAAATTACAATGCATTATAACAAATTGCAACAGGCTTCTGTCTTTCACAATGTGTCAATACAGAAAATAAAGCACATCACAGGAGTATAATTTTATCCAGAATTTTATATTTCAGCATTTAGTTTGTATTCCTAGCCCTTTTTTCTCAAATCAACTTCTTCAGAAACGTTATGATACATCCCCAGAGCGGGTGGAACTTAAACTCTGGCCTCATGGTGTAGAGGTAGGCAAACTACCAGTGTGTTGCAAAAGCTCCTACTTTTTAGCCTCCTCTTGGTTTTTTAATAAACCACCAAGTGACTTGTGTCACTAACTTAAATTAAAATATGTCCTTAGCCCTCAAACGTACAGTCAAGTGAGAATCTACTGCTCTCCATTGCTCCAGAGGTAATGTCCTAGTTCATTCTTAAAGGGACCATCAATTTCAACATTGTCAACAATAAGTGCTATAAATAAGAACTATTCAAATCCCTTTTATCTGCAGATTTAATAATATTTATATTATCCCCTACACCATGAGCTCATACTTTGTAACCTTTGCTGTGGCACCTTGTGAAAAGATTTCTGGAAATCAGTGTGCGCCAAATCTAAAGGCCATCCCTTTACCCATCCAGAAAGGGACTCCTCCAAGCACAATTTGTTTCACAAAACCTTGTTGACTTTGCCTAACTGCACTGAAATTTTCTAACTGCCCCACTATGATCTTCCGGAAATATGTTCCAGCATTTTCCCTAAGACAGAGATACAGCTGAGTGGTCTATAATTTTCTGGTTTTAGTTCCCTCTTTCTTAAATTGGTTGTAATTCTCTCATCTGACACAACACATCAAGAAGGAGAAATTTGTATTGATATAGCATTTGTCATGTCTGAACATTTCAAAACACTTTCAAGCTAATTAAGTACTTTTTGAAGTATAACTCATCCTAATGAAGGAGGAGATGCAGCAGCCAACTGGACACACAGCTCCCACAAATAGTAATGATCAGATAATCTGAATCTGTGCAGTTTGAGCAATGATCCAGGACCAGGGAGATCTCCTTGCTTTTACTTCACCCACCAAACTAATGCCATGGAAGCATTTGGATGCAACCAACTGAATTGGAAGAATTGGTGGCATCAAGATGTGCACTGGTGTCAATTAACGTTCATAATATCAAGATTGTTGTTGAATGCAGCTATATGGAGGGGAGTGTTGTTCTCATAATCTCTCGAGTCAACATCAGCACCACATTCCAGCAGTACCGAAGTCACTTGCAATGAAGGGAACTTGCAAACTGGATAACGGCCAACTGATGTTGTGTCCTTGTCAACTGCTAGATGTAATGGGGTAAATCCACCCTTCCCTCTTGGGTTCAGCTTCAACAGCCGATAGATGGTTTGCTTCTTGTAATGCTCCTGATCAGCACGACATTTTACCTTTTCTAACAAAGAGATCAAGTGTAAAATAATAGATAAAGCTTTTATGAATTGTGCAAAATCAGGTGGGTTGTCTCGTTGATTCACTGCTCGCTCAACTTCACGAACGCTTTTGCACAAGATCATTGAAAGATACTTTCATGGCCAAGGTGCCTTTTGGACGGTCTTGCAGGACAAAAGAAAAAAGCTCAGGAAAGGAGAGCAAACTACTAGCAGTCATAGGGCTCAATGGGTCTAAATTGTTCTGCTGCATATCCAGCGCATACTTCCACAAATTAACGCACCTTTCAAAGTTTCCATGAATCAGCATAAACTGCACCTCGATAATGAATATAGTAAGAAGTGTCTGGATGGGATGGACCAAGAATTCTCTCTCGGATCAATAATGCTTGCATTCTCATCTCATCTGGGCCAGTGATCACAACCTCAGCTGTACTTCATTACTGTAGGAAAATCTAAACACGCCCAATAAATCCAATGACCCCTGCATATTTCAGCTGCCTTTTAAGATTTAGCAAATAATATATTCACAGTAAGTGTAGTGACGCCCAAAGAAACACACAAGTGTGGGTTACACTTTAAATTTCAATATGAAATGGGTTACCAAAATGAAACACATAACACGCTTAATGAAATACTGGGGTAAAGATTAATTAGAGTATTTCCCTACTACTGCAAAGTGGAAATAACATCAGAACTGGAGACAATTAGCGTGCTGTTCAACATCCGATAAGTCAGTTAATTGCAGATTCCAGTCAACCTGTTGAGTTTGCACCATTTGCTGTTCCAACATTAGACGTGACTTCTGAGTAACGTACACAGATATTATGGTAAATAGTTACTATTTCGCTAGTCAGCGTTTCGTAAAACTAGCTTTTACTTTTATTGGCAGGCCTAAGAGTTGGTTTGTTAAACCAGTGGGTTTATTTTACCTTCAGATATTACTAGGATATTGAAATCATGTCCAACCTAATGATTTTAACTTAATGCCTTTCAGCATCCAATCATCTGTTTGAAACATAGCTATGACAAGACTCTGAGTTTATAGAGGATTCTTCATAGATCAGACAGTGGAATGTAATAATGGAAAGAAGCACAGGCGCTTTGAAGGTCCTCTACTCGGTAAAATATCTAGCACATTCTAATGGTTGGTAGATGTGTCCTACCTAATTTTCTTTCCTCCATGATTTTCCTAAAAGAGTGTGGCTATTTACAATTTGTGTTTTATGTTTAAACAGTTGGAACGGAATTGATTACCCTTCCTGAGGTTGATGGACTCTGTTACTGTTTACAAAATAGTGCCAACGTTTTTCAGCTTCTTTTGGCCCCATCAATGATACATGTCTTGCTTATCACCAAAACACTGAAGTGACATCAGTCCCAAATTCCAGGAATTGATCAACAAGTTTAGTAAATGGAGGCTCATGATTGTAGCTAAGCTGGTTTTTGAGAAACTATCGTACACCGTTCAACCAGACTATTACTTGAACAATTCACTTTGGAGAGAATTATCGCTTGTTCTTATGAATAATTTTTATTTGTATTAGCGTGTTTCTGTCAGGGACTAGCTGTTTTAGTCATAAGGTTTAACTCACCACTGCATGTTTTGGCATCAGCGAATGGTACATGTGTTTGAAATCAGATATGGTTCTCTGATTCTGTAATGCATCCACTTAGCTTTGTACTTTCCCTGCATCCATGTGGTCAGTCTTTAGATACTACCGTTCACAAATATACACACACCTTTTTGTTTGCAATCCGTTACAAAAAATCAAAAGGCTATGCAAAACTAGATTTAAGTTGTTTCTCGCAAATGAGAATTAGCAGCCTTGAATCCTTCAGACGGTATTTTATTAAACTCTAACCCTTTGATTTAGAATATTTGGAAAGGAGATGGCCATGCAGTTTAGTTTCTTGATTTGTGTGTGTTCAGAAAAATGGAGAATGGTCAAAGTGAATTTGTTGTAACAACAGTGTACTGCAATAAAAAAAAGTAAGCAAAGAAAATATTTTGTCAAAGGCACACATACTGAAGTGAAACAGAGCAGATACCTTTTTTGGGTAATAACATTTTTTGAAACTTGCACATTCGTTAACTGCAAAAAATATTTTCCTTAGCACTGGATGTGTGTCATTTGAATTTTGTTGAGCCACAAGCCTGTTAATAGATCAGTTGTTCTCTGAAACAGATATGTGTGGGTTTTTTTTAAACAGTGTAAAAATGTAACTGCAGTTACGATAGAGATTTTAAAGGAAGGCAGAGATTTTTAAACACTGTTGTAAATACTTGGAGTGTTAAAGGCACTATGTATAGATCAAATTTGTTTCAATGGGTTTTTATTTTATGGGAAACTTGCAAACCCACTGTGTGACTGCATGTTTTCACACATGCATAAGAATGCCAATACTGAATTCTTCTTCATAATACACTTAAACGTAGCTTTTAGAACGTATTTATTTTAGCACATTCTTCGCCGAGAGTTTACACTAGATTGATTGGCTTGAAGAGTATTAAATGTAGAAAAAAAATTAAATTGTACAAAATGCGGAGGAATGGAATTGTGGGAGATATAGCAGTTTGGATCAGAAATTGGCTTGCTGAAAGAACACAGAGGGTGGTAGTTGATGGGAAATGTTCATCCTGGAGACCAGTTACTAGTGGTGTACCGCAAGGGTCGGTGTTGGGTCCACTGCTGTTTGTCATTTTTATAAATGACCTGGATGAGGGCGTAGAAGGATGGGTTAGTAAATTTGCAGACGATACTAAGGTTGGTGGAGTTGTGGATAGTGACGAAGGATGCTGTAGGTTGCAGAGAGACATAGATAAGCTGCAGAGCTGGGTTGAGAGGTGGCAAATGGAGTTTAATGCAGACAAGTGTGAGGTGATGCACTTTGGTAGGAGTAACCGGAAGGCAAAGTACAGGGCTAATGGTAAGATTCTTAGCAGTGTAGATGAGCAGAGAGATCTCGGTGTCCATGTACACAGATCCTTGAAAGTTGCCACCCAGGTTGACAGGGCTGTTAAGAAGGCATACAGTATTTTAGCTTTTATTAATAGAGGGATCGAGTTCCGGAGCCAAGAGGTTATGCTGCAGCTGTACAAAACTCTGGTGCGGCCGCACTTGGAGTATTGCGTACAGTTCTGGTCACCGCATTATAAGGAGGATGTGGAAGCTTTGGAAAGGGTGCAGAGGAGATTTACTAGAATGTTGCCTGGTATGGAGGGAAGGTCTTATGAGGAAAGGCTGAGGGACTTGAGGCTGTTTTCATTAGAGAGAAGAAAGTTGAGAGGTGACTTAATTGAAACACATAAAATAATCAGAGGGTTAGATAGGGTGGATAGGGAGACCCTTTTTCCTAGGATGGTGACGGCGAGCTTTAAATTGAGGGGTGAAAGATATAGGACAGATGTCAGAGGTGGTTTCTTTACTCAGAGTAGTAAGGATGCTTTGCCTGCAACGGTAGTAGATTCGCCAACTTTAGGTACATTTAAGTTGTCATTGGACAAGCATTTGGACGTACATGGAATAGTGTAGGTTAGATGGGCTTGAGATCGGTATGACAGGTCGGCACAACATCGAGGGCCGAAGGGCCTGTACTGTGCTGTTATGTTCTATGTTCTATGATAGGGCAGGCAATGGTTCAGTTCGTTGTCTCATCCAAATGATGGAACCTGCAGCAGTGCAGCATTCCCTCATACTGCGCCAGACTGTCAATATTTATTTTTGTGTTAAAATCTTGAAAAAGGATTTGAAACCAAACTTGGACTCAGAAATGGAAATTTTTGATTTTGTTTTTGCTTTATTCGTTCACAGGATGTGCACGTCTCTGGTTTGGCCAGCATTTATTGCCCATTGCTAATTACCCAAAGACACTTAAAAGTCAACAACAACATTGTGGGCCTGGTCTAAAATGTCGGAAGACCGGCTAAGCATGGCAGTTTCCTTCCCCAAAGGATATTAATGAACCAGATAGGCTTTGATAACAATCAACAATGATTTCATGGTCACCATTTGACTTTTACTTCCTGATTTTTACCAAATTTAAATTCCACCATCATCCAAGCAGAAACCCAGCTTCCCAGAACATTACCTGGGTTTCTGGATCAATAGGCCATTGCCTCCATTTGAGTGCTTCAACGTTGGCCACTGCTATCAGCACTTACAACTTTGTACAGCAAGTTCAGATGTTCTGTAATTAGTGAAGTGCTCACAGACTTGGTGTCTTGTCTTTTAAAGTTGCAACCGGAAATATCACACTTCTAGCACCTTCACTACCAGCAGTCTGCAAATTTCACTTCAGCAATCTTCTCAACCCTGCTGAAAATTCTATACGTCATAAGTACAAATTGGTTATCTTGATTTTATAAATTTTATATCAAGATTCTGAAAATGCTTGCATTTTATTTAATCCTTAGATGCAATTGAGAATTAAAAATATTGACTGGCATTTTCATTTGTCGAAAATAAGCTTGAGAGCTGGAGTACTAAGAACTTTGATATCTACAGGCAGTCAATGGGACTGCAGTGATAATCTGCAGATGGCTCACAGGATGTGGTAGTTTTTGCTGGTAGATCACAGGTTGCCTTTGTTTCCTAAATTACAACAGTAACTACATTACAAAAGTAGTTCATTTACTGGGAAGAGCTGTAGTGACACGTTAAGGTTGTGAAAGGTGCTATACAAGTTTTGTTTCTTCCTTCCTACTGACACTCTTGAAGATGTGATCATGTTCTTCAGAGGTGTCCCATGCTGAAAAAGCTGTGACAGACTTTCTGACACAAATTGTTCTGTGTGTTTGGAGGCTCCTAAATCTGATAGGATTTACCAAATCCACTGCTGCACTATCTCAATTTATTCTCTTGTTGATTATTCTACCTAATTTGGTTGTGGTGCATTCAAGCTGCAGTCATGGCCCTAAAACCTGTCATTGCAGCCCAAGTTTTAGAGTTGGATATTCAATTCTATTGCAAGGTGAGCAGATACAGTCATGCCTGTACAGAAGCACTGAAGTTCCTCATTCCAATTATAATAGTCTACGCAGAATGTTACAGCAGAGAAGCAGCTGATTCAGCACAATGGATCTATTCCAGCTACTGTTTTGCTTCTCTCATCTTATTTTACCTTCTATTCCTTTCTCTCTGAGCTTGTTAGCTTCCACTTAAATTAATCCAAGTCATCCACATTCCAAGAGGAAGCAAATTTCACATTCTCAGAGTAAAAACTTTTCGCCTGCAGTTACTATTGGAATCACTACACAGAAACATAGAAACTAGGAGCTGGAATAAGCTGTTCGGACCTTTTGAGCCTCCTTAGCCATTCAATTTGATGATGCCTAATCCCACATCTGGCTGCCATATTCCTACTTTCTCTCCACCTCTTGATGCCTTTAAAATCTAAAAAAAATTTCAATACTTTTTTCCTTAATGTAATTATTTAATTGCATAACTACCTTACATCTATGGACCTAATCTTTGGACTTAATGAAATGGAATGTTTTCTCTATTTTGAAGGTCTCTTAACAGGTCATTTCTCTGCCTTTTCTGGGGAAGACTTCCAGCCTGTTCAGGTTTGTCTGGTGGCTATGGGAAAGATTTTGACATACTCAGATCCCAGAAAAAGGAGAAACAAGCAGGAACGAGTAGAAAAATAGATGGTAGACACTTAAGGTATATAGAAAGGAAAAAATAAACAAAATTGAATGCTGGCTTCTGTAAGGATGAAACTAAGGAATTAATAATGAGGAATAAGGCACTGGCAAATGCAATGTTGGCTTTTTGGCAAAGGGCAGCTGGAATATTAAAATTAAGTAAATTTTGCTGTGATTACATAGCATATTCCCAAGATACAGTGCACAGTTCTGGTCTCCTCAATTGAGGAGGGATATACTTGGATTGAAAGCAATTTAGAGAAGGTTCACTGAGGAGGGTGTACAGGTTGGGCGCAGAGTCTTTTAAGAGTTTAGAAGAGTGAGAGCTGACCTAATGACTCTGACAATGCTGAGAGGCAGTTTCCTTTCACTGAGGTATCCAGAATTGGGTGACAGTTTGAAGTGAAGGGGTCTCCCAATTTAAGATGAAAAAGGCGTTTCTTCTGCCAGAGGGTAATTGTTAATTCACAGAAAGAAGTGGAGACCGGATCATTCAATGTATTCAAAGTTAGACAGATTTTGATTGACAAGTGAGTCAAGTGTTATTTGGGCAGGAAGGGAAGTGGATTATGATATAATCTTATCAGCCATCATTTTAGTACACAGTGGGGTTCGGATTACTTGGTCAAATGGCCCACTCCCATTCCAATTTCTTATTATGTTGTTTTGATATCACCTCTTGGTTATAATAAGATAATAAAAGTATTACCTTTGTAAAATTTATTCACCAGTTATTCCAGTGCTTTGATAACCTGAATTGTATTCTGAAGGATCAAACTGCACACTGTATTGAAGAGAGCAGAAACAGTAGCGCTTCCACTGTATAAACATTTAAAGCAATTCGGGCTGCTTTTTTTGGGGTGGGATGCAGGGGCAATCATTGCCTCCAAGCTGTTTCTAAACCTCATCTAACACCAGACATGGACTCCCTGCTGTGCATGATCCATCTAATGTGTTTTCTTCCCAGTGTCTCATGCGGTTTCTAGTTAGGAATTGTACCAAAACTTTGTCACTGTGAATGGGAGGTCACTTTGAATCTACACAGAACTACAACATGTGGC
Source organism: Stegostoma tigrinum (assembly GCF_030684315.1). Lineage (NCBI taxonomy): Eukaryota > Metazoa > Chordata > Chondrichthyes > Orectolobiformes > Stegostomatidae > Stegostoma > Stegostoma tigrinum. Next base: position 4,110,680 of record NC_081389.1, on the reverse strand, counting down.
TTCAATGGAGCACAAGTAAACTGTTGACGTGTCTGTCCAGTAAGTGGAGGATTTGGCTGAGTACAGATCTTACAGTTGATTAGCTGAACATATCGGATAGAATCAGCGGCTTCTCAATGTAAGCCTACACAAGCCAAGAATAGTAGGTCATTGGCAGTAATGAGAGCAGTTTTCGAATTCACACAGATGTCATAAATACAATTTCAGAGTGAAAGCAGCAAGTCAGATGAACCTTGAAATGAAATGGAGACCCCATGACTGGCTGAAAGTAACTTCTCTAGTAGACTACCTGACCCCATCGTAGGTTAGTCCAGACTAAAAGTTATCCATGGTGATGGAATACAGAATTGTTCACCACCTTCCACATAACATGGAACATAACAGTAGGAGCAAAAAGAACTGTCAGCCTACAACAGGAAAGAGCACACCATCCACATATTAGCTCTAAACTACAGTGTGCTGTCATGATATGTTAATTAATTGTGTGCAAAGTTGAGGCCAGTTGTCAAACTCATATTTGAACTCCACAATACAAATACTTCCTTTCACAGAATGATGAGGCAAAGAACCTAACAATACAATAGTCATGGATCCAGAAGCTTACAGTTAAGATGAGCTTACATAAGATGTGTGGCTTACTTTGAGGCATGAAGTGCTGTTGCAAGCACAGGATCCTCTCTCAGATAACATCAGCCTGTTAGCTTTGCTTATACACAGAATAAAAGCCACATGAGGCTTTTTCATGAGGTGTTTTTGGAACAACTTTGAAGCGCATGGAACCGATTCAGCCATTTTAAAATCATAACTATGCAACTAGAATGTCAAAAGGCATAAATAAGTGGAGGTAAGCAAATGCCTCTGCCCCTGGACTGGGATGCTTGGGTTCAAGTCCCATCCGCTCCAGAAGTGTGTAACAGCATCTCTGAATAGGTTGATTAGGGAGAAAAAAATAGGATTAATAAAAATGGAAAAGTTTTGGAGGGGTGGTGATGTCCCTCCTCTGGAACAAAGTCCTGGGTTCGAGTCTCATCTCCTCCAGTGGTGTGTCATAACATGCCTGAACAGGTTGATTAAAAATGTCTAGAAAAGGTTTGGACAACTGAGCCGTTCCTTTGCGTACAGTGACTGAAACCACAAACCCGGCCTCAGCTTAAAGTCTAACATGAGCTAACTATGCTTTAAACAATTAACCACACTTGCCCCAGTCTCCAACGCTCCTCTTCAACCAAACTGAAAATCTTCTTTCCTGTTTCGCTGGTTTGCTGCCTCAACTTCTCATTCAGATACTTTCACTCTCTCACTGCTCTGCAGTTTCCCTGTGATGGGCTGTGCCTTCTAAACATACCTTGGTAACTGATAGCAAAAGGCTACAATAACATTATAAATGATAATGGGGGCACACACTGCTGGCTACCCAAATTTGAGGAACTCCTCCACAAGTTCAAGAGTTTTCGGGGAACCAGATGTTGTTATACCCCAAAGGATAACTGCAGTTGTACACAATTCAAGACCCATGTTTTTATGTTTGAGCTTTATTTCAGTTAAACACGCTGCATAAAATTCTCACCCCACTGATTTCTAATTTATCATACTTATGCAACAACGTCACACCCAATTAACTTTTAATTATTATATCCATTAAATGTTCCTTCATACCATTCGGTCTCCGGTATTTCTTCAGACCGTGTTAAGTGATAACAGATGCTGCCTTGAGCACTTGGAATCTATGGATATAGCTGGCTTTCTTGTGGTGTAGTGGTATTGTCCCTATCTCTGAATCAGGAGACCTGTGTTCAAGTCTCGCCGTTCTGAGAAGTCTGTAATAACACCACCTAACAGGCTGATTATAAAGTAGCTCTGGACATAGCTTGAAGACGAAGGTGGCAGGAGACTATGGATGCACTCACTCAGTCAAGGAGTAAAGCTATTGGATACCATTCAGAAGCCCTAGTGCTGCTTTATCTGCTCGCAGTGACCTTGTCATCAATGAATGCTGTTGTTTTCGGCCTGCTCAACTCTAAGCTCAACATGAAAATCTGAAGGAACGCTCCAAGACCATCTCATCATCTCCTGTCATTTCTTTGTTTTCTTCTCCATGCACTAGAACTGACACTAGTCTTTCCTCCAACAGAGCAAGGAATTGTAAGCCTCCATCCTTAATGTAAAACCTACTGGGTGTGATTGGTTGGCTTCTTTCTTTACTAACTCTGTGCAAGTGGCTTCACTCACTAAACTGGAAATAGACTAAAGTCACCACCACCCTTGAGCTGGAGAAACATGTGATGACACAGCTAGTCCCATGTTTTGCCCCATATCTCACGTGAGTGCCTCTTAAAATTTCACCAGGCTGTCCCCACTGGAAAGCCCTATTCTACCCAAAAAAAAAAGCCAGTTGTAGACCTGGCAGGGTACTGTGTTGACAGTGTTTGCAATCACCGGCCACACTGAGATTGGTTCCAAATGCATGTTAATATCAGGTGCAGCATACATCAACTTCCCATATGTCACTGTGTGGCAAAATCGTCTTCTGTTGAAAGCTTTTGACTTTTCAGACATTTGACCTCAATGTGGAACCTTTCTTCTAGGCTTAGCAACAAAAAATGCAAGGTTTCACTTAGAGACCAAACAAGAGAGGGGAGGTGGGGCATGGTGGTGTCATTGGACCGTCAATCAGAATCCCAGGTTCATAGGCCCGTACAGCTGTTCATAGTATTTAAATTCAATTAATAATCTGGAATATAAATCTAGTCTTGTTAATGTTGACCATAGCAATTATTATCAGCTTTTTTTTAAAATAAAAGCCCATCTGATTCACTGAATGTCGTCTGGCCGACATGGGCCTCTAGACCCACAACAATGTGGTTGATTCTGAATTGCCTCAAATGGCCTTGCAAACCAAGGGCAGCTAGGAATGAGCAACAGCTGCTGATCTGGTCTGTGAAATTCAAATTCAGTGAATGAACAAAGAAAGAAAATGAATGATGGAATAAGCTGCAAACGCCTGACTTCAGTGATATCCTTGAATTTCTTCTAAGTTTGCCTGTGCCTATTTAAATTACTAATGCTGCCTGTGCGCTTTCTTCCTCTGCAGTATTTTATGTCTATCTATGTTTGCCTGGCACTGGTCCACATTTGGTCTGCTCAGACCTTCCAAACAAAAAGGTTTGGCATCTCGTACAAGATTTTGTCTTTGGAGTCAGGACTCACTCACAGGAAGTCATTTTCCTCCAAAAATACCAAGCAGTCTGGATTTCCCCTTCTAAATCTGTGTCGGCTACTACTATTTAAAGAATTATTTAAGAACTATGATTTTATCTTGGTAACTAACTCCATGATTTTGTCTGGAATGACATTAAACTGATGGTTCAAACTAATTAAACTAATCTCCTGGGTCCATTTTTTTCACCTCCTTTAAAAATAGATATCGGGGCAGCCAACATCCAATCAAGTAGGAGGCGATCAGCTTTCATCTCTTACAAAAGCAACACATTACTAATTTCATTCTTGGTCTCATTTATCCCCAAGGATAACACCATCCATCACAACAGGGTAAATTGTTTTCAACACCTGTTTAGTCTGTCTAGGGCTTCCATCTCGTTGGTGTCAGTCACTAATTCAATTTGGATGATCACCAATTATGGAAGACTCCCTTGTCACTAATTCCCTGGTGATTTACATAGCGAGAGAGCCAAAACAACTCAGTTAGGAGAGCCAGACTAAAGATCTAAAAGGTCCCAGATACGATCCTCACTTTTAGCATTGGAGATCCTACAGCAGTTTTCAGTCTCCCAAGGGAGGAAAGAAAATGACAAGTTAGCCAGAAAGAAGTAGCGACTGAGAAATCACATGACTGGAGACCATCATGTTTTACTGTACACTAACCAATCATTACACAGCGAGCATTCACTGTGAATAAACTCAGGGAGGGCTAAATAATCCTGTATTTAAAGCTAAACTCCAAACTCCATTTACACGGCATCTGTAACCCAGTGAATTGTACACCATTGTGTCATGGAAGAATAATTAGACAAAAATAGATACATTAAAGAGATATCTAAAAACTGTGTCATCAGAGGCACGTGTTAAGGAGTGTCATGACAGTAGAGGAGGTGGTCTGCCAAAGCAATTTTAGAGCTTAGAAACTTGACAGATCAAGGTAATGGTGAGGGAAAGGAAGTGTGGAATGAGCAAAATGCTAAATCTGCTCTAAATTTGCAGATGTTACTTTTCTGCAACAAAGTTTTAGGATGAAGTGTGCAGGCATTGAGTTAAAATGTCCTCTTGATTTTCTAGTTTGCGCCTTGCTTAAATTTTGCAAGGCCTTACAATTGAGACACATTTGTCTGCAGCATTCTAAATATAGGTCAAAGATTTAATTCATTGAATGCAAAGTATTCTGGGTTGTTCTGAGGCTGCAATCAAAAAAAGGTTCAAGTATTATTGTGTTTCTGCTCTTGCTTGGCCTATTGCTGAGGTTCTTCCTAAGTCTCCTGTCTGCACACATTCGCCTTTGTCCTCGTACTTTCAAATTCACAGTTCATTTCTGATTGTCCCTGCAATAATTCTCATTTCTCATTTCATTTATTTTACTGAAAGTTGTCTTAGCACAGAACAGATCCCAAGGATGAAAACACTTACAATGTGTTTTTTTAAAATTACCCTTCTCAGAAGGAGAGCAGTGAAATCATTGGAACTAATGTAGAGTAAAATGCTGCAACATCATTGCACCCAGTGCTGAATAATTACATAGTTCTTTATATAGCTATAATTATTTTATACACAACGCATTCTAGGAACCTGTAAAATACACACCACTCATCATAAATCACTGACGACTGATGTCTAAGACATCAGGTGACTCCAGTTTTTTAATTGATAGATCAATGGAAATTATCTTTCTAGATTTATCTTCCAAAGCTTTTATGTTTAAAACAGCCCTCAAAGGGAATTAAGTCTGTATCCTGTTTTATCTAAAATGTGTAGCAAGTGATTAAATAGATCAAACACAAACATACACCTTGCTGAAAAGTACTGACTCGCGAATCATTTTCAGCAAGTGTTTTCCAGTGATCAAGAATGAAAACACAAGGTGTAGACAGAAATTTCACTAATAAACTGGAATTGAGAACAGGACAACCCAGCTATGAACTGTGATTGAAAGCTATGCTTTTATATGACAATTAACCTGTAACAGAAATACTTCACAGCAAAAGGCCTTGTGGCGCAGTGTTAGTGGCCCTTGCCTCTGGGCCAGAAGGCCTGGCTGGGTTCACGTCCAACCCGGAGGTGTGCCACATGTTCAGACTGGTCAATCTTTAGAGAAATATTCCAGAACCCTTGACAGGTGACAACAAGAGAAAGAAAAATGTAGACACCAAGTCAAGGAAGGAGAAATTGAGAAGCACAACCAAAAAGCAGCGTCAAAGAAGTAGGAATTAAGAAAGGCCTTTAAAGGAGGAAAGATCAGTGTAGAGACTGAGTTTAGGGACCAGATGTCAAAGGGGACAGATGTGAGGGAGGAAGGTGCCCCACGAGCTGGGGCCGCAGGAATGGTGAGTGTCGAGGATGTTTAAGGATTAGAGAGAACCGAAACATGGATCAGTGAGGCTGTGAAGGATTTAGAGATGATGATGAACATTTTCAGTGAGATCACAGATGATGTGTGAGCAGATAAAATAGTAAATGAAAACTGAAAGAACTGCAGATGCTGTAAATCAGGAACAAAAACAGAAGTTGCTGGAAAAGCTCAGCAGGTCTGGCAGCATCTGTGAAGAAAAAGATCAGATTTAACATTGCAGGCACCTGAAATGTTAACTCTGATTTTTTTCTTCACAGCTTTTGATAAAGCTGCTTTTGTTTCCCAAATTTACGTCTCCCACGCCCAGCAGTGTTGATACAGTAACTTATAACTCAAGGCGGTCTATAACTATGACTTGGTCCAGTTGATAGCATTCTGATCTCTGGATTAGAAAGATGTAGAGTTGAACTCCACTCCAGCATTTCAGGCCAAATCTTCAATGCTGCAAGGCTGCGAGTGATCAGTTCTGATGTTAATCTGAGGCCCCAGCTATCTGTTTCAGTGATTCAGGTCAGCACTGAGGATTCAGTCAGACACTAAGGACTTCTCCCAGATTTCTGACCAACATTCTTCCCTCAATCATCACTTTAAAGCAGATGAATTTGATCAATTGCTCTTTATGGAATATTGCGCTGGGCAAAAAAGTTGCCATTGTCATGAACCACTTCCAAGACATTTCACAATCTCCGCAGAGCATGTACATTGATCCAACCCATTTATATAGGATAGGATACTGCAACAGATAATCTGATTTTGTTGAGGGATTAGCTAGCACAGAAGAACACCCCTACTCTTTCTTTGATACTTACACTTTTACATCAAAAGGCAAAAAGTGTCTCAATTTCAAGCCATTGCCTCCAATAATGTAGTACTCCTTCAGTACATTATCAAAATGTCAGTCTAGATTACTTACTTAAATCAATGCAATGGCTTTTGACTCTGTGACCTGACTTGAGACGTGGGTGTTACACCACTTAGCCTAGAGATTAGCTAAGTGGAAAATGCAAATTGACATCTTTGCCCTGACACAAAGCTGTGTCTACAGCACGTTGGAGGACAGGAGCAACAGATATGAGAGAACTTCACCCGCTGCAGGTTCCTCTTCTTTTGACCTGCCATTTCTCACACTGTGCACAGTAGTACTTTTTTTCTGAGTTGCATTAATATCTATTAAAATCATTCGGCAAACTGTTTTGTCAGAGAACTAGATGCAAGCAGAGTGCTCCTTTTACCAAATTACCTCAGCTTGAATTTCTGAGACTGATATGACTCTCTCACAGAATGCTTTCCGTGTTTGGCTCAAGAATGCAATTTCTGTAGCCTGTCAGCAAGTTGGAAACAGCACTCCCCTCTAGGATTCTCAGAGGTGGACTGATGGGTATGAATTTTCCAGATAGGCAGGGGCGTGTTCAGTCCCGTGTTCTTGGCTTAAACACTTGCTGTTTGACTCAAGGCTTGCTTAACGCTTACCGTCAGCTGTGCCGTGGTGAGAAATAGGCAGGGTAGTAGGCAGTGACATTCATGAATGCAGAACGCATAGAGGACCACGACATAAACAGACCATGGCATCACACTACGCAAATGCAAAACATCCATCACATTCAGTTAAGCAAAACCTGTGGGCACCAGGAGTTAGTTAATGGATCCTATAGTACAAGCATCTCAATGAAGGCTCTTGATTACCACTGGGAGATTGAGGGTAAATCCAATAGGTTCCCAGCCATTCCATGATGACTGGTAACCCAGGTGCACTTATGCTACATGGACTGTATAAAGATGACTCACCAGCACCTTTTCAAGGGTAATTTGAGATGAGCAATAAATGCTATCTTTGTTAGTTTTAATCACATCACAATAATATTGTTAAAAATGTCAGTAAATCTAACTTGCAAAAATTAGCTGTAAATATCCATCCTAAGTATAAAGAAATTTGTTCAAAGAAATTCACTTCTTGAAACTAATCAAGTACATTCCCTTGATCAAGTGGGTTTCAGACAGAAAACAAAAAACCTCATTCAAGATCGACTCCAAATGTCAACTTTTAATTGATTGTAGATGACCTCAGACTCTCCACTCTCCAGCCAATGCCAAATCCTGGACAGATGGAGTCCAGCTGCAATCCGTATTTGTCCCTTTAACCAGAAGTCACATGACACCAGGTTATAGTCTACCAAGTTTATTTGAAGTCACAGATAACAAAGTGTGGAGCTGGATGTACACAACAGGCCAAGCAGCATCTTAGGAGCACAAAAGCTGACGTTTCGGGCCTAGACCCTTCTTCAGAAAAGACCCTTTTCTGAAGAAGGGTCTAGGCCCAAAATGTCAGCTTTTGTGCTCCTAAGATCCTGCTTGGCCTGCTGTGTTCATCTAGCCCCACACTTTGTTATCTCAGATTCTCCAGCATCTGCAGTTCCCATTATCTCTGATCACAATTTTAACCTTGCTGCGAAGCCTCTTCCAGGATGCCTAACCTGAAGAAGTTAGCCTCCTCCCTGCGGACCAACCTCAGGGGACCTCTCTCCCACTGCAACTCTCTCATGGTCTCTTCGGCCTTGAAACTGCTCGACCATGTCCTGAAGCAATCCAGGTACCGCAGCCACATCACCTTCCTGAGCACCTGCCTAGGGAACCAGATCATCCCCAATGGACTACAGTCTACATTCAAGCCTTCCCAAATTGGCCCCAACCATGACCATATCCTTTTCTGATGAAGGGTCTAGGCCTGAAACGTCAGCTTTTGTGCTCCTAAGATGCTGCTTGGCCTGCCGTGTTCATCCAGCCCCACACTTTGTTATCTTGGATTCTCCAGCATCTGCCGTTCCCATTATCTCTGATCACTATTTGAAGTCACAAGCATTTTGGGGGTGTTGCTTCTTCGTCAGTTTACCTGATGAAGGAGCAGCCTTCTGAAAGCTTACGATTTCAAACAAATCTGTTGGACTATAACCTGTTATTGTGTGACATCTGACTTTGCCCAACCCAGTCCAGCACTAACACCTCCTCATCATACTCCTTTAACTATGAGCCTCTGATTCCCAAGTCAAACCGGGGCAGAGACAGTCTCAGCTTTTGTCCCCACACAGTGGCAGCAAAGACTTTCCAAGTCTAATTGTTACCAGCAGTTCTCCATCTCTGTCCCTTCTTTGGTGAACGCTTTGACTCTAGTCCTGGTCTAGCTGCTCTGGTCACTGATGTACGATTAACTTTGGGATAGAGGGACTCATTGGGTGGGTATTTCTTCATACAATAATGAAAGGTAGGTGGGGTTTGGAGCCTTGTAAAGGAAATTGGCTGAAGCTCATCACTGAATACTTCTGCAATGACAGAACTGAACACTTTGACAAAAAAAAAGTCTAAATGCATAGCATGACTCAACAAATGCTGTCCAAGGTATCATTACGACAACCCACCATTAGTATTGTGCAAACCAGCTAGCAGGCTGAGTGAAAGTAGCGATATGGTGTGAGCTGCCAAACTCCAGAACTTACTTGGGACGACTCCAACAGTATTGTCCTGCAACGTTCCCTTAGCCTCCACATGGTTTTCTCATCTTAGTAGAGTTGTCCACTGAATTCCCATTCCTGCATGAAGCAAATTCTTCTACAGGACTATAAAAATGTCACATCTTAAATTTCTTTCTTACTGTCACTTTCAATCTTTTCTCTCAGTCCAATCTTTTCTTTTTCCGTTCTATTTTCTTGTGTACCTGGTATAAAAATTCTCTCTTCTTCTTGGTCGTTCTACTGTATTTTGAACTATCCTGGAACCTGTGACTATGGAGACTTGGTCCTGTTGTTTACTAGGGTTCAGGTGTCAGCTTGTTGGTTAGCAATGGCAAGTTACACTGACACTTGTATCTGAACAAAAAGAATGCAGGAAGTATTTAAAGGACAGTGCACACCAAGGATGCCTCTCCACTGTAATATGTAATCTTTAAGTAGCCTATATGTTAGTGGAACTTTGTACAGACCCTCGAAAAATCACGAAATGGAAGGTCCACCAGCTCCAAACAGTCTTCTTTGTAGAACTTGCAGTAGTCCGTACATTGTGGCAAATGATTCTCCCATTAGGGGACATGCTGAACCATAGATCACAGACAGCAGTTCAGATCAGACACACTGCTAACAGAACTGATCATCCATGCAACAGCATTATTGGGACTGTCATGCCAGTCCGCTCATCCACTTCACTGCTCACTAACACCGAGGGATTATTAACAGTATAGGCACAAGGCCAGTTGCGCTTCTAATGGGTTAACCAGCAACGAAGCAAGCATTGTGAACAAAGCAGCATAGTTGAAATCAGTTTTAACAGTTAAATGACATGGTTGTGACAGGGCAAAGGAGAATCCTCAAAGGGCTCCCTCAGAGCAGGAGTATGCAAAGGTCGAGATCGTACAGTGTTCAGTCAACAACAGGCAACATCCTGACCCTGAGGCAGACAACAGGGTTAGAGCTTGGTGACCAAAACAATGATTAAAGACCAACAAACTCTTGTACAGGTTGTTGTCCTACAATATTCTTATGTTTCCTTATGCTATAGAAAATTGCTATTAAAAATTGCATTATTGGGAAATTGCTATACCTTTCAGCAGAAAGTTTGCATTATCCAAACAACATCCACTAATCATCAATCGCATTATAGCTAATTTGCGTTTAGAAAATACATATTATAGTGGAACTACCTGTAATCAAATCACCACGATGCTTACTGCAACCACTAGATATATGTTTCACTTGCTGTTTTCCATGACCATTGTCTTAGTCTGTCAAAGTTGGTGGCTGTCATTCCAAAGTGTGTGCTGATCTTTTTGAGAAGAAATGAGTTGTAGATCTCAGAATTTGCTAACCGTTTTCAGTAATGTGTTGTGGAGTCTGGTCACAAGCTGAGGCACAACCATCTGTCCTAGACCTAGAGTTTTCTTGACCCTAATGGCAAGGGGGAGCATAATTTAGGCTTGGGATAGGGGATCCATGATGTTTTGGAACTAATCTACCTGGATAACTGGTGCAGCATCTCCTGTTGCTCTCTGATCAGAGCATGATGTACTTCATCGTCACTCTTGGTGCTTAACAAGGTATTTGCCAGATCTCACTTCCGCAACAATATGACATTCTTCAGTGAATGCCTGCAGGCCACATAGATTCCAAATTAAGTTTCATCCTCTGTGTTTTGAATCCACTCAAGATCTCAGTAATCTCCATGATATGTAACACTCCTCAGTCAGCTGTTCTGAATGCATCCTGAGACCCACACTCAATGCTGTGCGTCACCAGATGCACACTCTTGACGTCTTTCCCCATCATGCACTGTCTCACACTGGTTCAGAGCTGCCCTGGCTCTTTGCAGTTCCACTGAAATCTCCTGCTGATATGAGATGCTAACGAAAACCTTTTTATTTTCCTTTCAGGCATTAAGAAGCAACACTTTAGAGACACCCATAGCCCTCTGGAAACTTCTTCCTCTTCTCCTTCCCTCCGACTCCGTCCCCTCCCCTGACTCTACCTCCTGTCATGTATTTACAATCCATTCTGATCTTCCAATCTCTGATGCTGAATGTTTTGTACTGCAAACAGTCTTAGTTTTATCCCTCTGCGCCCCAGACTGGATGAATTTTAGGCATGACATGATATTGAACTCTCTCTCTGTTGCATATGCCTCTGTGATCACTTCTTTGGACAAGAGTCTTCTCCCCGTCCTTTAGATCCTTTCATCTACTTCCAACAGTCTCCTTCCACCTGAACCCTACTCCCTGGACTTTTACTTGCACGTGACCTGTTCACCAAGAACTGCCAACTTGGTATCAGCTGCCGTAATTTCTCTCCCTCTGAACTGACTGCATTCTGTGCTGTCAAATCCAACCCTGACTTTGTAATCAAGCCTGCTGACAAGGCTGATGCTGTTGCTGTCTGGTGTACTGATCTTTAAATTGTCAAGGCAATGTGTCTCTTTGTGGAGTACATGGAACATTCCTTGTTCCAGTTCTACTCCAGCCCCCAACCATAACTCTCTCTCCAGTATGTCGGTGACATCACGGGTGCTGTTTCACTCTCAACCAAAAAAGGTTGTTTAATTTGCTTCCAATTCCCACCTCACTCTCATCTTCGCCTGGTCCACCTCGGACTTCTTCTTCCCTTCCTTGACAGCTATTTCTGTTTCTGGAGATAGGCTGGCCACCAATATCCATGACAAACCCGCCAGCTCCCATGGTTAGTGTGACTATATATCTTCATCCTTGCTTCCTGTAAAGACTCTATTTCATTCTCCCAGTTTTTCGGTCTCCCCTTGCATCGTTCTGATGATGTTCTTCTTCAGGGTTGGGCCTATGAAATGTCCACTTTCTTCCTCAACCGAAGATTCCCCACCACTAAGGGTAACAGGACCTTCAGTTCTGTCTGACCCATCTCCCGCACTGCGGCCCTCACCCCTTCATTCCCTCCCACAATAGTAATAGAATCCCCATGGTGCTCACATACCATCCCACCAACATTTACATCGGAAGGATTGTTAGCCGCTATTTTTGCCAATTCCAGTGCGATGCCAACTACCAGACAAATATTCCCCCCCCCACCCTTATTAGCCTTCTGCAGGGACTGTTCCCTCTGTGACACCATGGTCCACTCCTCCTCCACATCCTCACAGCACCTTCCAGTGCAATCGCACAAGGTGTTACACCTGTCCATTTACTCCCTCCGTCCTCACTAACCAAGGCCCAGATACATTTTCCAGGTGAAGCAGCAATTCACTTGCACTTCATTCAGTCTAGACTGCTGTATTTGCTGCTTGCAATGTGTGTGTTTTACGTTGGGGAGATGAAATGCACATTAGGTGAACACTTTGCAGAACACTGTCTGCAAAAATGACCCTGAGCTTCCTGTTGCCTATCGTGTCAACACGTCACTGTGTTCCTCTGGCCAACATTTTTGTCTTAGGTTGCTGCAGTGCTCCAGTGAAGCTTAACACAGGCTGGAAGAACAGCATCTTATTTTCTGCTTGGGGACCTTGCAGCCTTCAAGACTTGGTATTAAGTCCAATAATTTAAGGGCCTGAGCACTTTCTCCCATTTCCTTACCCAACCTCACACACGAGGCCTTGTCATCACATGGGCTGATGCCACAACCATACCATTGTCAGCTAATAGTGGTCCCCATTAGCACGTATTGATTCTCCAGGCTCACCTTTACACATTGCTGTGTTTGTCCACCTGTTGGTTTCTCTTCTCTGGGTTTCATCTGTACCTATTAGTTACTCCTCCCCCTACCCCCACCCTAACTTCAGCATATATACCACCCTTTTCCAGGCTACAATCAGTTCTGAAGGAGGGTCACTGGATCCAACACATCAACCCTTCTTTCTCTCCACAGATGCTGCCAGACCCAGTGAGTATTCCCAACAATTCATGTTTTGGTTTATGATGATACTTCTGTCTTGATATCAGTCTGATAGCTTGAAGAGTTTCCCATCTGATCATGTGCAGTTACTCTCTCCTCATCTCTGGAATACAGCTTTTTTGTCCATGATTGGATTGAAGCTGTCATCAGTTCAGGTACTGAGTGGTCCTGGCAGGACCCGAACTGAGCACTAGTGGGGAGGTTATTGCTGATGAAGTGCTGCTTAGTATCACAGTTACTGAGTTCAGGCTCGATGGCAGTAGCAGAGTAAGGAATATGCTGGGCCATGAGGTTACAGATGTAGTTGAGTACAATTCTGCAGAGGCTAATGGTGCACACCATCACATAGATGCCCACCTTGTGTTTTTAGGTCTAATTAAAGACTATCCCATTCAGCATGGTTGTAATGCCACAAATGGAGGTCGTTTTCAATGTGAAGATGGAACTTTGTCTCCACAAGGCCTGTGCAGTGGTCACTACTTCCAATTCTGTCATAGACAAGTGCATTTGCAACAGGTAGACTGGCAGCAATGACACTTCTTGCTGGCTCCCTCATCACCAGGCACAGATACAGTTTGCTGGGTTCTTCCTTTAGTCAGTAATGCTGTTATCTCTTGGTGATGGACATAGAGCTCCCCTCCCATTTTTAGGAGCAATCAATATAGGTTTTCTTGCCTATATTTAACCTGATGTCATAAGAATTCACAGAGCCAGAAGTCAATGTTAAGGATTGGGTCAACACCTTCCCTTCTGTATACCACTGTATCGTGGTACCTGTAGAGCCACTGTACATTTGGTGAGTCTGGTCTGGTGTTTAGACAAGATATACCCAGGGATGGGTCAGTCATATTCTCAATCATATCCTACAATGTCAGGCTGCTGCTGAACTAGTCTGTGGGACAACTCTCCCAATTTTGGCACTTGCCTCCTGATATTAAGGATGGCAGCTGCAGTGCTGACTAGGCTGGTTCTGGCACAGTCCTTCCCAATGCTTATTTCAATGCCAAGTGTTCCATCAAGCTCCATTCCTTTGTTTGGAGTGACAGTGTCTTGCTAGCCCATTTCAAACAATTTAAAATCAACCACATAGGTGTGGCTCTTAAGTCATATGTCGACCAGACCATGTAAAGATGACAAAATGTCTTCCCTGACGGATTTTAGTGAACCAGATGGGACTTTACTAGTGAAAATGATGTCATGGTCACCGTTAACAAACCAAGCTTTTTAGTGCAGATATTATGAATGGGATGTAAATTCCTGAGCTGCCCATGGGTTTTGAAACTATGACCCCAAGAGCATTTGCCCAAGCCTCTGTTAAGATAGATAGATAATTAGATTGTTGGCTCATTCTTAATTGCCTGCTCGAATATGCCTGGGGTCCCTGCTCTGGGTGTGACATGCTGCCGTTGCTGCAGCCACCACTTTGCTAACACCAAGAGTCCCTGCTCTGGCCTACTGCCACCAGGAATCCCTGGCTCCACTGCCAGGCCAGGCCACCACGCTGCCAAGAGTCCCATTCCATCCGCCTTCTTCTGAGGTATTGCCTTGCTGGCGCCAAGTCAAAGAGTCTGCTACCACTGCCTCCGATTGCTGAAGAGGCTTTGTGCTGCTGCAAGCCCCAAACACCGAAAGGTCCTTGCTGTCCCTGTTGTTGCCTCCAATCACTGGGAGAACTCATGCCTGCTGCTGCTGCCTCCAGTCACTGGGAGAACTCATGCCTTCTGCTGCTGCCTCCAGTCACTGGGAGAACTCATGCCTGCTGCTGCTGCCTCCAGTCACTGGGAGAACTCATGCCTTCTGCTGCTGCCTCCAGTCACTGGGAGAACTCATGCCTGCTGCTGCCTCCAGTCACTGGGAGAACTCATGCTTGCCGCTGCTGCCTCCAGTCACTGGGAGAACTCATGCCTGCTGCTGCTGCCTCCAATGACTGGGAGAACTCATGCTTGCCGCTGCTGCCTCCAGTCACTGGGAGAACTCATGCCTGCTGCTGCTGCCTCCAATGACTGGGAGAACTCATGCCTGCTGCTGCCTCCAGTCACTGGGAGAACTCATGCCTGCTGCTGCCTCCAGTCACTGGGAGAACTCATGCCTGCTGCTGCTGCCTCCAGTCACTGGGAGAACTCATGCCTGTCGCTGCTGCCTCCAACAGCTGGGAGGCTGCCACCATTCCATACACAGCCCGTTCTCACTACAATGCTGAAGGCACTGACAATCCAAAGAAAAGAAAACCAGAAATAGAAAGAAAAAAAAGAAAGCAGGCAGGATGGATGAGCCCTGAGCAAGAGCTTGCAAGCAGCCCTGATACACAGCCACCATCTTGGAAACCAATAATCCTACCAGCCTGTGTTGCAGCATAGCAATCTCAAATGTATTATCTTCCTGTTCATCGACCTTCCTACTTAAGGAAGGATATATTGCTCTGGAGGGAGTGCAAAGTTCATAGACTAGCTCCTGGATTAAGGGAATTGTCTCAACAGGCTATCTTTTCATCCAATACAATGCTTCTTGGTGTTTAGAAGAATGAGAGCTGACCTCATTGAAATATACAACATTTTTAAGAGACTTGACAAATTAGATGCTGGATGTTACCCTTGAATGGAGAATCTAGAACTAGCCATCACATTGCTACTATAAGGGGAATGGTATTTTATGACTAAAAAGGGGAAAATCAGTACTTACTCTTCCTTTGAATGTGTTTGAAGCAATATTAAAATAAAACTAAGAAAACCAAGAGAGGGATAGAGATGGAAGGGAGATAGAGAATAGAGGGCCAGCTGTAATCTGAATAGCTGATTTGAGGGGCCAAATGGCCGAAGCCTGCATCCTTATAATGGCATAGCCTCCATTTTCAATTGCAACAGTTGATGTACAAATAATTCAAAGAATGTCAAGGTTTTCCAAAACTTAGTGACCTTGGAGGGTCAAATGTCATGGAAAGGTCACCCATACTACTGTGACTGACCCAAATTACTGGCAGGTTTGGAAGCTGTGCTAAGCATAAACCTGGCACAGGTTTGCAAAGTTGGCTCCACGTCTAGTAATTCTTAACCTAAAATCTGCAACTAAAACTGATCCAATCAAATACTTTGACAAAATAAAGAATTAGAGCCGTATCAATGATTAAACAGACAAAAGCTGAATCTAGGGAAAAATAGAAGATCCACAATGATGTTGGATGAAGGGGAAATTTGCAAAGGGGCCTTTGCAACCCAGGCTGAATTTGATAATCTCAGCAGGGAGGTGCTAGCTAACATCCAGAAGTACAAAGTGACCAGAGTTCTGAATCCTAAAGAGGTGCCCTAATAGAAAGGCTAATAGACTCAGAATGCTTGGGGGCAGGAGGGATGAATTAAACTGATCTTCCCCTTAATCACGATCCAGCTATCCATATTGAGGGATGGGCAACAGTGCTAGATACTAGAAAACAATGGCACCTGCAAAACAGAATTCAGCACAGAGAGCAAAAAAAAGAATAAATAACAGGGACATTGATAGGTTCAAATGTAGGTTGGTCACTCTTGGGTAAATATACAAGTTAAAAAACACCTGGAATTGGAAGAAGAATAGAGGATCCCAATTGTCCTGAGAGAAATCTTCGTTGTCTCAGAGAAAACAGTGCTTTTGTTGATATATGAAGAGCTGAGAAAATATATTTCATTTAGTATTTTGGTCCTTGGTAGGATTCTCAAGTAAGCAGCATTTCAATAAGGAGGATCCCTGGCAAGGATGGGCAGACTCCTGTTTGTCACTCAGGTTCTTGGGCTTTATTGTCAGCAATGGCTGTTGAGGGAGGGGAATGTTGGGTTGGACAGCAGTAAAGTTCTCCTGGCAGGGTGAGCTTCAGAGTAATGACCTATCCAACAACAATAAATCACTGCCTTCAAAACTCAAAGGCATTATTTGAAGTTTGAGCATAAGGAGCATTCTGACTCAGGGACGCAGGAGTCAGTCTGATTTTGTGAACAGTGAGGTAGAGTGTTCAAACTGGAGTCAATCTGGGGGAGATGGTGACTTATTGGTATTGTCATTGGTCTGCCTAACCAAAGCCGCAGCCTGATGGTCTGGGCACTTTTCATATATGATCATGGCGGCTGATGGAATTTAAATTCCATTCTGGAACCAAATGCTAGCCCCACTGATGGTGCTATTTAAATATCAATTATCATAAAAACGCATCTGGTTCACTAATGTTCTTTAGGGAAGGATGTCTGCTATCCTCAACCACTTTGGCTTACATGTCTCCAAACTCTCCAAAGCGGTTAACTTTTAATTGCCCTCTGAAGTAATCCAGCAAACCATTCAGCTCAACCACAGTTCAGGATGGGCAATAAATGCTGGCCCTGCCAGTGATACACACATTTTGTTTTCAAGTTCCTTTACTAAATGTGGGCATTGTAGACGATGCCAGAATTTATTGCCCATTCTTAATAGCCCACAGGTCATTTAGGAGTCAGCCACATTGCTATGAGTTTGGAGTCACACACAGCATTCCCTCTAATTTTCTTACTGGCTGTGCAGGTCTCTTAGGCCCATGCACAGTACCAACGTCTGGAACAAGAATTCACTGCCGTGATCTATGCACCAGCACCAACTGAAACATTGGAGCGGCTGACATTGGTCACAGATAGACAAGGACAGCAGACTTCCTTCCCTAAAGGACATTAGAGAACCAAGTGGGTTTTTACAGTATTCGACTGTGGTCACATGGTCACCTATTCTTTTAATTCCAGGTTTTTTTTTCTTCAATTCAAATACTACCATGGAGGGATTTGAACTCATGTCCACAGAACACTGCCCTGAGGTTCTGAGTTGCTAGTCTAGTCACATTCCCACTAAGCCAAGGCAACCCCTCTACATCCTATAATGTGAGGTGTTGGAGCATTTTTTAATTCAATCATAATTTAATCCATAAAGTTTCTGAACATAAAAGTGACACTGCTGCATAAGAAGTAAAATAACCTGGTAAAGATTTACATATTAGCAGATTACCCTCAGAATTTATAGGGTGCATGGTACAAAATATTCCAAAAACCCATATAAGACATGCCATCACAAATCTCTGGTCAGTGAGTATCAAGGAAAAATGTAGAGAAGGAATAGGACCAATATAAACAAACATGGCACTTGTTAGTGGTGTTAGAATTCTCATTTGTGTGGAACAGTAAGAGTAGATAGAAAAGAAAATCTGTGAATTTGATATAGATAAATGGAACAGAGCATTGATTAAAGCACCCTATCAATTCTGTTCAAATCATCAGGCAGTCTAGTCAGGGTCTTTTAGAAAGCATAATACAAATTTTCATCACTGGACAGGAGGACGATCAGATTTAGGGACGAAGGGATTGCTTTACAAAGATAGTGGTGTCAGAGGACAGACTTGTGTCTGGACATTGGACTGTCAAGAAATGGCTGAATACTGTGGTGAAACAAAACAGGGTTGATATAATGTAAGATTAACGACATGTCAGGTCTACACGTCTCTAACCTGCACATACCTCTGATTCATACCCCAGAGTTAAATAATGTTCTGTCAACCAGTCAACTGTGAAAGCAAATACTGTACAGATACAGTACTATAGAATTAACACTGCTAAGGGCAACTGGAGATGGACAAATGCCCAGTAACACAATAAAAAATGAGCCAAAGGATTTTTGCGTCAAACCAATCTTGTGACATGCAACTGACACTGAAAGTGCCAAGCTAAAAAGAATTTCAAAAATAAACCATAAAATACTTTCAAACAGAAATAATGTGCAGTAGAAAGCATGAATTGACTGGCATAAATGACCTAACAAGGTAATCGCCCAAGATAACAATCTCAGCACTTTATGAAAAGAGTCAATCAAGTGACTTTCAACTTTGAGAGACAATTTCTTCAATTATCTACAATTAGCAACCCTAGCCACATTTAGATTATGAGCTGTAGGAGCAGAATTAGGCCATTTGGCTGTCAAATCTGTTCCACCATTCAATCATGACTGATGATATGTTTCAACACCATTCCCCTACCTTTCCCACCTCCTTCTCTTGAACCCTGAAGAGCCTATCTCTGCCTTAAATACACTCAATGATTTTGCCTCCATAGCATTCTGCAGTGATGCGTTCAACAGATTAACCACACTCTGGCTGAAGAAATTCTTCCTCATCTCAGTTCTAAATGGTCAATCCTTCACTCTGAGGCTGTGCCCTTTGATATTAGTCTCTCCCAACAAGTGAAAATATCCTGTCCACGTACACTCTATGCAGGCCTTTCGGTATTCAGTAAGTTTTGATGAGATTACCCCTCATCCTTCTAAACTCCACCAAACGTAGACGGAGAATCATGAACTGCTCCTTATTTGATAAGCCCTTCATCCCTGGGATCATTATAATAAACCACCACATCCCTTAGATAAGTGACCCAAAACTGCTCACAATGTTCCAAATGCGATCTGACCAAACCCTTATACAGCCTCACCTGTACATCCTGCTTTTGGATTCTAGCTTTCTCAAAATAAACCATAATACTAACATTGCCTTTGCCTCCTATCTGCGAAATGAACCTGCATGTTAACCTTAAGAAAATCCTGAATTAGGACTCCCAAGTCAGTTGTCCTTTAGATTAGGCCTTTCTCTGTTTACAAAATAGTCTATGCCTGTACTCTTCGTATCAAAGTGCATGACCTCAAACTTTCCCACGTTCCATCTGCCACTTCTTTGCCTACTTGCCTAGTATGTCCAAGTCCTCCCCATGTCCTTAACAGTACTTGTCCCTCTATCTTTGTTTGTATCATCTGCAAACTTAGCAACAATGTCCTCAGCTTCTCTGTCCGGATCGTTAATGTAAATTGTGAATAGTTGTGGTCTCAACATGGACACACCCCAGAATTCTAGTAGCCACAGGTTGCCATCCTGAAAAACACCCATTTATCCTTACTCTCTGCCTTCCGTCAGTCTACCAGCTCTCTGTCCATGCCAGTACCTTGCCCCTAACACAATGGGTTCTAATCTTACTAAGCAGCATGTGGCACCATGTCAGAGGCCTTCTGCCAAATGAAATAGATCACATCCACTGGCTCTCCCATGTCTAACTTACTCGTTACCTTCTCAAAGAACTCAAACAGATCTGTTAGGCATGATCACTCCTTGAAGAAGCCGAGCTGATTCATCCTCATGTTGTGATGCACTTCCAAGCACTCCTCAATTCCATCCTAGATAATGGTCTCTAAAATCATACCAATGACCCAGGTTATGCCAGCTGGCCTATAAGTTTCCATCCTCTGCCTCCCTCTTCTTAAACAGGGATGCTGCATCAGCCACTTTCTAGTCTTCTGGGACTGTGCCTGATTTCAGTCATTCTTGACAGTTCACCACCAGTGCCATGACAGTCTCCTGAACTATCTCCTTCAGAACTCTGGGGTGTAGTCCATTGATCGATGATCTATCACCTTTCAGCTTCTCCAACACTTTTTACTCAGTGAGGGCCACTGTACTCTCCTCTCCCCTGACTCTCTTGCCTTCCACCAGGAAGACTGATGCAAAGTACCTATTCAGTTCTTCTCAAGCCTCATTTTCCAGCAGTCCACCATCCACTCATGCTTCTGTCTTATCGTTTATATATGCAAAAAAAACTCTTGCAATCTTCATTTATATTACGAGCTAGTTGACTGTAATATTTCATCTTCTCCCTCGTTATTTCTTTTTAGTTTACCTCTGCTCATTTTTAAAGGCTCTGTATGCTTTTTTTATTGTGCTGTCCCTGGTTTTCCTTGTCAGCCATGGGTGCCTCATCCCTTTATTCTGAAGAAGCCCTGTTTGTCTGACTTCTTGGCTCTAGCTGCCACCTTTCAAGATGTATGTTTGCTTATTCTTCCTTTGGATGAATTTCTGCTGTGCCCCCCAAATTACCTGCAGAAACTCCTTACATAGCAGCTCGACCATCTTCCCTGCTGGGCTCCCTTTCCAATCACCTCTGGCCAGCTCCTTCCTCATGTCTGCAGTTACCTTTACTCAATTTCAATACGATTACATCTGATTCTAGCTTTTTTTCTCTGAAATTGCGGGGTGAACTCTCTCATTGCCCGGAGGGGTTCCTTCATCTTAAACTCCCTAATCAAGTCTGCCTTATTACACATCTCTAAATCCAGAAATGCCTAATCCTAGAGGGCTGTATCACAAGCTGCTCCAAACCAAAACCCCATTAACAATCCACAAATTCATTTTCTTGGAATCTACTGCCAACCTGATTTTCCCAGTCTATCTACATATTGAAGACCTCATGATTATTGTAACAGTGACTTCCTTACATGCCTTTTCTATCTGCTGATTTATTTTGTGACCCGCATGCTGGCTACTACAAGGGTCCAGTATATAACTCCCATCAGTGGTGGGCGTGTGGAATGTGCTGCCGGCAGTGGTAGTGGAGTCAGATACTTGAGAGATTTTTAAGTGACTCTTGGATAGACACATGGAGGATAGTAAAATGTAGGGTACACAGGGTAGTTTGATCTTAATAGGATAATACGTCGGCACAACATCATGCGCCGAAGGGCCTGTACTGTTCTATGTTCTGTGTTCCAGCACGACTTTCTTTTTGACAGATTCTATGCCTTCTGACCCTAAATCACTTCTTGCTATTGATTTAATTTCGCTTCTTACCTGCTCCTCATCCTGTCCTTTCAATAGGACACATATAAGTGGACATTTAGTTCCCAGTCCTAATGCCCTTGCAGCCACACCTCCGTGATGTCCACATTGTAGCCACTAATTTTAATCTGTGCTACAAGCCCATTTAACTTGCTTCACATACCGAGCTCTTTTAAATGTCTTTTAAATGTAGTAACTGTATGACTCTCATCCACCACTTCCTCAGGAAGTTCATTCCACACAGGAACGACCTTATGTGTAAAAAATTTGCCTCATGTCTTTTTTGAATCTCTCTTCTCTCATCTTAAAAATGTGCCCCCAAGCCTTGAAATTCCCATCCTAGGGAAAAGACAACTACCATTAACTCTATCTATACCCCTTAAATTTTTATAAACTTCTATCAGGTTGCCTGTCAACTTCCTATGCTCCAGTGAAAAAAGTCCTGGCCTAACCAGCCTTTGTTTTTGACTCAATCCATCCATACCTGGCAACATCCTGGTAAATCTCTTGTGAACCCTGTCCAGCTTAATAACGTCCTTCCTGTGACTGAGCAACCAGAACTGGACACAGTATTCCAGAACAGGCCCTCACCAATGCCCTGTGATGCAAACGCCAAAGAATGACATAACTGCACGCCTTGATCCTACTGTTTTACAGCACTACCCAAGGCCCTACTGTTAATTGTTTAAGCCCTATCCTTGTTTGTTGTACTAAAATGCAATACCTTACATTTATCCAGATTGAAGTCCATCTACCATTTCTCATTCCATTGATCCATTTGATCAAGATCTTTTTATAATCTTAGAAAACCTTCTTCCCTGTCTACTATACTACCAATTTTGGCATCATCCACAAACTTACTAACCACACCTGCTGTGTTCTCAATCGAATCATTTATATAAATGACAAACAAAAGGGGACCCAGAACGGATCCGTGTGGGGCAACACTGGGCACAGGCCTCGTGCTGTGCCCGAAGTTAAATTTATGCTGAGTGCTAAAATCTGAGGGAGCCTGGATGAGGAAGGGGAATTAAAATAATTAATGTTAGCCAAGATGTTCCATACTTTATTTTAGAACTCCTGACTCCTTACCCTTTGCAATATCAACAACAGACCATGGTGGGTGGGCAAGAGCTCCGTTCTACATTTTCTCCGTATCACTGCAACATTCCCAAAAACATGGTCACCTACTGCCCCATCTTTCCTATCCCATCAAAGTCACCTTTATCCTGCAGAGCAATATACTCGGAGCCAGCCATGGTGGAAAGGGCTGGCACAACCCTAATGCAATGGCACAAGGTTATTAGAGATCACACCCCAAAGACGCAGGAACTTAATACATGCACAGATGCACAACTGACAGTGAACTGTTACTGTGTCTGTGATATTATGGAGTCAGCAGAATTAATTTCACTTTTTACATTTACAGACAGCTATCCACTCTAAACTAATGGAATGCAGGTCAGGTCTAAGTGAGTATCTGATCCTTGGCAGGCACTTTCACAACTCAAGCCCAAGAGACTCTGATACTGCAGTATGCCCAAAAATAAACAGATCAATCTGACCAATGTAAAATCAGTGAGTGAACTCCACAAGTATTAAAATATGACTGTACACTACAGACAGCAACGTTGTCATTGAATCATCACTGTGTACGAAGAGACTTTGCCTGTGGGGGTTATACTGGTAACAGTAAGCACAGCACAAGTCTCCCTTTCCACATTTCCAATTTCCCCTTTCCCCATTCTGAGGAAGCGTCACCGGACCCAAAATGTTAACTCTGTTTTCTCCTCCATAGATGCTGCCAGACCTGCTGAGCTGTTCGAGCAACTTTTTTTTTGTACCCCTCTCCACAGGCTAGATTTTTATTGAATTATATTTCACCATCTACCATGGCAGATTTAATTTAAACTCCTTTCACCAGTCTATTAGCCTGGCCATTGGATTATTTATTTAGTGGTTAGTCCAAGACCACCAACCATTCTTCTGCATCCTGCACTCCACAATGGTTCCCTGCACCCTGGTTTCTTTTCTGTTCCTCCTTTTCTCCCTTGCATGCTTCCTGACCTCGGTCCCACCATATCTCCTGATCTCACCCTGTCAATGTTCTCCTTCTTCATTCCTGCAGTCTCCTGGTCTCTCTTAAATCCACATGTCTCCCACCACATCTCCCTCCCGCTGCCTCTCCTATTACTTGTCTCACTTCCCACACCCCTGCCAATCATTTTGCTTCCCTCCCACAGTCTGATCTCTGTCTCTTCCCTTCTATCCCTGAACAATATACTATGAACAAATTAAAGCAGGCTGAAATGTGAGAACAAAGCTGGCAGCTGGGAACCAGTAGGAGTCTGTCTAATTGAGCCCAGCAGACTGTATGACCAGTTACTCAGCTGTTCCTGACTGGTCACACGGGGAAGGGTTTTACTACTTAATGAAGAAATTGTTTTTCAGGAGACCATGATCTTGAAAGATTTTCATGAATGGAATTGATAATAGTGTGTGGTTCCTGCTCCTGTTTTCAGTGCATGAAATCTTGTAGTAGCTTATATTCATTCACACCATTTTGAAATTGAAAGAATTTCAAAATGGTGGGTGTATGCATGCAGCAAACTTTTACAATCAAAGCCTGTTTGTTACCAATTAAACATCAAATGTTAGAATTGCTGGCTTATTATTGGTGACATTTTTAAACACTGCATTTTACTGTGGGAGATCTGAGAGTGAATGCCAGTGTTCTAATCAAATTTCTCTGTGTAGTATTTGAGGATGTCACAGGTACAAGGCTGGGAACTAGCAAGCTGTGCTGCAGTGCATCTATAATTATCCTTTCGTTTCATTTCTGGAATCCCAGCATCCAGGAGCAGCTCTTGACATTTATGCTGTTGGACCCTGGTTTTGCAAATGTGGTATTAGCTCTCTCCGAGTCTGCATTTTATTAATGGATACAGCTTAAATACCAGCATCTAGATTCCAATTGCTGCCTGTCAGAATTCACATGAACAGGAGCCAGTATGTCTATGCATCTGTGCTTTGCAGGTGTCAGTGGATTGCTGCATTGTGAAATTAATTGTCAAACTGAAGCCATCTCCTGCATTTTGACCTGGTCAAGTGTCAAGTGTTGATATGCAGCTGTGATGACGTTTAATATTTATCTGTGTGGGATTTTCAGCAGTTATCTTAGATGAGCTGAAATATCCAAGACAACTTGGAGTAGCCTTAGTTTCTCGTGAGACCTATGTAGTAGTGATTTGATGTTGCGTCTGAGGATCTCGGTGAACAGGGATTTAACTGTTTTTCCTCAGCTTCTTGAATAGATATTGGATAGTGTGTGATTACTGTAGGTTTCCTGCAGTCTATGCTCAAGTAAAAATTCGAAGCTTTTAAGGACACGTGTTAACGGTCACTCAGTTTGCTTTTTCCTGTGAATTGTGTTTAAACAGGATTGTGTCTGTCACATAGATTTACCTGATTCAAGACAACGTGGTATATAAATCAGAGCTGGAGGATTTTTCCATGTTGTGTTCATACTACCGTTGTCCCAGGTCTCACACAGCTGGTTGCAAATGTAAAACCATTGGATTTGCTAAGGCAGACTGTTTTGAGAGTTTGCTAAAAACCCAATGAGTAACTTGTGCAACAGACACAGGCTTGCACAGGTTAAACTGCTGTGGATTGATGGAAAATGTTACACGGGAGGAGATTCTACCATGAGGATTTTCACTCATTTGCTCTCCCTGACTCTTGTTTAGTTTTAAATGCATTTTGTAGCTATGCCATCTTCTACGATCTCTACTTGTTGGGTGGGAGGGGAGAAACAGTACCTTCAAACGAAATGTTTGGAAGTTGATTTTAATACTCAAAAATAGTCAGTGGCCTTTCTTCACCACAAACTGCCTTCTAAAACCACTTTCTATCTACCTGTACCTTTGCTAGTGAGTTTGAGAAGTATGCAACTTCTTGTACCACAATAATCTCACTGTTTCTAACATTGAACTTGCCACTTTCTCTGATTTTATCCCATAACTTGGATTGCCCCCATTATGCACTTTCTGCTCTGTGAATCTAGTTTTGACACAGCTGGTGAACATTCAGCTTCCCTGAGCCCTATGTTAGTTTATATTATTGACAGTTCCCTTTTCTCAGGCCCTGTTCTGTCTCCACCCATCAAACCTTCTGTCATTGCATCTCTCCTCAGAGAACTAGCCTTAATTCCCTTGTCATTGTAAACCACTGACTCATCTCTAGCTTCTTATGCCTCCAAAGGCCTTTGAGCACTTTGTCACTTCACAAATCTGTATCCAGCTTTCTTGTAATTTCGTGTTTAGAATCATCTTTACTGAACTTAACCTTATTGAAGTCACTGATTTTCTACATGACTGTGACCGTAATAAATGGTCCTTCTTAATATGGTTGAGCCGGCATCCTGTGTGATCAGAGATAATGGGAACTGCAGATGCTGGAGAACCAGTTCATGTTCATCCAGCTCTACACCCTATCCTCTGTGATCATCTTGATGTAACTGCCCTTGTTTTGTTTACGTTCTTATCTAATCGAATCATTGGTAGGTAAATACTTACATGGATTCTCCTCCCATGCCTGCACTCATCTCTGTTGTCTTACATGGACTATGCTTGTGCCCTTCTGTTTCTAATCTGCATTCCAACCCTTTATTCTGAAGTAGTCATGTTTGTCCGACTTCTTGGCTTTAGCTGCCACCTTTCAAGCTGTAAGTGTATCTCCCCCTCACTCCATCTTTCACTTCTTGGACTTCCGTTAAAATTATAGTTTATATTTCCTCTCCTTGCCTTTCCTACTCTAGGATATTGTCACATTTCATGTTAAATTTTTATCTGCATTATGCCTACCCATTTTAAGATTGTCTGCCCATCATTCAGTAGTTTGCAACTATCCTCCTCATTTTTCACTGTTTCCAATTTCGTATCATCTGAAAATTCTGCCCTGCATGCCTAGCCCCAGCTCTGTAATTCATGTACAAAAGAACGGTGATCCTAATATTAAAGAGTTGTCGTCTTAATTCGGCATTATTATGCCCCTTTTCTCCCTTGTATTACTTATGACTATATTTATTGTTCACAAAAGATCGCAGTTGAGACTGTATAATTTTAAAGTCAATGATGAGCCAGATCTGCTTCATCTTAATGACTTTGGTTCACAGTGCACTCTACCCTCTCCCTCTTGATCTCTGTAATCTCCATCAACCCGACAATTCTCCCATATCTCCACACTCTTCATCTGCAACCCTGATTTTGGTCACCTCTCCATTGGCTGTAGTGCCTTCAGCTGCCGAGGCCATAAGCTCTGGAATTCCCCCCTGCATCCCAAAAAAAATTTCTGTGCCTCTGCCTTGCCACCTTCCTTTAAGCCACTCTGTCAGGAATTTTGGTTGTTTTAATATGTGGCTTAGTATTGGATTTTAGCTGAAAATGTTGGGGAAGTTTTGTATGTTGAAGATGCTACATAAATACAAGATCTTTCATTGTTTCATCGCAGGCTGTGCAGTTTCCCTATTGCCCAGCTGTGAATTGTGTTAGTGTTGGTATTGCCACCTTGCTGCCTGATTCTGTTGCATTGCCTTCACTTACGAAAGGATTTAAAACATTGTAATCAATGCTTTTGAGAGAGCTGTTAATGACTGGTGGCCTAGGGGACAGAGATTGCTGTGGTTATTGAAGCTGTTCTCCATTGTGTGCTTTTTGTTGTATAGGGGGAGCTGAGGTTTGCCAATGTTCATTGAGTTGATCAGTTGTCAGTATATTCTTGAAGAGAAAGAAGACGCTTTCATTTTTACAGCATGTCATTGCTATAGGTCATCCAGTGAATGACTGTGGTGTTAAAAAAGCAGCAGACAGTTTTGATACAGCATGATCTTAGCATTAGCAGTGAAATAATGGCTGTATCATCATGTGCTGTTTATTGAGATGTAATTATTAGCTAGGATGTCAGGGAGAACTCCCCTGCTTTTTTTCAAATGATATAGTGCATATCTTTAAAGCTTCTACTCTCGGTCAACAAATCTTAAATGTCTCTTAAATCCTCAGCTGAGGCTCCTGGTGTGGAATTATATAAGTTTCTACTGCTCCTGATGCCACTTGGCCCATGTTGTCAGTGTCAGTTCATGCTGTACGCTCTGAGCCAGATCATGTTGCCCTTGTTCCCCACAGCCTTTCACCTGTATCAATTGCATCTGCTTTTCCCACTTCATGGCATGGCACTCGGGTGGTGGGTGCAGTTTCCGCTTGCACAATCTAGCGAAGTTAAAGCAAACAATGACAAGGCAGTGCACAGGAAAGAGAAAGAGAGCTTAGAGACATGGTGTAAAGACAACAATCTTTCCCACAGTGTTAGAAAAATGAAGGAGCTGGTCATTAACTTCAGGAAGTGGAGTAGAGGACATGCCTCTGCCTATATCAGTGGTGCTGAGGTGGTGGTGGTTGAGAACTTCAAGTCCTAGCAGTAATTATCACAAACCATTGGTCCTGGTCCATCCACATCAATGCTACAGTCAAGACACCAACACCTGTACTTCCTCAGAAGGCTAAGGAAATTTGGCATGTCCACAATGACTTTTACGAATTTTTATAGAGGCACTATAGAAAGCATCCTATCCGGATTCATCACAGTTTGATATGGCAATTGCAGTTCCCAAGACCGCCAGGAACTATGGGATGCTGTTTGGATGGTCAGTGCAGACTTGGTGGGCCAAATGGCCTCCATCTGCACTCTAAGGATTCTGCCGTTTTGTAACTGTCCTTATAACTGCGGCGGCACGGTGGCTCAGTGGTTAGTATTGCTGCCTCACATCACCAGGGTACAATTTCAGCCTTGGGTGACTGTGTGAAGTTTGCAAACTCCCTCCATGTCTGCGGGAGTTTCCTCTGGGTGCTCAAGTTTCATCCCACAGCCCAAAGAATTGCAGGTTAGGTGGATTGGCCATGCTAAATTGCCTGTAATGTCTGGAGTTGTGCAGGCTGGGTGGATTAGCCATGGGAAATGCACATAGCAGGGATAGGTTAGGGTACTCTTAAGAGCGTCGGTGTGGACTTGATGGGCTAAATGGCCTGTTTCGACACTGTAGTGGTTCTGTCTATGCTGGCAGAATATGATGGGAAATCGAGTTAAATTATCCAAAAACTAATCCCACCTATAATATTTTTCCCCTTCTTACTCTCCTGTAAAGCCCAAAGCCCCAACCATTCTGCAGTGCAGGTCAGCAGTGTTTTTTCCTTTTTTCAATAAATTACTTTTTGAAATGTTACACACATGAGTCTGAAAACATAGATACCAGAACACAACCTCTCCCAAGCTGGATAATGAGATAAACACATAGAACCTGCTGTCACTGTGTCAGATTAATGGAAGCAATTCCTGCCAGAACTTGGATAGATGTGGAGGTGCTGGCATTGGACTGGGGTGGACAAGGTCAGAAATCATGCAACACCAGGTTATAGCCCAACAGGTTTATTTGAAATCACAAGCTTTCGGAGTACAGCCCCTTCGTCAGGTGAAATGAACAAGAAGAGCACACAGACGCAGAATTTATAGGCATAGAGATCAAGGGCAGAGAGAGCAGAAGATCATACAACTGGTGTGAGTGGAGTTTTCGATAATAAGTCTCTGCAGCTGACCACAAGCATGGATAGATTTGGGTGGGTTGGGTGTGGTGTGAAGGATTAAGAAAGACAGAGAGGCAGACTGACTGTGTAGAGGGTTGGTTATCCAGAGTGAGAATTGGTCTGGTTCACATATTTTGTTTCATTTTAAAAAGAACTGAATAGAAACCAAACGATGTAAGAAATACGAAAAAGGGTGATGGGGAAGCATAGATGGCTTTCCCTTTATAGATAATGAAAAGATAAAAAAATCAAAAGGGATGTAGCAAAATAGAAACACATTTAGCATGAACCCTCCTGGGTAAAATTTGTGCCTTTTTGAAAGGTTTAATGCACAGAATTACAGTGTCTGGTCCAGCAACTTGGGAAATAGGCTTTTGAAGTTCATTGACAGCAGCTCAGGGAAAATTACTCTTGACCCTGTGTGTTGCACTCTGACATCACGCATCTATTAAACAAATCCCTGTGTCTGCAAGAGCTACACTGAACAGAGTGTGGTGTGATCTTACATCACAGAGGGAAGGGAATCGAGGACATTCCCCAGAGAGGAATCCTCGTGAACTCCTAATGAGTGCGTTTTCTTGTTTGGCAATATTGCTATTGGAAAACGAGACCACATCACAGCTACTAAGATAGGCTTGCAACAGGGGCACTTGTTTGACTGGACTGCAGTGTATTGGGTTGCATTTTGAGACATTGCCACGATCAAAGGGCTATCCTCTGCACCAGTTAATGGCAGGAGACTGTGGGAGGTAAGATTTTTGAAAGGACCTTTATATGTGTTGTTTACGAACTAGAGCATCTCAGAGTGGGATGGGGAAGAGGTGGGATTGAAGAATGGATGACATTGAGATAGAGGATCAGCCATGACCATATTGTAATGGTTGACCTGGCTTGAAAGACAGAATGGCGTAGTCCTGCTTCTAGTTTCTTTGTTCTATGTGGCAGAAACTGCTAGGCTTCCTGGAGGTCTTTGAATGCTAGGAAAAGGGTTTGAGGGAGCCAGAGATTTTGAAAAACATTCCTGAGAAATGAACAAATCACGTGAGGTCCAAATCCTCTTGAATTCCCAACTAATGATCTTACCAGAAATTCTGATGCATCATCTGGTCAAGTATACTAAGATGTCCAACTGTTTTCCTTATGGGTTGCAGGTATAAGCCTTTCCACTCCAGAATCTAGATACAAGTTAAATCTGTATTCCAGTTTGGCTATCTCAGCTTGCAGATGCTATTGAATCTTGATGTTCTAATTTAGGACCACCTGTGAGGTGGTCTTAAAAAAATCCTATCCAAATGTTCATGCCCACAGCAAGCAAGCAATCTCATTGTGGACAGGATTCTGTTGCTGAAGCTTCGAGGTTCACATGACCCCCATGACTCTGTCATCTGAACACCAGTCAATAGGTGGTTCTGTTTATCAGGCTGATTGGTGAGAATTCAACCTGAGAACATCGCAGCAGCTGATTCTATCGTGAATTGGGTGGGTGCTTGGTCCAACTTGCCCATATTGACCAGACATTCCAATCTGACCTAGTCTTATTTGTCAGCATTTGGCTCATATCCCTCTCAATCTTTCCTATTTATACCCCATCAGATGCCTCTTATATGTTGTAGTTGTATCTGTTTCCACCACTTGCTCTTCCTTTCTATGCGCACACCATTCTCTGCGTGAAAAGGCTACCCCTCAAGTCCTTTTTAAACCTTTCCCTTCTTGCCTTAAACCTACGCTGTCTAGCTTTGGATTCCCCTAACTACTCACCCTATCCATGCTCCTCATAATTTTACAGGCCTCGATAAGGTCTCAACTCAGTCTCTGACGTTCCATGAAAAAAAGCCTGAGCCTATTCAGCCTCTCGCTATATCTCAAATCCACCAAAACCTGGCAACATCTTTGTCAATCATTTTTGCACCCTCTTAAGTTTAACAATATCTATCCTATAGAAGGATGATCAGAATTGCATGCAGTATTCTAAAAGTAGCCTCACCAAAGTACTGAACAATGTTGTGACATCCTGAGACCTAAATTCAATGTTCTGACCAATGAAGGGAATTGTGCCAAACGCTAACTTCACCACCCTGTCTACTTTCAAGGAACTATGCACCTACACCTTCGGTCGCTTTGTTCAGCAACTGTACCCAGGGCCCTGCCATTAACTGTATAAGATCTGCCGTTGTTTGCCTTATCAAAATGTAACACCTCACATTTATCGAAATTAAACTCCATCTGCCGCTGTTTGGCCCGTTGGTCCGTCTGAACGTGGTCCTGTTGTACTCCAAGATAATCTTCTTTGCTGCCTACTGCACCTATTTTGGTGTCATCGGCAAACTTGCCAACCATGCCCCCTATATTCAAGACTCCAGTTCATTCATTTCATTCACATCAAAAGCAAAAGTGGCAGACAACTATGAGGAAATGAGACAGAACACAGCTTCTTTAAAAGATCCAGATACAATGGGTCAAATGGCCTCCTTATATGCTGGCAGATCTTGTCAAAAAGAGAAGAACCAGGCGATATAAAAACACAAAGGCAGAGTGGCACACTGAATCTTCATTTTACAGGAATAGAACACAGGATTCTCTTGAATTCATTTCTAGACAGATATGCCTATTTTTTTCCAGGTGACCTGTTTAAATATAAAGTGTTCCCAGTCCAAGTGTCCCTATATGCGGAGTGCGACCAAGCTGCTTTTTTGAAAAGCTTTATTCATTTTTTTTCACTTAGCCCTGCTGACCTAGTGCTGAACCCTTTTGCCTTCTTGCTACTCCTGCTAACCAGTAATAAATATTTTTTTCAGAATCTTGGAACTGGGCTGTGGTGATTCTTTGGCCTCGCCCTGTCACAGCAGCTTGTGTGTAACCAATGAACTGCCTCCTGCTAAAGTCTGTCTTGATGTACTGTGTTTTGTTGACTAGGTTAATATGTTTTTTACCTGAAGGGCAGACAGAAGGATTTTACTGAGCTGCGATAGACCATGCCTATTTGCAGCTTCTAACCAGTTAAAAATGGGATGTTGTAGTAATATAAATAAAAATCTTAGCTATAAATCTTTCAGTACTGTATGTGATAATCTACATTTCAGTGATATCTTTAAACTAAACATCCATCACTCCTGTGCAATTAGAATCACTTCCATGGTATTTGCACAGTGCTAGTTCACGTTGCAATTGAACTGAATTTGAAGTATTAATATTTTACCTGAATACGGTGCTGACAATTGTAAACTGTTTCCAGTGCAGTATTAACATGCATTAATTTCTAGTTCTAAACCAATCCTTGTTCTGTTTTGCCCTTGGAATCTGAATTTCTGGTAAATATTAAACGAATATCAAACGTTCATCACTATACTGTAAACTTTCAATACCCTTCAGTTCAGCTACAGCACATTGACATGAACTATATGGGGATTTCTTCGACATAACACAGAAACAGACCATTCAGCCCTACTGGTCTGTACCAGTGTTGTAGCTGTACTGGAACAACTTGACCTGTGTGCTGCAGGTTCAGAGCATAAATCTTCAGCATTGCATATGCAGTATTTAGTGCCTTGAATTGAATTTGTTGAAGGCTGGCATCAGTGATGTTGGAGACCTTGGGATGAGGCTGAGATGGATCACCATTGTGAAATTCCTCATGTGATTTGTTGTTTCGTTGTCCACAACTATTCGCAATTGGATGTGTTAGTTCTTCAGAGCTTAGATCTGACCTGTTGGTTGTAACATATTTGAGGTATATCACATGTTGCTTCTGCTGTTTAGCATTTGCATGGTCCTGTGCTGTTACTTCAAGTTAGCATATATATTTTTGTGTGTGCCTGATGTTTACTGACATGCTCTTCTGCAACCCACATTGAACTGGAATATCTTGATTATTACAGTGTGAAGGAAGGAGAGTCCTTTGTAGTAACCCCAGCTAGTGCAGGAATTTGAGTCTGCACCAATCCTCTGAAGAGCATCCCACCCAGACCCATTGCAACCCCATGTGAGGTTTTTAATCAGGGTTAACCCGTCTAGCCTATACAACCCAGTACACTATGGGGCAAGTTTGCACGGCCACTGTGCCTCTGAGCCATCCAATCCCTTCCTAAATCTGTTCCTTGAATTCCTGAGGTCAGGTTGTGCATCAATTTTCAAACTATTTACCGGAGGAGGGAGCATACTGGCATTTAGATGGATAAACTAATTGGAGGGAGGGAGGTAAGACAGGGGTGGTGGTGAAGGGCTCAGATAAGGGAAGCTCAGTTCATTGAGTGCAGAAGTTTGTGTTGAAGAATTTTTGTGACAGATGTCGGAGGTTGTGCTCAGTTGATAACAGCAGTTATAACCAGGGCAAAAGATCTGTCTGTCCATTAAACAATAAATTGTGCAAGAGTTCTCTCATCTCGCTTTCACTCCCTTTCTATTATTCACTGCTACTTTTGCCCTCCTTGCCACCATTGCCCCTTGCTTCCTACAGTCCTGCCCCCAGTCAATCATTATCGTCCGTGTGACCTTGGAGCAAGAAGCTGTTTGGATGAAGTGCACTGTTCTGTTTTAGCAAGACCATAGCAAGTTCATGGCTCCAAATGACAAGGGCATCACATGTTCCTTCCAGGCAGCTCCTTGAGACATGATGTTGAATGCTCCTTTGTGTCCTGAGTATCATAAGTTGGTTGTTCTGCCACCCCTTTCTGTATTTCAACCATCTTCTTGCACTCCTCACAGCAGCGAGCAAAAGTTCACTGCCCGTCTTTTACATTTATCATTTGTTCCAGTTGTATAATTTTACTTTCACCAGTCAGTCAAATAGTTACTGGCAGTTTGTCAACTCTGGTTGGCAGGAACCCCTGAGATGTGATTCTTATCCCCTGTACTCAATTCCACTTGCTGTTATCATTTCCATTGTTTTGAGACTGCAAGAATAAGTATGGATAAACTGAAATTTTGTGACCAAATCCAATATTTCTGTCTAGTTTCCTGCTGCCCGTGTGGACTAGCAGTGTGATCGGTAGGATTTTATGAACAGTGTTGACACCTGGAACTCTTAAAATTGAAGCAGTGTAGGTGATTAGGTTTACCAATGTGTGATGGTGTTGCAAGGTGGAGAGGGAGGCAGGATCTCGTTTCAGGCTGATAATTGTCTTCTCAACCAGACAAGTGACAATGAGTTAACAAGGTTTGGAGCTGGATGAACACAGCTGGCCCCATTTCTGAAGAAGCACCTAGGCCCGAAACATCAGCTTTCCTGCTCCTCTGATGCTGCTTGACCTGCTGTGTTCATCCAGCTCTACACCTTGTTATCTCAGATTCTCCAGCATCTGCAGTTCCTACTATCTCTAAGTGACATTGGGTGGCTGAGTAGAGGGGAGAGGCATGACTCATAGAATGAGTACAAAGAATTTGGCACGCTATACATCTGAAACAAAAACAGAGTACTGGTGAAACTCAAAGATAATAAAATGTGAGGCTGGATGAACACAGCAGGCCAAGCAGCATCTCAGGAGCACAAAAGCTGACGTTTCGGGCCTAGACCCTTCATCAGATGAAGCTCTCTGATGAAGGGTCTAGGCCCGAAACGTCAGCTTTTGTGCTCCTGAGATGCTGCTTGGCCTGCTGTGTTCATCCAGCCTCACATTTTATTATCTTGGAATTCTCCAGCATCTGCAGTTCCCATTATCTCTGATACTGGTGAAACTCAGCAGGTTAAGCAGCACCTGTACTGAGAAACCAGTGTTAGTGTTTCCAGTTCAGTGAGCCTTCATCAGAATATCCTGACTTGAAACATTAACTCTTTTTTTTCTGTACAGCTCATTTTTCTCCAGCATTTTGTTTTTGTGTCATGGTTTGTGGAATCATTTTGAATAGGGTGTTCGATGTTTTCAGTTAGTTGGATAGGGGAGTGGGGATTTCAGAAAAAAAAATCCACATGTTTGCATTCTTGTCGGTTACTAGTTCATTGTTAAGTAGGGAAACGTGTTTAAATTTCTATGTGGAGGTCTGAAGTCAGTCAAAAAGACTTTAAAAGCAGTAACACAGAATTTTTAGGCTTTTAGCAGATAAAAGTGTTTATGAAGTACCTTTCATGACCCAGAACTTCCTGAGGTGCTTTGACCAAATAGTTATGACCAAGCACGCCAGTGTGATTTTATTTATTTTTTATGCGGCAATGATGCTAATTTATGTGCAGTTTTTGGTGTGGCCCTTGCTCAGTAGGAGCTGGGATAACACTGTCTGAATCCACTTCACAAGCAGTTGTCTGTGTACTGCTTTCCAATGCAGGTCTCCGTGGTAAATAAAAGGTAAAGTTGCTATAGTCTTATCAGAGCCCCCTCATTATAGAGAGGGTCATGGTTTAACCTAAGGATCGCCTCAGGTGATGGGAGATGTTGAGAAGGAGAATCTTTCATGGTAACCTCAGCTGGTGCAGGAATCAAAGACACACTGTTGGCATCAGTCCGCATCGCAAACCAGCCGTCCATTCAGCTGAGCTAAACGGAGCCCGAATAACAGTTATGTTAAACTCAATGCCCCTGATTCTATAGAGTGTTTTGGTGAGGTGCCAGGGTGCTAATGATGTGTGCCAAAATAGGAGGCATGTCCAAGGATCAAGGATTGGAGCAAGTAAATAGATGTCACTGCTGCTTCCTTTTGTGCTATTGTTTTAAGTATCTATAATGTTCAGTAATATCAATGCCAGCCTTTGAACTGACTGCATAGCGTCTCAGCAGTGTCAAAATTGATTGAGACAGAAGGACACCTTTCAGACTTGGCATTAAACAGACCATCTCATCTCCCTTTATCTCCACAGCAAATCTGTGAATGCTGTATATACTAAAGGGTTACATTTTGGCTCTTTGAGGTTTGCTTACGCCTATCTAGCCTGTATTATAGGCAGTGATTTGGTCCTCTGGTTACCCAGCTCACCTTCAGTTTTCTAAACTTTTATTGTGCTGTCATTAATGGGCGACTAAGATACCAAAGCTTTGATCTGTTGTGAAATCTTGAAGGCAGTCCTTTCTTTGAAAAAGCGCTATGGGAAACTTAAACATTGTGCATAATTCTGAGAGTAGTGGGGGAGGTGGAGAGAGCTGGAATGTTTGAGCAAACCTGTAGAGATATGTCAGTGAGTTGCTGGACAGTTGAGATCATTGCACCATTAGGAATGTGCATTGCTGAGATTCAGCTTTACATCGAGAAGGTAAACTTGGTACCACCTGAAAACACAGAACTGGTACCTAGTGCGGTTGTATAATCTACAGGGGACTGTGATGGATGATCAGCTGTGATCATATTGGATGGTAGAGCAGGCTTGAAGGGCTGAATGGCCTACCCCTAATAGTTGTGTTTCTAAGTTTCTACAACAATGTTCTTTGCTACCTTTATCCAGTTGTATCTTTGGCATAATGAGGAAAAGGTTAAGCAGGTATAGTGTGTGAGAGAGGACGTGTCTTTGTTCCTTGGCTCCGCCCTTTGTCAGTACTGAATACATAGGGTGAGTTATCTGCCTGCCTTGGTCGACCCATTGTCTCAGCCTGTTCCTGCCCCACCGAACTCATCTCCACCTATCTGGACTCCATTTTTTCCCCTTTGGTCCAGGAACTCCCTGCCTACGTCCGTGACACCACCCACGCCCTCCATCTCCTCCAGAACTTCCAATTCCAACGTCCCCAACACCTCATTTTCACCATGGACGTCCAGTCCCTGTACACCTGTATTCCGCATACAGATGGCCTCAAGGCCGTCTGCTTCTTCCTGCACCGCAGGCCCGACCAGTCCCCCTCCACCGACACCCTCATCCGCCTAGCTGAACTCGTCCTCACCCTAAACAACTTCTCTTTCGATTCCTCCCACTTCCTACAGACAAAGGGGGTGGCCATGGGCACCCGCATGGGCCCCAGCTATGCCTGCCTCTTTGTAGATTACGTGGAACAGTCTCTCTTCCGGACCTACACAGGCCCCAAACCCCACCTCTTCCTCCGTTACATTGATGACTGTATCGGCACTGCTTCTTGCTCCCCAGAGGAGCTCGAACAGTTCATCTTCTTCACCAACACCTTCCACCCCAACCTCAAGTTCACCTGGGCCATCTCGAACACATCCCTCACTTTCCTGGACCTCTCAGTCTTCATCTCAGGCAACCAGCTTGTAACTGATGTCCATTTCAAGCCCACCGACTCCCATAGCTATCTAGAATACACCTCCTCCCACCCACCCTCCTGCAAAAATTCCATTCCCTATTCCCAATTCCTCTGCCTTCACCGCATCTGCTCCCAGAATGAGGCATTCCACTCCTGCACATCCCAGATGACCAAGTTCTTCAAGGACAGCCATTTCCCCCCCACAGTGGTCGAGAACGCCCTTGACCGCGTCTCCCGCATTTCCCGCAACACATCCCTCACACCCCGCCCCCGCCACAACCGCCCCAAGAGGATCCCCCTCGTTCTCACACACCACCCCACCAACCTCCGGATACAACGCATCATCCTCCGACACTTCCGCCACCTACAGTCCGACCCCACCACCCACGATATTTTTCCATCCCCACCCTTGTTTGTCTTCCGGAGGGACCACTCTCTCCGTGACTCCCTTGTTCGCTCTACGCTGCCCTTCAACCCCACCACACCCGGCACCTTCCCCTGCAACTGCAGGAAAAGCTACACTTGCCCCCACACCTCCTCCCTCACCCCTATCCCAGGCCCCAAAATGACTTTCCATATTAAGCAGAGGTTCACCACATCTGCCAATGTGGTACACGGTATCCATTGTACCCGGTGTGGCTTCCTGTACATTGGGGAAACCAAGCGGAGGCTTGGGGACCGCTTTGCAGAACACCTCCGCTCGGTTCGCAATAAACAACTGCACCTCCCATTCGTGAACCATTTTAACTCCCCCTCCCATTCTTTAGATGACATGTCCTTCATGGGCCTCCTGCAGTGCCACAATGATGCCACCCAAAGGTTGCAGGAACAGCAACTCATATTCCGCTTGGGAACCCTGCAGCCTAATGGTATCAATGTGGACTTCACCAGCTTCAAAATCTCCCCTTCCCCCACTACATCCCAAAACCAGCCCAGTTCTTCCCCTCCCCCCACTGCATCCCAATATCAGCCCAGCTCAACCCCTCCCCCACTGCATCCCAAAACCAGCCCAGCCTGTCTCTGCTTCCCTAACCTGTTCTTCCTCTCACCCATCCCTTCCTCCCACCTCAAGCCGCACCTCCACTTCCTACCTACTAACCTCATCCCACCTCCTTGACCTGTCCGTCTTCCCTGGACTAACCTATCTCCTCCCTACCTCCCCACCTATACTCTCCTCTCTACCTATCTTCTTTTCTGTCCATCTTCGGTCCGCCTCCCCCTCTCTCCCTATTTATTCCAGAACCCTCACCCCATCCCCTTCTCTGATGAAGGGTCTAGGCCCGAAACGTCAGCTTTTGTGCTCCTGAGATGCTGCTTGGCCTGCTGTGTTCATCCAGCTCCACACTTTATTATCATAGATAGGGTGAGGTAACTGTATTGAGTGCATTGTACAGCTGGCAAGTGCCTATGCTCCCCAGCCCAGTCACTGTTGTTGTCTCTTGCATATAATTTGGGCAAATGCAGTGTTGGCATTTATCAGGAAGGCAGATGCAATGTTGGCATTTATTTTAAGAGGACTTGAATATAAATGCAGGGATGTACTACTGAGGCTTTATAGGGCTGTAGTCAGGCCACATTTGGAGTATTGTGTGCAGTTTTAGGCCCCATATCTCAGAAAGGATGTACTGGCCCTGGAGTAGTTTCTCAGGAGATTCAGGAGAATGGTCCCAGGAATGGAAAGCTTATAAGGAACATTTGAGGACTCTGGGACTATACTCATTGGAGTTTAGAAGGATGAGGGGGGGATCTAATTGAAACTTACAGAATACTGAATGTAAAGGGAAGAGTAAAGGGAAGGCCTTTTAGAATGGAGATAAGGAGAAACTTCTTCAGCTAGAGAGTGGTGAATCTGTGGAATTCACTGCCACAAAAGGCTGTGGAGGCCCTGTCACTGAGTACATTCAAGGCTGAGATATTTAGGTTCTTGATTATCAAGGGTTACGGGGAGAGCGTGGGAGAATGGGGTTGAAGAACTTCTCAGCCATGATTGGATGACGGAGCAGACTCAATGGGCCGAATGGCCTAATTTCTGCTCCTATGCCTTATGCTCTTATGGTTAATGAGCAATATCACGACCTTATAAATTCCTAGTTGTACAAATGTTTAATTTGACCTGGAGGTTGTGGTGGCTGGGCAGAACCATCTGGAATCAGAGCAGAAGGCTGTAGAGGCCAAGTCATTGTGTGTACTTAAGAAAGAGATTAAAAGCTGTTTGCTAGTACTGGGATCAAGAGTTGTGGGAACAAGGCAGGAAAATGGTATTGAAACACAATTGAGCCATGATTGAATTGTGAAGCAGCCTCAAAGGGGTTGAATGGTCTAATTCTGCGCCCATATCTTATAGTCTTATCTTATGGTCTTATATGTT
Organism: Stegostoma tigrinum; assembly: GCF_030684315.1. Taxonomy (NCBI): domain Eukaryota; kingdom Metazoa; phylum Chordata; class Chondrichthyes; order Orectolobiformes; family Stegostomatidae; genus Stegostoma; species Stegostoma tigrinum. The sequence continues at coordinate 4,070,969 of NC_081389.1, read as the reverse complement.
TGAGATTATAGAAACAAGGCCCACATCACAGGCCAAAAGAATAATTACATTGGCATCAAAGATTTAAGCAAACAATAGGGAGGGATTGGGGGCTGGGGATGGGAACCAGACAGTGTCGGAATGGTAATATCATTGGACTGTAGTAATCCAGAGACTCAGACCATTGCTGTGTGGATGAGAGTTCAAATCCCATCATGGCAGGCAGCACAATTAAAATCCAAACAATCTATCAGCCTCTACAGTGATGACATTGAGGCTCCTGTTATGCAATAGTAGTAGATATATTTGCTCCCAGATGTAAGATATTTAAAACAAAGAACAAAGAAAATTACAGTACCGGAACAGGCCCTTTGGCCCTCCAAGTCAGTGCCGAAAAATTTGATCAGGTTGATCTCTAATAATGACCTAGATTATTGTAAAAACATTATTAATAGTTCACTAGTATCCGTTAGGGGAAAATCAGAGCCATTCTTAACTGGGCTGTTGTGCATGTGATTTCAGAACCAGAGCAATGTGATTGACTCTCAACTGCCCTGTTAACTGCAAGTGATACTTGGCCTCTTTCTGTAGCTCTCACACTGATCAAGCGTCAGTTCCTGATATTCACATGTAAAGGATTTGTCTTGTTGATGCAGTCGCATTTCAGGTTACTTAAATCCTTGCTTGTCACAGTGGGGCTCTAAACTCCTGGCCTCATCCAGTTTAATACTTTCATCAATACACTGAGTATGTCTGGAAGTGGCTCATGTTGCACTGATGGGAAGCATTAAATTCCACCATCCTTCAGTTCTGAGAAATGAGTCTATGAAGTGAATCCCTGGTGGAGGATTCAAGCTGTGCTGTGGCTCATTTCTTTTAATCACCTTAGATCCTCCGTGCACATTAGTGAAAGATGCACTTTTAGTACGTGGCATACTGAGGTGCTCTGTGCCCTGTCGTTCCTTTCAAGCTTTCAGCACTGTCAGACACAGCCCATAATTCTATCATTGAAATTGGCAAATCGCATTCTTATTCCACTGAAGAGGAATGTTACTGTGAAGACTGTACTTTGGTGTAAATTCAATAAAAGTATTGCGTTATAATGTTGTACGTGCATTGTCACCCAAAGGCTGTGTAAACCTCACCACATTGAGGTGATTTGTCCTGTCCTTCCTTTGACTAGTTACAAGAGTCGGCATTAGGCACAGAGGCGATGCTGGGAGGTTTGTGGGTAACAAGACAATTTAGCATAACAATAGGTGCAGGAGTAGACCATTCGGCCATCCGAGCCAGCACCACCATTCATTATGATCATGGCTGATCATCCACAATCAGTATCCTATTCCTGTCTTATCCCCATAACTCTTGATTCTACTATCTTTAAGAGCTCTATCCATCTCTTTCTTGAAAGTATCTAGGGACTTGGCCTCCACTGCCTTCTGGGGCAGAACATTCCATATATCCACCACTCTCTGGGTGAAGAAGCTTCTGATCGAATTGTTTCCTCTTTATTCAAAGACTGTTATCCAATGACAATGTGGTGTGCAGGAGGGCTTAATGAGGAGATGCTAATATTTGTTTCCCCGGGTTGAATAGTCTAGAACTGGGAGGATATATAGCCTCTGGATAAGGACTGATGAGAAATAACCTAGATGATATGAATCGTTGGAATTCTAAACCCAAGAGGGTCATAGATGGAGATAATGGGAACTGCAGATGCTGGAGAATTCCAAGATAATAAAATGTGAGGCTGGATGAACACGGCAGGCCAAGCAGCATCTCAGGAGCACAAAAGCTGACGTTTCGGGCCTGGACCCTTCATCAGAGAGGTCATAGATGGGTAGCCATTGGATGTATTTAAGTGTGAAATAAACAGATTTTACAGCTGTCAGAGATTGGGGTTTGTGGTAATCAGGTTGGAGAGTGGCACTAATGTCCAAGATTACCCATCATATAGAATGAAGGAATAAGCCTGAAGGGCAGTACCATTTCATTCTATTCTAGTTTCTTAGGTTCTTATGATTCCTTTGGCCCTGAAACTGCCTCATTGTCAATAAATCAAGCCCAGACACCTCATAGAGTCATAGAATCAAACAGCAGGGGAGACAGACACTTTGGTTCAACTAGCTGAACATAATGCCAGACTAAACTAGCCCCACCTGCCTGCTCCTGGCCCATATCTATCCAAAACTTACTTATTCATTTGAAAATTGTTCAAAAGTTGCAAATTGGATGCCACCAGTCAAATCAAAAACATGAAAGATAATGTTGTATTGATCTACCCAGAACCACTGCAGTGGGTTTTAACTATTATTACCTGATCTAAGGAACAGATTAGAGATATCTTTGGGTAAAAATTTATTTCCGCTGGTTTCTCGAACCCTCTGCCCCGCAAGCCCCTCCCCTCCCGCCACTGCCACTTGGATGCTACATCTAAATTTGAAACTGGAAAATGGTTTCTGTCTTGAGATCTCTTTGTGAAATTGACGCCCCTGATTAACATTGAGTTCTGAATCTTCACATTGCATAAGACAGAAAGAGCATTGCCCCTTCCTGAAATCCTTATCTCACTAAGTACAAAAGCTTTAAAAAAGAACAAAATGCCGACTGCAAAGTGGCAAATATCTTTGCTTCCTTTCTTCCAAAATATTACGATGATTAGAGGATTGTTAATTTGGATTCTCAAGACTCTGTAATATCTGTTGCACTCTGCAGTCCGCTCAGGAATCTGTCTTTAATTTGTGGAAAAGATTTATCATTCAGCTTTTTGTAATACTGTGCCAACTTTGCTGAGAAATCAACATCATCAGAAGTGGAGTATGTTTCCTTACGCAGTACTCCAGTGCTAAAGTTTGAAATAGGTAGGTCTGTTAAATGAATGGACCAGTGTAAAGTTCTCCTCCTGTGTTGAGAAACAGGGCCTATGGAAACTTTGTTTTGCTTCTCCCATAAATTTCCCACTGTCAGTTACTATAAATCTTTGATAATCCTGCTTTTCCAGCACTATGCTTGCATTTGATCTTTTGCATCTATTTCTTAGATTTTGGCGCTTTGTTTTGTCTTTAGTTCTGATGCACCCATGGTCAGGATCCCTGTCTGTATAAAGCTGTGCAAGTGTTCTAACTTGCACCTAGTCCTACTGATATATTGTCCCTGTGCTTATTACCTACACTGGCACCTGGTTAAGTAAATAACTCAAACTCCCATCCTTGTTTTCAAACCTGTTATGCCGTTGTCCCTCCCTATCTGGAATGTCTAACCAAACAGTAGCCATCTTTGTTGTATCTGTACCTCTTGAACATCCCCGATTTTAATTATTTCACCTTCAGTAACTGTGCCTTCAGTTGCCCTGGCCTTAAACGCTGGATTACCATCCTTATAGAAAGAACAAAGAACAATACAGCACAGGAACATGCCCTTCAGCCCTCCAAGTCTGTGCTGACACATTTTGCCCTTTCATACTAAAACTGTCTTCACTTACAGGATCCATATCCCTCTATTCCCTCCCTATTCATGTTCATCCTGGTGCTTCCTGAATGCTGCTGTTGTGTTTGCTTCCACCCCCTCCTTTGGCAGCATGTTCCAGGCACCCACCACCCTTTGTGTGAAAAACATGCCCCGCAAATTTCTTTTAAACTTCCCCCTCATATCTTGAACAAGAAACCTCATACCTTCCACTCTATCCATGCCATTCACAATTTTATAAACTTCCTTCAGGTCGCCCCTCAACCTCCTTCGTTCCAGTGAGAACAAACTCAGTCTATCCAAGATAATGGGAACTGCAGATGCTGGAGAATCCAAGATAATAAAATGTGAGGCTGGATGAACACAGCAGGCCAAGCAGCATCTCAGGAGCACAAAAGCTGATGTTTCGGGCCTAGACCCTTCATCAGAGAGGGTCTCTCTGATGAAGGGTCTAGGCCCGAAACGTCAGCTTTTGTGCTCCTGAGATGCTGCTTGGCCTGCTGTGTTCATCCAGCCTCACATTTTATTATCTCAGTCTATCCAACTTTCCTTTGTAGCTAAAATCCCCCAAAGCAGGCAACATCCTAGTAAACCTTTTCTGTAATCTCTCTAAAGCACCCACATCCTTCTGGTAATGTGGTGACCAGAACTGTATGCAGTATTCCAAGTGTGGCTTAACTAAAGTTCTATAATGATGCAGCATAGTCTGTCTATCCTTATACTCAATGCCCCTTCCAATGAAGGTAAGCATGCCGTAGACCTTTTTCACTGTCTTATCTACCTGCACTGCCACCTTCAATGATCTGTGGACCTGCACACCCAGATCTCTCTGCATATCAGTACTCCCAAGGCTTCTACCATGCATTGTATGCATCATCTCACATTTGTCTGGATTAAACTTCATCTACCACTTTTCTACCCATGCTTCAACTGATCTATATCCTGCTGTATACTCTGACAATCCTCCCCACTATTGGCGACTCCACCAATCTTTGTGTCATCTGCAAACTTACTAATTACACCAGCTGTGCTTTCCTCCAAATCATTTATGTAGATCTCAAACAGCAGAGGTCCCAGCACTGATCCTGAGACTAACCCTAACCGTAACCCTAACCCTAACCCTCCATATGGAAAAGCATTCTCCCACCGCTACCCTCTGTTTCCTATGACAAAGCCAGTTCTATATCCAACTTGCCAGCTCACCCTGATACCATGTGACTTCACCTTTTATACCAGTCTGCCATGAGGGACCTTGTCAAAGGCTTTACTGAAGTCCATGTCACCAGCATCAACTGCTTTTCCCTCATCAATTGCCTTAATCACCAGCTCAAAAAATTTGATCAAGTTAGAGACATGACCACGCTTCATCTTTTTCCTCCTTTAGATTAGTCCTTAAAACCTACCTAGTTGATCAAGATTTTAATTAGCTGCCCTGATACCTTCTTATATAACATGGTATCAAACTTAATTTTATGGTGCTTCAGTCAGGCACCCTGGGTCATTCCATTGTGTTAAAGGTACTGTCTCAGTGCCACTTGTTATCACTGTAGTTCAGAAATACTTAATTGGCTATTGAGCACTTTTGGACTTCTTAGGATCATGAAAGCAGTGCATTAATGCATGCTATTTGCTTCTGGCTTCCTGTTTATTTTTCTATCTCCTCTGGCTTTTTTTGCTTTGTTTATTTTATGTTTTTGCCTATCCCTTAAGCTAACTTCTCCTTTGTACAAAAACCTTTGGGTTCACTTCCTCTGTTTCAGATGAGGGCAAGCATACTTGTGGTGATCAGAAGTTGACTTTATTTTTACTCTCGCTAGAATGATTTCCCGTTGTCACCACACACCATCCCTATTATTAGGATGGGAAATGACTTGCTTTGAGGCTCTGTATTAGTAACTGCTGACCAACAAGGAGGATATTGAGGAAGCTTGGAAGCCCCACTTTTAAAATGCTGAATGATGTTAAGGCTTAACTTGATGGAGCAGAGCCATGTGAACTATATTATAGATACATGTGATTGGGACTGCACATGCGAAGAAAAAGTGGGCAGCAGCTATTCTGCAGGAATGGCATTAAATACTAGAGCTAAGGAGAAAGATCCAGGGATATTTATACCATCACAGAACAAAAATCAATGGAGTAAACCCTTTGAATTGTCAACCTGAAACAGTGTAAGTTTAGCAAACGTCGTAGGTGCATTGTGCAGCATTGGATCATGTTACTATTGTACAGAAGTGAACATGAGACTTGCATCTAGTTTTGGATACTTAACTTCAAGGAATAGAAGTCACCTCTCTGACATTTGATTCTCTCATCCTAGTCCCACCGGCTGTGGAAGTGTCATTCTTGGGCATTTAGGTTGACCATCTTCTCTTGCAAAAAACTTGCATTTCTGTCTCATCCTTTCCGGCTTCCATGTGTTCCAAACTGCTTCCTATCCAGTGACATTCTGTCAAAGTGCTGTCACAGTTGTAATATAGGAATCATGGCGGGCAGTTTGGACAGAACAAGGCCCCACAGGCAGTCATGTGATTGTGATCAGACTTTTGATTTTGTCACTTTGGTTGAGGGCTGAATATTGGCCAGCAATCCAAGGAAGATTCCCCTGCTGTTCAAATTCGCACAACATGGATTGTTTATGTCTACTTGGGAGAACAGAGTCAGCCTTCTGCTCTTTTGAAATTCAGTACTGTGAGGTGGGAGTGCAGAAAATAAAACAAGTAATAATCATCCAGTACTGGCCAGACCCTGATACTAGTAGAAGACTGCCTTGACAAAGGAGCAATACTTGAATGTTGGGGATGTATCCAAGCACAATGGTAAGGTCAGGGTAAAGCAACAAACAAAGCACACATGAACCTGAAGCTTCACTTAAATTGCAGAACACACAGGAAGCAGTCAGAGCGAAATCCTGGAAGCAGAACTATCAGCTGTAATCTAAACAGCAGCTTCAATTCACAGGCATCCTGGATAACTTCATATTTATTTTAGTTAAAATTGACTGTTACCTTTATTGGCTTGCCTCTACCACCATCACTGTGCTGACGGGAATGCACCATGCTTCATGTAACGAACAATTCAATTATTTTCAATAGTGTTCTTCGAATATGATCATTTATTAAAAAGTTGAAGCCTCTGAGAGCATTAATGATGATCATGTACACAGTGGAGAGACTGTTGTTTGAATAATACTTGGGCAGCTGCCCAGCACTGAATTTATTGTGGGAGTTTGGGAATGAATGGGCATTGGAGGTTGCGGTGAGCAACTTTGCCTTGAAAACCATGGATTTTTGATTCTGCTAGCTGGCTAATCCTTTGTGCAGGGCTTTTCAGGGTGATCAACACTTTGATTCAGGAGATATCGGTTGTTTTTCTCTAGACAGGAAACTTGCACAAGCTTAGTAGTGTAGATGAGCAGAGATATCTCGGTGTCCATGTACACAGATCCTTGAAAGTTGCCACCCAGGTTGACAGGGCTGTTAAGAAGGCATACAGTGTTTTAGCTTTTATTAATAGAGGGATCGAGTTCCGGAACCAAGAGGTTATGCTGCAGCTGTACAAAACTCTGGTGCAGCCGCACTTGGAGTATTGCATACAGTTCTGGTCACTGCATTATAAGAAGGATGTGGAAGCTTTGGAAAGGGTGCAGAGGAGATTTACTGGGATGTTGCCTGGTATGGAGGGAAGGTCTTACGAGGAAAGCCAGAGGAACTTGAGGCTGTTTTCATTAGAGAGAAGAAGGTTGAGAAGTGACCTAATTGAAACATAAAATAATCAGAGGGTCAGATAGGGTGGATAGGGAGAGCCTTTTTCCTAGGATGGTGACGGCGAGCACGAGGGTGCATAGCTTTAAATTGAGGGGTGAAAGATATAGGACACATGTCAGAGGTAGTTTCTTTACTCAGAGAGTAGTAAGGGAATGGAACGCTTTGCCTGCAGCGGTAGTAGATTCACCAACTTTCGGTACATTTAAGTCGTCATTGTATAAGCATATGCACGTACATGGAATAGTGTAGGTTAGATGGGCTTGAGATCGGTATGACAGGTCAGCACAACATCGAGGGCCGAAGGGCCGGTACTGTGCTGTTCCTACGTTCTATGTTCCTAGAGCCAGCAAATTATTGATTTCAGCTATAGACATAGAGCATTCACAACAGTCTAGCTGGCAGCTGATGCCATCGGTGTGGTGTAGCTTGAAATGCTAACTATTGAAAAGCCCAACGGATGATTTTTATAGTTTTTAATTTACTTAAGGTTACTTAGATTGAAGTTATTGTTGAATTTCTTTGTGAATTTCAGATATGCTGAGAATGCAGTTTTGATGCAGTCTGTTACGTACCCAGAAAGCCTTGTATGAAATTATATTCATATTATTTACATCTTGTTTTTTATTCACTCTTCGGATGTAAGTGTTGCTAGCAATGCCAACATTTACTGTTCTGTCCCAAGTTGTCGTTGAGAAGGCAATGCTGTACTGTCACCTTGAACTATTTGATTGATACACTGTGGTGATGGGAAGGGAGTTCCAGGATTTTGGCCTGGTGACACTGGAGGAATGATGGTAGGTTGCCAAGTCAGTGCCTAGTGAGTGGTTTGGATGAGTTCTTACAGCTGGTGGCATTCCCATGTACCGGCAGCATTTGGAAATTGTGACTGAAGAGGCTTTAGTGTGCTACTGCAGTGCATCTTTTAGGACACACTTGGTTAAAACGCAACATGCGCCGTGACTTTATTTTCATTTCAGTCATCCACAGATGGTTGTCAATCTGCTGATCTGCCAAATGGTTGAGGGAAAATTGTTCAGGTGTATGCTGATTACTGCAAAAAACGTTTAGAGTGTTTGTATTACATGAGCAAAGGCTGTACAATGGAAAGGGACTTGTATTCCCAAAGTGCAATAGTCTGTGTGCTTTCACTGGTGTGCAAGAGGCTCCCTTTGACATTCAACGTAGGCTGATCTTTCTTTGTTGATCATTGTCTTTGAAATACAAGAATCTGTCATGCAAACTCTTGTCAAGTGTCCACATGAAGGTGCCACCTTAAACAGTGCAGTTCTCTCTGTGTGTATCACTGAACCGTCAGCGTAAATGACCTGCTTAGGCTCTGATGTGAAAATTAAATTCAGTGTTGTCCTCTCATAACTGGCCTGAGAGGAAGAAAAAAAATGATCAGCTCAGCCATTCATTGCACAGTGAGAAATTTGAAGTGCTGTAATGAATGCCAGTCTATGTTCCTGATGCTTATCAGATGAATTCTACTGAAGTGTGTCCATGCAAAGTGTTGAATAGGATTTTACTGAACTTGCCCCCCTCCCCCCAGCTTAAACCAAATATCTGATAGCATTCCCTGCCTCAGCTCACACTCAGCCACTTGTTTGAGTTGCTTGAGTGCTCTTGTCATCTTTGGAACTGTTTCCAAGTGTGTATCGATACACCAGGAAAGATGGTTTCAGAGGGTCTGATCTTCAGCTCCTAGCAGGAAGTGGTTTGTTCGGGTGGCTTAAGGTGACAGCCACAGACCACCTACAAAACTTGCGATAGAGACAATGAAACAAATGCTGGCATAGCTGCTGTTTGTGGCAGAGGAGTCTGTTGGTTATTGCCTAAATTTCTTCAGGGTGAAATGTCTCCATGCCTGTAAAATAACTGACTGGAAGAGAAGTGCTGAGCAGTTGAGTTGAATATGTGAGGGTAGTCACTCAGTTCCTAACAATCTCTATTCCCTTTATCTCCTCTTGCTGACCTGCATTAGGTTCCAATTAGGCAAAGTCTTTCTCATCCTTGTTTTCAATCCCTCCTTGGCCTTCCCTCTCCCTATCTCTATAATTTCTTTCAACTGAAAAACCATGCAAGATATCTGTATTCCGCTAATTCTGACAGTCTTTTAATTGGTTAACCACTGGTGGCTGTGTGTTCAGTTGGTAGGCCCTGAACTCTAAAGAAGCCTCCTTGTATCTTGTTTTGCTCTTTTCCACTAAAACACACTTTAAAGCATATACCCCTGAAGCTATTGACCATCTGACTTAATGTCCTTATATGACTTTTATACATTGTTTGATATTGCTCCTGCAAAATGCCTTATTTTATGTTTAAGTTTCAGTATAAATATTACTTTTTCTCTCCCCCAGGTTTGATCTTTAAACTGTATTGAGTTGCTAGATCAGTTTGGAACTATAATCAATATTGTGTGCACTGGATTAGGAGCTGAAAACCTAAAAGGGAATGTTCTGTTTATTATTAATCAGTGACGTCAGCTGGTGGGACAGTGATGAACATATTTGACTTAAAGTCCCTCTGAGACTGGGTAACTAGCCAACCCAACACTTGCTGCTAAGGCTTATGAATGATAGTTGAATTTCGTCCTGGGGATAACCTGGAACTGCACCCACATAGAGACAGTCCATTCAGGATTGGAAGAACATTAAACCACATCGTTGCTGTTAATTATGAAAGTGTGTGTGCAGTGGTAAGAAGGTGTGTGCCTTGGTGTCCTCGACTGTACACATGTACAACAGTTCTGATGGAAAGTCATTAACCTGTAATGTTACCTCCTTCCGATGATGCTGCTAGATCTGAATATTTCCAGCATTTTCTGTTTTTATTTCAGCATTCATGGTTTTTTTGTACCTTGGTTGCATATGTTTCTGTGCAGTTAACATTTTGAAGAACTTCTGCAAACTAAGCCAGTGCTTGGTAAACATTTTGCCACCATGACCGCATTTTAAGGCTTGAAAATTGCGATGGTTCATCAGTCAGATGGGGAATTGGGGGTAAGTCCTGCTGTGAGCCTGGGCAGAGAGGCAGATTGTTTAATCTTAGTGATTCATCAGCTTTTGTTGGAGCATGATTCAGGTCCCAAAGCTTGTTCACTTAGGCTGTGCGTTCCATTAAAAGATGTATCAGGATTTAAAGGGATCTTCCATCTGTTGAGGCTTGGTCAGAGCTCTGTGGCAGCCATTGCTGCTTCTGAGCATGTACCCATTTGCTTATCTTGCAACTCCATTTGGTGTCATGATCCATAGTTTGGAGGCTGTGGCCTCCATGCCACTTTGATAGCCCCTACATCATGCACTTTTATTTCCACAGTTACTTTTGACATAGCACTTTGTGAAATGATGAAGAGGCCAGCTTGGCAACTTGCTCTGCGGCCCTTTAACAGTCTCGATGTAACCATCTACTCGATTGCAATAACTTAATTTGGATCTTTTCTTACTGTCACTGTTGACAAAGAAATGCTTATGCACCTCCCAATGAATAGCTCAGAAGAATCACCTCTATTCTCATCATTTTGTGTTTGTGATGGGGTCTGGTTCCCCAGATCCTTAGCAGTTGACCATATACCTCCGAACTGAGCTGAGGAAGTGAGTTGAATTTCCAACTGTTCAGTGACCAGGACAGATGGCATTGCCAGCTCACCTCTTTACCCCATCCAGTCGCCAATTACACTGAGTATGGAATTGTTGAAGTTTGTAGCTCATTGGGTACTTAACTAGAGAAATCCACAAATGCATTCACGTATCCTGCTTTCTCTCCACCGTCCTGTGACATTTTCAACTTAAGATGTTAAACCAAGTAAGGGTTTATTCCTTGATGACTGCTTTGAACCAAAACATTACGTAGTCAGTGACCCTGATGGAATTGCCTTCCCCTGTAGTGTCATGTGTTCCCAAAGGAAGAGATTAGGTGGGACTACGTGGTAAGCCTTTTGACCAGCATAATGCCTGGTGCTAGAGATTGATGGGGTACCAGTTTTCTCCCTAAGTCACTTAGCTTTTAGTGCTGTGGTTTTATTTCACTGCATATTACCGAAGCCTGGCAGCCTGTTGTGAACAGCTGTAACCCACTGCAGCACACTGAAAGAGATTTTGCGCAGGATCATGTATTGCTCAAAGTGTACACTTCGTATGAGTGTGCTACTGAAAGTGATTTGTAGCTTTGGATTCAATATATTGACTTGGCAATGGTCAAGGGTCAGCACAGGAGAGACATGGTTATGAATTATATTGATTATTGGTTATTGATTATGAATAATATTGGCTGATTTCCGGAACGCTTTGGCAGATTGCTTTTCACAGCAGGTCATTGCACAACTGTGAATGTAATGAGATTTGCCTTCATTCCAAATCAGATTGAAGCAATTTATTTGGAAAACATTGAATTTCTGTCTGGCTTGGCTGAGTGCCAGTAGGGAGGTTACAGAGATTTTTTTGAAAAATTAACACGACTAAGATGTCACTTATTTATTTAGGTAGGTTCTAGACACCAAGCTGTGCGGCAACGTTTTTGTTGTTAAATTTATAGTAGTTGATTTTAGAACCTGTTTTATTGAGCTGCTCTTCCATTAACACCGGCCGTGCTGCTGTCATTCAGAAACAGGGGCTCCATGCATTTGCTGCAGATGTAACATCCCACAATGATTAATAACATTGCTGCAAATTGCTATAGTCCACACCCACACATCTCCATGATCCTTCAGCCACAGATGTTTTTGTTAGATTGCTCAATGGCATGCTGTAAAGGTCACAGTTGCATCTCACTATAGCACACTGTTGGAGAGGTTTAGCGTAGGAGCATGCACTACTTTCTGAGACTTGTATGGTGAACCTGTCTTACATAGTAGTGTTCTGCAGTGTTTCATATTGCTTTTCTTCCTGTCCATTGTGTAGAGGAGATTTATGACTGTGTTGCCAGGCATGTGAGGAAAGAGTGGATTGACTTGGGGCTATTTTCTTTGGAACAGAGAAGGCTGAGGAGAGACTAAACTGAGGTGTATAAAATTGAGGATCCTGAATTGTGTGGATAGAAAGCACCAATCCCCTTAGTCGAGTGCTCAACAATTAGGTATAGGTTAAGGAGTCCCTGGTTAAAGACTATTTGATTAAATTTGTTATTTTCAGAAGTGATACCACAACTTTAAGTGAGGCCTAAAGACGGTAGGAGTCTGGAACTCTACTTTAAACTGTGGTAGAGACAGAAATCCTCATCATACAGTGTCTTTGGATCTGCTCTTGCAGTGCTCTGGAGCAAAAGGTGCAATGAGGGATTGGAATGAATAAGTTTTGTTCACCCAGACCGGTCACGATGGGCCAAATAGCCACCTTCTAACCTGTACATTGCTTTGATTCCCTTTTTGTACCTGCCAATCTCTTCCTTTATGTTGCTCCTTAAATTGTGTTACTTCGTCCAAGCTTTTGGTGTCCGGTCCTATATAAATGACTTGGATGTGAATGCAGGAGGTATGGTTAGTAAGTTTTCAGATGACACCAAAATTGGAGGTGTGGTGGAAAGCAAAGAAGGTTACTTCAGAGTGCAACAGAACCTTGATCAGATGGGCCAATGGGGTGAGTTCTGAGGAAGGGTGACTGGACATGAAACGTTAAATCTGATTTTTTTCTTCACAGATGTTGCTAGACCTGGTGAGCTTTTCCAGCAACTTTGTTTTTGTTGAGGATTTATACACTGGCTGGTAACATCTTAGGGAGTGTTGCTGAGCAAAGAGACCTTGGAGTGCAGGTTCATAGTTCCTTGAAAGCGGAGTTGCAGGTAGATAGGATAGTGAAGAAGGCACTTGGTATGCTTGTCTTGGTTAGTCAGTGCATTGAGTATAGGTGTTGGGAGGTCATGTTGCACTGTTTAGAACATTGTTAGGCTACTTTTGGAATGATACGATTCAATTCTAGTCTCCTCCTTAGAAGAAGGATGTTGTGAAACTTGAAAGTGTGCAGAAAAGATTTACAAGGATGTTGCCAGGATTGGAGGGTTTGACATATAGGGAGAGGCTGAATAAGATGGGGCTGTTTTGCCTGGAGTGTCACAGGCTGAGGGATGACATTATAGAAGTGAGTTGACATGGTCTTTTCCCCAGGGTATAGGAATCCAAGACTAGAGGGCATAGGTTTAAGGTGAGAGGGGAAAGATTTCAGAGGGGCTTAATGGGCAACGTTGTAATGTAGAGGCTTGCATGTGTATGGAATGAGCTGCCAGAGGAATAGGAAGGGTTTAGAGGGTTATGTGTCAAATGCTGGCAAATGGGACTGAATATCTGGTTGGCATGGACAAGTTGGGCCAAAGGGCCTGTTTCCATGCTGCAAAACTCTCTAACTGTGTCTCCAATGCGATTAAGTGCTGCAATTTGATGATATGCCTATGGAGCTACATGGGACATTTTGCTGTAAGCTGTTTTATCAGGTTTACTATTTTGAGTGAATGTTGCAGGAATGAATTTTGACCACAGTTTATTGTGTGTTTTATGCTACCTATGGCTTCCCGATGTATTTTGCCCTGTTCAAGGTACTATATAAAAGAAAGTTGTTGATCATTGCACATGACTGTTGCATGCACCTGGGCACCATAGTTTCTGTGAGTTGCATCTATGCCTGACATGTTTGTCAGGATAGTGTGCACATCTGCCCTATGTGCTTGTTAAATTTATATTTTTACATCCAGTTTTGGGAGGAAATTCAGAGATGTAACATCTTAAATTTGCACTTCCTGCAACCACTTAGGTGGTTTCAGTGGTTTTGTGAAATATAGTTAGCCGTTTTAACACTAAACGTGGCTTGGCATGTTTCTCTGTAGCCGTTTCCCCAAGATTACATTAAGAAAAATTGTGTAATGGTGTGGTGCTCAGAGGTGGGCAAACCTTGATTACCAGCATCACCAAGCTTTGGTGTGAGTCTGAAACTAGATTCCCAAAAGCAGCAACTCTGCTGAAGAAACAGCCTTCCAATTTCTGAAATAATTGTATTTGATATGCTCATGACTTGGTTGCCCAATACCGTGTTCTCTGTGCAGATAGATGAAAATCTGCTTCACTGGGTGACTGCAGAGTCACACTGAATCCTGAAAAGCTATTTTCAGCAAAGTCAAAGAACATACACTTTATTTGACAATAAAGCCCCAAAACAAAGTTCAAATTCTGCAGCTATATAGCATAGAAAAAGAAAAGATGGATTTTGGGAGTACAGGGTGTAGAGCTGGATGAACACAGTGGGCCAAGCAGCATCAGAGGAGCTGGATAGCTGACGCTTTGGGCCTAGACCCTTCTGAAGAAGGGTCTAGACCTGAAACATCAGCTTTCCTGCTCCTCTAATGCTGCTTGGCCTGCTATGTTCATCCAGCTCTACACCTTGTTATCTCTGATGGTCAACTGGGACTGCTGATTCCTCTCAGCAAAGTCATAATTGTTTTTTGCTGCATTATCTTGAATTAAGTAAATTATTACTGACTTGTACCTCAATCCCATTACGCCACCTTAGCTGTATAGCATTGGTTTGATGAAAATCTAGCAATTTGGTTCAGGGAAGTTGGTAAGATAAGTTTTCTCAAAGACTTCTGGATATATCAGAGGATGGATTACAGAAGTACCTGGAGAAAAATATATATGCATATGTATGGTATTGTGGAAAAGAATATTTGAGAAAATGGGACATGCCAGGTGACTCAGCATCCAGCCCGCTCACTTGTTATGTCTCTAAATCGGGATTGTGATGTCAGTTTTGATCACAGGTTAGAGGTCTGATCTTTGCTTTTACCAGTGTTGGAAGTTTTCTGAGAACTTGCAGCATCTTTGTTTGTTTAAGTCTTCTCACAGTTAGATTACAGAAGTAAATTGGGGTGGAGACAAGTTTGAGTTATATAAACCAGAATTTTGACATCTGGTTTACATTCGAGAAATTTCCAGACAGGCCACTTAGAAATCTAAATGTTTTGTCCAAAGCCAATATACATACATATATACCACAAATGAATCTCTCAGTGTTTTAACAATTAGTGCAGCCAGGGGTTTCTAATATAAGACAACATTCCAAGCCTCTAAAAGGCATTCCAAGTTAAAATCAAGTGTCTGGGAACCTTCTAAGTAAGTAAATAGAAACAGTTGTTAATTGGTGTTAGTTACGAACTGGGCCAGTGGGTGAGATTTAATGTTTAAACTAAGCTAGGTGGTGCTCTCCCAATATTTGTTCATTATCCACCACAGGCAGACTTGCAGGAACTGGAGAATGCCACTCGGTTTCCTAACCTTGCTCTGCCATTTGGTTAGATCATGGCTGATGTGGACCCAACTACATTTCTCTGCCTATGCATTCCGCAATCCATTTACCCAGCAAAATGTTATCCGTACCAATCTAGAAAGCTCCAATTGCCCCTAGCATCCACAGAGGAAGCTGTTTCACCTTATAGTGAATTATAGGCAAATGAAATTTAATGTGAAGTGTGAGGTGATTTGTTTTGATAGGGCAAGGAAGACAATATAACGTAAAGGTATAGTTTTTAATGGGTTGCAGGAATAGAGACTATGTTTGCACATCATTGAAAGTGGTCGGATAATTTTGGAAAGGCACGATTAAAGCATACGGTATCCTGGGGTTTCCGGGTTGGGGGTTTCACAATGCAAAAGAAAGCAAGTTATGACAAACATGTATGAAACTGGTTTGGCCACAAGTAGACTATTGTGTCCAAATCTGGATTTCCTACTTTAAGAAGGATACAAAGATCTTTGAAAGGATGAAGTAAAGATTCAGAAAAATGGCTTCAGGGTGAAGAACTTCAGTGATATGGAAAGATTGGAGAAGCTTTGTTTTTCATTTGGAGAAGAGATGTGATAAGATTTAATTAGATTGTGTTCAAAATCATTAGGCGTCTCGACAGAGCACACAGAGAGAAAATAAATGCATTAAATTTAATTCGCTGCTTCTCTGCCTGTTACACCAATCTGAGTCATTTTGAAGTTTTCCACCATTTGCCTCACAAAGTACAATACTTCCAAAGTTGGTGTCATTTGCAAATTGCCCTGTTCACCCAAGTCTTTGTCCAGGAAAAGCAGGAATTCTAACACTACCCCTGGGGAATGCAGCCGTAAGCTACCTTCTAGCCTCAAAAGCATTTGTACACCACCACTGTCTGCTTCCTGCTGCTTAAAAATTTGTAGCCATTCAGTTACTGTCACTTTTGTTTCATGGGCTATACTTCTGCCAACTGACTTGTTGGTCCATTTTATCAGTTGTCTTTGGGAGGCTCATGTATGGTACATCAACTGCATTACCCTTATCAACTTATTCTGTCTTGTCTTCAGAATGCCCAAACACAATTTGCCCATGACAAATCTGTGCTGACCCAGATTAATTTGCATTTGTCCAAATGACATTTAATTTTGTCCCAGATTATAGTTTCTAATATCTTTCTGAATGCTGCAGTGAACTTGGAACAAAAACACAGGTTGCTGGAAAAGCTCTGTAAATCTGGCAGCATCTGCGACGAAAAATCAGAGTTAACATAATGGATCTGGTGACCCTTCCTCAGTTAACTGATTTTTTTTGACAGATGCTGCTAGACCTGCAGAACTTTTCCAGCAACCTGTGTTTTTGTTCCTGATTTACAGCATCCACAGTTCTTTCAGTTTTTACTGTAGTGGACGTGTTGGCCTGTAGTTACTGAATTTGTCTTTACACCTTTATCAAGACAGATTTGGCACCTGCAGTTTTGTAATCTTCTAGTTCCACCCGTGTATCCAAAGGGGATAAAAACATAAAAAAAAATTGGCCCATCGAACCCATTCCACCATTCAACAGGATTGTGAGAATCCTCTGTCTCAATGCCATATTCCTGTACTTTTCCCATACCCTTTTCGATCTTTAGCTTCTAAAAATTTATCTGTTTCTTTCTTACTCAGCCTTTACGTCCACAGCCATCTGCGGTAGAGAATTCCATAGGTTCACCACCGCCTGAGTGAAGAATGTCTCCTCATCTCAGTTCACACGGCTGAGGCCATAACCCCTTGTTCTGGACCCCAAGACCCAGGGAAACTTTCATTATCCCATGCATCCAGTCTGTCCAACTCTGTCAGAATTTTTGTTTCAGTGAGACCCCCTCTTATTCTTTGAAACTCTTGTGAATTCAGGCCTAGTTGACTCACCCTCTCCTTGTAAGACAAACCTGCTGTCTGAGGAATCAGTCTCATTGCTGTACCCCTTGTATAGTAAGTATATATTTTCCTCGTTAAGGGGAGTAAAACTACACATGATGCTTCAGATGTGGTCTCATCGAGGCTCAGTGAATCTGCAGCAAGACTTTCCTTGCTCCTGGACTTAAACCCTCCTGCACTGAAGGCTAATGTACCATTTACCTTCCTATCTACTTAATTTCTACAAGCAGTGTACAGAGATATCCACGTCCCCTTGTACCCCTTTCCCAGTCTATCACCATTTAAATAATGCTCTGTCGTTCTGCTTTTCCTACTAAGGTGGACAGCTTCACATTTATTCACATTACATTGTGTTTGCCTACTCACTTAACTTGTCTAAATCACCCTGCAACATCTTTACTTGCTTCTTGCCACTCACACTCCCATTTACTTTTGTACCTTCAGCAAATGTGGAAATACTACGTTTGATTCCCTCATCAAAACATTCATAAATGTTGTGAAGAGCTGGTGTCCAAGCTAATCACTGTAGTACCCCACTTGTCTCTGCTTTCCAGTTCACACAAAAGACCCATTTATTCTGTTTCATTTTCTATCTGCTTCCCAATCCTCAATCTATGTCAGTATATTCTCACCAATCCTACATGCTCTGATTTTGCTCAAAAACCTCTTGTGTAAAAACATTTTCAAAAACTACCTGAAAATCCAAATACACGACATCCACTTGTTCTCCCCTATCTCCCATTCTCAAAAATCTTGTTGGTTTGACAAACACACTTCCCCTTCCATCAAATGATATTGATCTTGTGTCATATTGTTGCTTATTCACCATATCCTTCACTATACACTCCAGATTTTTGCCTGCTGCTGATGTTGACTAACCAGTCTGTAGCACAGATCTGCTTCCCCCTTTGTTTAAGAAGCAGGACTATGTTTGTCACCCTCCTATCTACCAAAGCTTTTGCAGAATCTGTAGAATTTTGAGATATGACAACCAATGCACCCAATATTTCCATGACCATCTCCTTTTGTACTATTGAATGTAGATGTGGGTCCTGGGAGTTCTTCAGTCCCAATAATTTCTCCAGCACTTTTTTTTGTTATTACTAACTTCCTTCGATTCCTCCTTCCCAATAGACATTAGTTTTCTGGCCCTTCTCTGCAGACAAAACAAGAGTAGTTGTTTAATTGCTCTGCCACTTTTGCCCTTCATTATCAATTTTTCTGTTCTGTACTGTAAAGGGGGAGGGACACCTACATTTACCTTCACTAATTTTTCTGTACAACTTTTTCTGACAGCATTACATGGTTCTACTTTGGATCTGGTACTGTCGTTAATTTATTTTGTTAAACAAGGTTAGGCCACTTTTCCTGTTGTGCCCCTTTGCCTGAAAGAAATGTGTAACTGCTGCAGTGCAAGCATTCGTTCTTTAAATAGTAACGCTATCTACGCCATGTCTTTTCATGAAGTTACGTAGTCTATCCTAGCCAACCACCCCATATCTTCATTGTTTTTCTTTGTATAGGTTTAGGACAATAGTTTTGGACTGGAGTACTTGACTTTATCCCAGAGAAGAACTCCATCATGCTATGATTACTTTTGCAAAAGGATTTCTCATAACAAGATCATTAATCAACACCTTCTCATTGTATACCGCCAAATCTAAGAGAGGCTGCTCTCGAGTTGGTGCCTCCAACCCATTTTGTACATGTCAGGAATTTTTCTGCTACAGTGTTATTGCTAATGTGGATTGCTCAGTCTATATGTAGCTTATCATCTTCAAAATGATAATCCTCTAGTATACCTTTATTTCATGCATCTTTAAGTTCCTGCAAAAATGCTACCCCTTGCCTTACTTCTACTGGTTGGCGGCTTATAGCCAACCCCCAACGTTTTTTGTCCATTGTTGCTCCTTCACTTCACCCGGTCTGATCCCACAATTAGGTTTCCAGTGCCACTACCATTTCTCACTATTGTGCTGATTTAATCTTTTACTAACAACATCCACTCAACTTTCTTTTCCACTTTTCCTATCCCTTCCTAAAGATTGAATAACATTGAATGTTCAGTTCCCAGCTATGTCTCGGTAATCACTATCGTATCCATTTTGCAACTGTTTGGATTATTAATCTATCTAATCGTGAATTCATTGTGCATAATACATTTGGACTTGTGTAAAATTGTCAAAAGGACATTTTTGCACTCTAGCCCTATTAGTTGCTGACCTTCAGTTCTTCTAGTTTTCATCTTTGCTTTTTACTTTTCTGCCTTTCATTTCCATCTTTGTTTCTATCACTAAGTTTCCCATCTCTCTGCGCCACTAGTTTAAGCCTTCCACCATTGTGCTAGTGAACACTCCTGCAAAAATATTGGCCCTAACCCTGTAACCCGTCCATTTTGTACAGGTCCCATCTTCTCTGGAATAAAACAACTGCAGAAGTTGGAGATCTGAAACAAACAAAAACAGAAGTTGCTGAAGAAACTCAGTAAGCCTGGCAGTGCCTGTGGAGAGAAAACAGGGTTCACATTTTGAATCCTGTGACCTGTCTTCAGAGCTTCCGCAGAATCAGAGGAATGCCTAAATCCCTCTTTCCTGTACATAGAACATCGAACTAGGCAGCACAGGATTGGGCCCTTCGGCCCACAATTTTGTGCTGAACATGATGCCAAATTAAACAAAGCCCTTCTGCCTGCACTTGATCCATATCCCTCCATTTCCTGCATACTCATGTGCTGATCTAAAAGTCCCTTAAACACCCCTATCGTATCTGCCTCCACCACCACCCCTCGCAGTGTGTTCCACACTCCTACCATTCTCCATGTAAACAACTTGCAGCTCACATCTCCTTTGAACTTTTCCCCCTCTCACGTTAAATGTATGTCCCATAGTTTTAGACACTTTAATTCTGGGACAAAGATTCTGACCATCAACCCTATCTATGCATCTTGTAATTTTATGGACTTCCACCAAGTCTCCTCTCAGCCTCCGCTGCTCCAGAGAAAACAACCGATTTTTCTTGCCTCTCCTTCAAGTTCATATCCTCTGATCCAGGCAGCATTCCTGGTAAACCTCTTCTGCACTCTCTTCAAAGCTTCCTTATCCTTGGCGACCGGAATTGAACACAATACTCTTAGTGTGGCCGAGCTAACATCTTGTAAATCTGCAAAATGACGTCCTGACTCTTGTACTCAATTCCCCAACCAATAAAGGCAAGCATGCCATACGCAGCCTTTACCACCCGATCTACTCGTGTAGCCACTTGCAGAGAGCTACGGACTTGAACCCCAAGATCCCTCGACGAATCAGTGCTGCTCAGAGTCCTGCCGTTAACTGTATACTTTATCTTTACATTTGTTCTCCCAGAGTGTAGCACATCACACTTACATGGATTAAACTCCATCTGCCATTTCTCCACCCATATCTGCAATTGATCTATATCCCGTTGTATCTTTTGAGAAACTTCTACATTATCCACAATTCCCCTGATCTTTGTATCACCTGCAAACTTACTTACCCAGCCATCTACATTTTCATCCAAGTCGTTTATATATATCACAATCATCCGAGGTCCAAGTACGGATCCCTGTAGATCACCACTAGTCACAGACCTCCAGCCTGAAAAACACCCTTCCACCACTACCCTCAGCCTTCTATGGACAAGGAAATTCTGAATCTTGGAAATTCCATCCTGTAACCCTCACACCTCTCTCTTCCTTTTCTTAAAATCTACCATTTCATCCTCAAATACCATTTGTTTAATGTATAATGGAATGTGGGTTGCCTTTGAAGAGGGAAAGTGGGTTCTCCTTGAAGAGGGAAGCTTGCTCAGTCATTTCAGAGGGCAGTTAAGTGGGTCTGGAGTCACAGATAAGCTGGAGCAGGTAAGGATGGCAAATTTCCTTCCCATTACAACATTCCCCAATGGGTGTCAAGGCCATCAGTACTGAGACCAGACGTTTTATGTTCCAGATTTATTGAATTCAAATTCCACCAGATCCCCTGTGATTTGAAATCATGTTCCGGGAGCATTAGCCTCGACCTCTGGATGACTAGTGGCGTCACATTACCATTACAAGCCCATGTTACTCTATGTCAGTTCTTTCATGGTATCATCGCTGTAAAGCACCTTTGGACATTACACTACAGTTAAAGGTGCTTGCGATGTCTCTGCAACTTGTCAGTATTGTGGTGTACCACCTTTTAGAGTGAATGGGAATACGCAGTAACACATAGAAGAATAATCCAATCTATAGTACACTTTCCCATAAACTTCTTGCAGGAGGTTAAGTTTCAGTTTTTACAGGAGCATGGACGTGCCTCGAAGCTGACTTGGCTTTGAGCAGGGGATTGGGAACTAACTGAATTGTAACACCAGCGACTGTGCCTTGAAATAGACCAGCATGTTTTTGGGGAAATAGCCCTTTTGTAAATGCTAGCTCTGACCAGGGGAAGTTAAAATGTTGCCGTATCTGTCCCGGATGATTGCAACATTAGACAATCAGTACATTGTTTCTTCCAATACCCTGTATTGACTTCCTCCAAATTTCCAAAAAAAAAAAATTTTTTGGATCTCTTCCAAGGAAATCCTTTTCAAGTTTATACGGGCACCTGCTAGTTTCATAGTCTGACAATGCTGATGCTCTGGAATGACCAGTATTCTTGTATTCACAATCAGTTGTTAAGTACAAATGCTTTACTGGAGTTGAAGCACTGTTAGCTGCTTGGGCTTTTTCCAGTACAGTGTAGAGTTTACTTTGAACCGGTGTGCATGATCATTAGCTTAGATTCAGAATTATTGTGGTGCAGAAGCAGGACATTTGACCCATTCAATTCATGCCAGCTCTGTGGAATAATCCAGCTGGTTAATCGTATTATGTTACTGGAGTCCCAAAAATTTACTTCTATCAAGTACACATCCAGTTTCCCTTTTTAAGCCATTTAATCATTTTCACTTCGGTCGCTCAAATGTAGCAAGTTCCAGATCGCTAGAATTCATTGTGTAAGAACGGTTTTGATCACATCCCCACATCCACCAAATATCTTGTGTTCAAGTCTTTAAATCTGTGCCCCATGTTCTTGTTTTACAGCTAACGGAGGTTTATATTTATCAACCTGTCATAATCCTGCACACTTCTTGTCCAATGTGATTTGTTCAAGGAGAACAACTCCAGATTCCCCAGCCTAAACCTGTATCATCCCTCAACTGGTTGTTGTAAATTTGAGCAGCTGCGATGATAGTAGCATACTGTTAGTCTCCAGGCGCCAGAGAGGTACTAGAAATGTGAGGTATTGTATGTGAGTATACTTTAAACTGGCTACCTGAATCCAAGATAGAATGAAGTTTGGAAGTCTGAAGGATAGATAATTAACATTTCTGCTTGCAAACGAAGTCCATGTGATTCATGTTACCATGGAGCCTCGGACTTTTGAGTGTGGAAGAATCCTCAGTAAGAAATTTTCGGATTGGGGTCTGGGCTTTCCACATATATCACTTGAACCCTTACAAGCTTAGCAAAGTTAGCAAGAATCTAACAGAGAGCAATGAGATAGATACAGCAATGTGGGCGAGAGCTCTATTGCTCTAATTAAAGAACGCTGTCATTAAAAACACTGATACTATAATTAAAGGAACCAACTTTGTGTGAGCTTAACCAAGACTGCTGAGTCAAAGAGAAGACCCTCTTGGGTAAACATCACTATGGAAGTCAGTTTGGTGCTGGGAGTAATCTGCCTGAAAAACAACAATGCAGGCTCTCAAAAGTTGAGAACAGCTTCGGACAATGCAGTATACATTTCAGGGACTGAACTGTGTTTTGCTGGTGATTTTTGGCTCTTCTGAGTTTGAATTGGAAACATTTCTGTACTTTGTGTCCAGTATTGGGATCAATCTGTGCTATCACTTTCTGTTAATGTTCATAAAATTTCCCACAATATGGAAGCAGGCCATTCAGCCCAACGTGTCCATACCAACTCTTTGAAGAATATTACACCCCTGTACCCTGACCTTATAACTCTGCATCTCCCATGGCTAGTCCACCTAACTTACACATCCCTGAACACTACGGGCAATTTAGCATGGCCAGTCCACCTAATCTGCACATCTTTGGACTGTGGGAAGAAACTGGAGCACCCGGAGGAAACCCACGCAGACATGGGGAGAACGTGCACCTTCCACACAGACAGTCATTCGAGGCTGGAATTGAACCCGGGTCCCTTGCACTGTGAGCAAACATTGCTAACCACTGACACAGGGTTCCACCTCGTGTTGATGGAGCAATTCTCCTTCCTAACTGTCTCTTCTGATCCATTTTTCAAGAACGACTTGAGTATCACTTTCTTCTCTTGAATTTTCAAACTCAGTTCCTGATGGAGACTTACAGATCCTGGTTGAATTCTGACATCTCATCCAAACATAGACAGATTGGTGTCGGAAGGGATTGGGGGTCAGCAATGTGTTTCAGCTGTGGATTGACTTCTTGTCCGATTTGATATGGCTGAGTTAAATTTTTGATAGACAGAAGTGTCATGTATCATGGATGATGGGCTAGAGGCAGACTTGAGACAACAATTGGATCAACTTTAATGCCACTGAATGGCAGAGCAAACCTGAAGCATTGATTGGCCTTTCCCTGCCAGTTAGTTCCATCATTATTTCTTGATGTGTGGATGCACTTCACTGGTTAGCGTCAGCCTGTGGCCAGGGATGGTTTCTTCCCAGGAAGCAAGATACTTGGACTTATCATAACTAAGATCTACAGAAGTTTTATAAACAACTTGCCTTTATATAACATAGAAAACAGACCTGGCCTGACTTGCCAGGTAATTAAACCAGTAGTTACCAACCCACAATTTTCAGAAGAATTCCTTAGATTATGTTGTTAAAGGACCTGAACAGAGAGCAATTTTTCAGCATAGCAACCCTCTTGGGACTATGCCAAAATGGAACTTGCCTACTTTAATTTTAAAAGATGCACATTGTGCTTGAAATAGTTTAAAAGGAATGTGTATTTTACTGAAAGAGACTGACTGTGAGAACACAGTAACAGCAGCACAAGTTTGAGAAACTCTGATTGCTTTTCGAGTATTTTTGATGGTTATTCAATTGGTGCCTTCTTTTTAACAGGGAGCACAACTGACTGTGAAATAATTGTGTTTCCCAGTATAATAAAAATATTAGTCTGATGCTTAAATTAGTCAAGACAGTGAGCGAGCTGCTCTAAGTGGAAAAACTTCATTGTTTTGGACAGTGCATTGAAGTAGGAGCTAGGAGGCTATGTTGCGCCTATGCAGAACTTTGGTTAGGCCCCTTTTGGAATACTCCATTCAGTTGTGGCCTCCCTGCTATGGGAAGGATGTTAAACTTGAAAGGGTACAGAAAAGATTTACAAGGTTGTTGCCAGGTTTGGAGGGTTTGAGCTATAGGGAGAGGCTGAATAGGCTGGGGCTATTTTCCCTGGAGCTTCAGAGGCTGAGGGGTGACCTTATAGAGGTTTACAAAATCATGAGGGCATGGATAAGGTGAATAACTAAGGTCTTTTCCCTGGGATAGGGGAATCCAAAACTAGAAGGTATAGATTTAAGGTGAGAGGGGAAAGATTTAAAAGGCATCTAAGGAGGAACTTTTTCAAGCAGAAGGTGATGTGTGTATGGAATGAACTGCCAGTGGACGTGGATAGAGGCTGGTACAATTACAGCATTTAAATGGCATCTTGATGGGTACATGAATAGATAGGGTGTAGAGGGATATGGGCCAATTGCTAGCAAATGGGACTAGATTTACTTCGGATATTTGTTGGCATGTGTGAGTTGGGCCGAAGGGTCTGTTTCCCTGCTGTACAACTCTATAATCTATCTTTAAGTTTGAGTTAGCTGATTTCATCCAATGTGGTGGCAGGGAGATAATGTTTGAATACTAAACCAGGGTTCCTGCCCTGATTATACATTCTGTGATATGTATGAACCTCTGGTGAATTAGATGTGATTGTGCTATTTCCTGCGTTAAATATTTTGCAGAATCTCTCAATCACACTTGGCTACTTGAATCATTTGGACGGTACTCAGCCAGGAACTGATAGTTTGCAGTGTGGGTGGGAAGGTTTTGAAGTCAGTGATCATATGTTCTTACTAAGACTTGAAGCTTGTAACATTTTTTATGCAACCTGAAAGATCTATTGAATTTTGTTCTGTGCTCATCAAGATGAGAGATGTTAGAGCTGCAGAGTTATGCCCTCTGGTCCTAGACTGTCCCACAAAGGAAGTAACAATCCTGCAAAAACCCTGTCAAGATCTCTAAGAATCTCATACATTTCAGTAAACCTCTCATTCTCCTATATTTTAATGGATCTAGGCATAATCTACTCAACCTCTCCTCATGAGATGGTCCTTGCCTATATGGCATCAGCCAAGTGAGCTTGCTGTGGACTGTTTCCAATGACAGTGGACCATTCCTTAGATAAGTGGCCCAAAAGCTATTTGTAGAATTCCAGTTGTGATCTGACTAGGTCTCGTAGTTTTAGCAAAATCTCCCCAATTTTGCTCACCATTCCTTTTGAAGTAAGCACCAACTTTCCATTCACTTTCCCTATTACCCACTGTACTTGAATGCTAGCTTTTTATGACTCATGGTTGAAAACTTTTAAATCCCTCTATTCTGTAACTTTCTGCAGTCTTTCTTTGATGAAATAATATTTAGTTCTCTATTCTTGCAGGTGGAAAGCAAGCAGACTTTATTATCAGATTGATAGTCAAAAGGAAAGACTTGTTTCTCCCACAGCTCCAGCAATTTTGTAATCAGTGAATGACGCCTGTACTCTTTTAATATCCCTATCATGTTAAGTCCAGGGTTGGAGTCAGGAATGTTGTGGAATTTCAATTCCTAGAGACTCCTCAACAATGCAGGGTGCAAACAATCTTAAGTCTGTGTCTTTGAGCCTGAGTTGGCTGTCTCAGGGCAAGTGGAGCAGTGATGTAGCTCATTCTTCAAATGTTTCTGTAAACATCTTCATGAGGGATTTGATTTTGACTGAAACTATTCCGCAACGGAAGGCCAATTGTGAATGTGAGGAAATCTTCCTAACTTCTGTATTGAGACTTCATTGTCTTAATATTGTAGCTGCAAGGCTGCCTGTTATGAAGCTGTCATAGATATTTAAATATTTATTTCTCACCAGGGTGTGCTAATATGTAGGTAGTTATTTTGTTTGCGGCTTGTTGAAGCCTTGGAGTCTAAGCTGGCATGAAAGTGGCATTTAAAGTATGTATGAAAGAGAGATTACTCGTGATTAATGCTTGTTCAACTTTTGTTTCCCAGCAGATGGACTCCCCTGCCTCCACACCAGCCCCTCCACCCCTTCATCTTCTGCCTCCAGTCAGTAGTGGAGTTGCGTCCCCCGTGGAGCAGATCATGGTCCGGACCCGCTCAATTGCAGTCAATACCTGTGATGTTGGACTCGCAACAGAGCCTGAATGCCTAGGCCCCTGTGAGCCAGGGACAAGTGTCAATCTCGAAGGTATTGTCTGGCAGGAAACGGAAGATGGTAAGGAAATAACATATATGCATTTTCCTGGCATTTAGAGCTTTTGCTGCATTGAAAGAACCTGTCATTTTTATTCTGAGGAAGTGCAGGCAAATGATATTAATTCAAGTCAATTTGGAAAACTGGTGCAGACATCATGGGCCAAATGGCCTTCCTCGCCATAACAATTATCTGATTCTGTAATGACTGATCCTGGAATATGTGACACATGAACAAGAAACAAGAGTAGGCCACTCGGCCCTTTGATCCTACCAATAAGGTCAGGGCTGATATGATTTTAACCTTAATTCTACATTCCTGCATACTCCAGATAATTTTGGTAATCAAGGGTCTATCAGCCTCTGCCTTGAAAATAATTAAAGATTGCGCAGCCACTGCTTTTTGAAGACAGGGAATTCCTTAGATTTCAGTCCTTAGATTTTTTTTTTAATCCCTCATCTGACAGAAATAGGCGTACCGGTATTTTTTTAGCAATGACCAATAGTTCTAGGTTCCCCCACAAGAGGCTTTCCATATCCACACCATCCAGTCCTTTCAGGATCTTGTGTGTTTCAAGTAAGACACCTAGGACTCGTCTAAACTCCAGGGGACACAGGCCAAGCCTTTCTTTATAAGGAAGTTGGCTCATTCCAGGTATTAGTTTCCTAAACCTTCTCTCAACTGCTTTCAACATGTTAACATTATTTGGTAAGTACAGTACTGGGTACTGTACATAATAATCCAGATATGGTCTCACCAATGCCCTGTATAACTGAAGCATAGCCTCCATACTTTTGCATTCATTTTCTCTCACAATAAAAGATGACATTCGATTAGCTTTCCTGATTACTGTGATGTGCCTGCATACAAACTAACTGCAATTTACGCACTAGATCACTCAAATCCCTGCATCTCAGAGCTCTAAAACCTTCTCACCATTTAGATAGTATGCTTCATTTTTATCCCCTCTGCCAAAATTGACAGTTATAATCCATTTGCTGGAACCTTGCCACTTAAGCTACCTGTAACTCTTTGTAGACTCCTTATTTCCTCTTCACAGATCACTTTTCCACCTATCTTTGTTTCATCAACAAACTTCCCTTCATCCAAATCATTTTTATAAATTATAAACTGTTGGGGCCCCTGAACTGACTCCAGTGGCACATCCTCCTAGCCTGAAGAAACATCCTATCCCTCCTCACTGCTTCCCGTTAGCCAGAAATCTTGTATCCATTCTAGTATGTTACCACTGGGCCATCAGTAGACTATTAATCTGGAGACCCAGGTAATGATCCAGGAATCTGGGTTTGAATCCTGCTATGACAGATCATGGAATTTGAATTCAATTTTTAAAAGAATGGAATTAAATGTTTAATGATTACCATAAAACCGTTATCAATTGTCAGGTAAAACCCATTTTGGAGAAGGAAACTATCATCTTTGCCTGGTTTGGCCCACACGTGACTCCAGTCCCAAACATGGGGGTTGATTCTCAGCACCCACTGAGCAATTAGGAATGGGCAATGTATGCTGTCCTAGCCAGCAATGCCCAAATCCCGTGAATTAATTTAAAAAAAAATTTACCCCAACATGAGCTTTTATTTTCTGCAATAATCTTTGCTGTGGCACATTATCAAATACATTCTGGAAATCGAAGTAAAGTACATCTTTTGGTTTGCCTGTACCTATTTCTTAAAAGAACTCCAATAAATTAGTAAAATCTCGTTCCCCTTTGACAAACTCATCTTGGCTCTGCCTGAATAGCTTGAACTTATCCAAATGTGCTATTCTAACATCTTTAATAATAGCATCTTACATTTTCCCTATGACAGATGTTAAGCCAACTAGCCTGTAGGTTCCTGATTTCTGCCTCCTTTTTTTGAATAAGAGAGTTAGCTATTTCTAATCTAAAGGAATATTCCCTGAATCCAATGAGTTTAGGAAAATTTAAAATGAGCACTTCAACTATCTCACTAACTACTCCTTAGGGATGAAATTGTCAATCTTGCAATTCCAACAATTTTCTCAGTACTGCTTCACATGTACTAGTATTTTTTTCAGGTACCTCTGTCCCTTTCAATTCCTGATGTACAGCTATTTCTAGTGTAGTGGAGACTGATGTAAAATATCCCGCCATTGATATATCTTCTCTTCACCTTCCATTAGTAATCCCCAGCTCATTTTCAGTAGGGCCCAGAACTGACTTTGTTAACTCTCTTTTTGTTTTTAAATGTCTGAAGAAACGTTTCCTATCTATTTTGATATTTTTGGAGTAACTTTCCCTTATGCTCTAATTTTTCTCTCCTTATTAATCTTTAATGCCTTGCTCCCTTTTACATTCTGTCCAGACTCCTGACCTGTCATCTATCTTCATGCAAATGTGACTTTTGTTTGAGATCTATGGCCTTTTTTTAGTTAATCTCAAAAGTCAAGTCTTCCATTAAAATTTTCCTTATCTATTAAACAGTATCTATTCTGTGCATTTTGGAATATCCCGTTGAATGTTTGCCATTGCGTTTCTATTACCCTTGTTTAAGTTTAAAATATTCTTGGACCCACACTTTTCTCCCTTAAACGTGTGTAAAATTCAATCATGTTATGATCACTGTTACTCTGGGGTGATTTCAGTGTAATGTCACCAATTAATCCTACATCATTGATCAAAACCAGGTCTAGTGTATCTCTGATGAAGGGTCTAGGCCCGAAACGTCAGCTTTTGTGCTCCTGAGATGCTGCTTGGCCTGCTGTGTTCATCCAGCCTCACATTTTATTATCTTGGAATCTCCAGCATCTGCAGTTCCCATTATCTCTAGTGTATCTTTTTCTGGTTGGTGCCATAGCGTGTTGATCAAAGAAATTGTACCAAAAGCATTCATTGAATTCCTCATCTAGACGACTTTTCCCTGTCTGATTTTCCAGTCTATGTGTATATTAAAATCCCTATAATTGTTGTCATCTTCTGACAAGTTCCCATTATTTCTTCCTGACCTATCACATGGTTATTGTTCACATACCTGCACACAACTCCCAGAAGTGACCTTCTGCCTTTGTCATTTTTCATCTCTGCTCAGGCTACATCTGTATCCTGGTTTTCCCTGGTTAACCCTCTCTATTGTGTGAAAAATGATCTAATCTACCCTTTCCTAGCTTCCTTCTTAAAAGTCTCAGACCCTTAAATATTCAGATCCCAATCTAGGTCATCCTGCAGACATGTCTTAGTAATGGCCACTTAGATTGTACTTATTTATCTCAATTTCCGCTACCAGTTCATCTGTTTTATTTGGAATAATACATGCGTTCAAGTGATGATCTGGTGGGGACCACAGCCAAGCAGATTGTGGCTTGCAAATATTTTAAGAAAAATATTTGGTAGTTAACTGTATTGCATCGTTGAAAATTTAGCAGCTTGATATCCAAGCTTGTCTGATCAATATTAAATTGCAGATCCATACACTGCACCCTTTTGGTTGTTATATTTTGGACGTTGCCCATTATTAGAATGGTCATTTGGAATATGGTCTCTAAAAAGCCAGACTATACTGTTTTGGATTTCATAAAATCAGGTAAACTCATATTTGTATTTCTTGTTCATGTCCTTTACCTGAAGATGTTGACTGTTCCTTCAGTTGAAAAGCAACATAGTTGGGCCATGTTTATAATGTATATCGTCAACAATGTACATGTAGGTATTTTCTCGTCAACCTGTTCAGACATGTTATTACACACCTGTGGAGAAGGTGGGACTTGAACCCAGGTTTCCTGGCTCTCTCACTACCACTGTGCCACAAAAAGCGCACGCACATTTTGAAAAGTGAGAAGTTGCAGGAGCACATGAGGGTTGTGCATGTATGGCATAGCCAGCGAAATGTAGGCAGTATTAGTGTGTAGCATTGCAGGCATGTTGTTCAGGTGGAGCTTGAACCTTGTTGCCTACCATTTGGTGTGAAGGATAAGCTTTAGTGCAAACCACCTGATGGAAGTAAACGTTAAAACCTACAGTAGTCAGTGTGTTATGTTTGAAAGATGAAGAAAGCTTGCAGTCTTTTTTTATAGCCATGTAAGTACTTTGTTGAAATGTAGTTCCTGTTATGTGGAAAACATGTGCAAAGGAAGATCCCAGTAAAAATAAAGTGATAAGCGTTCCGATGAAAGACCATTGTCCTCAAACATTAACTCTGGTTCCTTTGCAGATGTTGCTTGACCTACTGAGTACTTACAGCAATTTTAGTTTCTGTAATCTGCTTTTGTGATGTTAGTTCAGGAAACATATTCTAGGCCCAAAATGTCAGCTTTCCTGCTCCTCTGATGCTGCTTGGCCTGCTGTGTTCATCCAGCTGTACACCTTGTTAGCTCGGATTTTCCAGCATCTGTGGTTCCTACTATCTCTGATATTTTTATGTATCCATGTAGACTCTCGACTGTGTGGCCAATTTCCACCCAACTCCATTGCAAGTTTGCTGATGACACCACTGTTGTAGGCTAGATCTCCAATAATGATGAGATAGAATACAAGAAAGAGATAGAGTGCTTAGACAACAATCTCCATCAATGTTAGCAAAATGAAGGACTGTTCATTGACTTCAGGAAGCAGAGTGGAGGACATGCCCCTTTCTATATCAATGGTGCTGAGGTGGAGATAGTTGAGAGTTTCAAGTTTCTAGAAGTGACAGTCTGTCCTGGTGCACCCATGTCGACGCATGGTCATGAGACAACAACGTCTCTGCTTCCACAGGAGGCTAAGGAAATTCGGCATATCCACAAAGACTTGACAGTTTTTATAGATAGATCAGAGAAAGCATCTTATATGGGTCCTTCACAGCATGATATGGCAACTGCTGTTCCCAAGACTGCAAGAAACTACAGAGAGTCATGAACACAGCTCAGTCCATCACACAAACCAGCTTTCCATCCATTTACTCCATCTATATATCCCGCTGCCTTGGGAAAGCAACCAATGTAACCACCTTTCACGCCGTTACACTCTCTTTCACCTTCTTCCGTTGGGCAGGGTCCTTTAAAATCTTTCTCTTCTCAACTTAAACATATGCCCTCCAGTTCTGGACTCCCTTACCTTTGGGAAAAGACCTCAGCTGTTCACCTTATTTCTGCCCCTCGTGATTTTATAAACCTCTACAATGTCACCCCTCAGCCTCCTAAACTCCAAGGAAAATGTCCCAGCCTATTCAGCCTGTTTTTATAACTCCAACCTTCCAGTCTTGGTAACACTATTCTACATCTTTTTTGCACCCTTTCCAGTTTAATAGCATCCTTCTGAGAGCAGGTTGACCAGAATTGTACACAATGTTCCAAATGTGGCTTCACCAATGTCTTGTACAGCTGTAACATGATGTCCCCACTCCTGTACCATGCAGTAACAAATGAAAGCAAGTGTGCCAAGTGCATTCTTCAACACCCCATCTACCTGTGAAGTCACTTTTACGGAGCTGCGAATCTGCACCCCTAGGTCTTTCTGTTCGACAACACACTCCAGGGCCGTACCATTAACATGTAAGCGCTAACATGGTTTGTCTTAGCGAAATGCAATGCCTCTCGTTTATCTGAATTAAACTCAATCTGCCATTCCTTGGCCCACTAGTCCAGTTGACAAAGATGCCGTTGTCCCATTGTAGAAGTGTTGAAAGTCAAAGATGGTATTGTGTCCAGTGCGTATTTTCTTCAACTAAATGTGGTTCTCAAAAAGAGATGTTGCAGAGCTGTGGAATTGCTTCTGTTATTGAAAGTTGTTTGATTGTTTAAAGTGATGGTGAGGTACAGGCTCATGCTGGCTGAGTTGCTGTTCTAAGTTGTCCTGTTGTGATAGATTGATGAGTGGCTGTTACATCCTCCTTACGGATAATGGGAAATTTTATTTTATTTTAATAGCACATATTAATGCACTGGTTTGGCCTCAGCTAGAGTATCGATTCCACTTTATGCAGAATATGAAGGCATTAGACAAGGTGCAGAAAATGTGAAGGCATTATATGGGCTGCAGCAGAAAGTGGTTCCAGTTATGAGGGACTTCAGTTATGAAAGTTGGACTGTTTGCCTTGCAGAGGAGAACATTGAGAGGAAATTTAATGGAGGTATTTAAAATCTTGAGGGTCTGGACACAGTAGACTGACAGAAACAGTTTCAGCGGTGAAAGGATTGTGAATAAGAGTGCACAGGTGTAAGGGAATTATAAAAGCATTGAAAAACTCATCTTACTCAATGAATGATATGAGTTTGGAATGCAAACATTCTAATCAAGGCCTCACACCTAACATGCATTGTCTCACCTAATATGTCACCTCTCCTTTACACTGATAAAAACCTTTAGTCCTCTCAGGACAGTAACTTCAAAGGAATTTGGGGATTTACATATACATATTAATCAATTAAAACCTAACTGATTAAAGATTTAATAGCACCTTAGGCTTGTTTAATACACCCTTATCAAAGGTGTGATTCTTTTGATCTTTCACTTGTAAATTCTGTGCCTGAATTCCTCTGTCACTAACGCCTGGAGAAGGAGTGAGGCTCTGAAAGCTTGTGTTTCCAAATAAACCTGTTTGACTGTAACCTGGTGTCGTATGATTTCTGACCTTAGTGGACATTCCATTTGTTAGTTGACTATTATGTAGCAAGAATGGGTTTGGATTTGTGACTCATGGAGATTGGCCCTAAACTGATTTGGTCCCTAATGGAGTTGAGTTTCACTGGGTCTTGATTAGGCTTCAGTTGCTGTCGTGGGTCAGTTCTGGACTGGGAACAATGTGATTTTTCAATGTGGTATCAGGAAGTTCAGAAGTTCACGTGGCAGATTAAAGAAACTGGAAGTGCTTCTGATAAGGCAGCAAAAGTTAAGGGGAGAATGAATTAGAAGTATTCAAAATATGAGATATTCCAACAGAGCAACTCGATAGAAGCTGCTGCCACTGGCGGAAGGGTTGGTAACCAGAGAACACTGATTTGAGATCATTGGCAAATGAACCAGAGAGAAAGTACTTTGTCAATTTCGCCTCCAATTTCCACCCTGTCCTCACTTTCACCTGGTCTGTCTCTTACTCCTCCCTTCCCTTACTCGACATTTCTGTTTTCTTTTCTGGGGATAGACTGGCCACTAATATCCATTACAAACCCATTGACTCCCACAGCTACCTGGACTATACATCCTCACACCCCACTTCCTGTGAAGACTCCATCACATTCTCTCAGTTCCTCCATCTCCATCGCATATGTTCAGATGAGGCCTACTTCGACAAGGGAGCCTCCGAAATGTCTACATTCTTTCTCCACCGAGGATTCCCCAGCTGTGTTGTGGAAAGGGCTCTCAACCAGGTCCGACCCATCTCCCGCAGTTCTGCCGTCATCCCTTCTCTACCCTCCCGCAACAGTGATAGGGTTCCCCTTATCCTCACCTACCATCCCACCAGAATCCACATCCAGAAGATTATCAGGCGCCAACTCCACCACCTCCAGCGAGATGGCACCACCAGACACATATTCCCCTCCCCTCCCTTGTCTGCCTTCTGCAGGGACAGTTCCCTCCGGGTCACCCTGGTCCACACCTCATTCACCCCAACACCTCCCCACAGCCCTACAGCACCTTCCCTTGTAACTGGCAAATGTACAACACCTGCCCATTTACTTCCTCCCTCCCCAGTATGCAAGAGCCCAAACATACCTTCCAGGTGAAGCAACACTTCACCTGCACTTCCGAAATCTAGTGTACTGCATTCGCTGTTTACAATGTGGTCTCCTCTACGCTGGGGAAACGAAGCACAGACTTAGCGACCACTTCGCAGAACATCCACATTCTGTTCACAAAAAAGACCTGGAACTACCCGTTGCCTGCCACTTCCAACGCACCACCCCGTTCCCTGGCCAACATGTCTGTCTCTGGCTTGCTGCAGTGTTCCAGCGAAGCCCAATACAAGCTTGAGGATCAACACCTAATTTTCTGCTTAGAGACTCTACACCCCTCCAGACTCAATATTGAGTTCAATAATTTTAGGGCCTGAACTCTCCCATGTCCCATGTCCCTTGCCCCACACACGAGGCCTTGTTACCACATAGTGTGCCATTATATACTCCCTGTTGTTCGTCAGTAACAGTGCTCATCACCAACTATTCACCCTCCCAGCCTGATCGTTAGCAACTTCTTTGTCTGTCCAATTGTTTTTCTCTCTCTTTGGCCTATCGTTTACTCCCTACCCCACCCACCCCCCTATTTTCTGCATATAAACTGACGTTTTCCCAGCCGCCATCAGTTTCTGAGGAAGGGTCTCCAGACCCAAAACATTAAGTCTGTTTTCTCCTTCACTGATGCTGCCAGACCTGCTGAGCTTCTCCAGCAACTTTGTTTTTGTTGCAGAGTGAAGGTAAGTTTTTCTCTTTTATTGCAGCAAATTATGATCTGGAATTCACTGTGTGAGAGAGCAGTGGAATTAGATTGATTTATAACTTTCAAAACAGGATTGGGCATATGCTGGAGAGGAAGACTTACCAGAGCAATGGGAAAGGAGGAGAGTTGTTCTTTCTGAGTAGTGGCAGTGATGAACGGGCACCTATTCACAGTGGAAGAAGGTTTGATGAGGAGGATAATATTCTAATGTAAGAATGGGTGCAGACTAAGCCTCATTCTTGTTTTTAAGAGGAACTTCAGTGAATGTAAATCTGGACAGGAATGTGGCCTGTTGCCACATTGTGACTGGGGAATATGGAATAGACTGGACAGAAAAGGAAGTTTGCATTGTACGTCTGCTTGGTTTGAATGCTGTTCATCTTAATTGCATTTATTATTATAGACCTGATTTGTTAATGAAAATGGATAGTTTCCCCATGAGATTGCATAAAGAGTGGCAGAGTTTTGGGAGGGAGATAATGGAGATTAATGAGTGGTCCGAGGCTGGAATTGTTTTGATTTTCATAGTGATAATTTCCATTTGATCGCAGCATTTGGAATGCAGTACTCTGATTGGCCAGACTCAGCAGGATTAGACTTGTTCCAGGATTTCCTTGTAAAATGCCTTTAAATGGTAATAGGCTAGTCCCTCAGTTCAGAGCTATTTGAAGCTCTGAGCTACAGAGATTTTAGACAGCAGTGTCTGGTGAATCTCTTTTCCTAGAACAATGAAGCCGAAGGAGAGATCTGATTTTTAAAATTGCTCTGAATTAATAAGGGGTTGTGATCAAATATATTGAGGGTGTGGGGGGAAACTCTTGTCTCGCTTATTGAATTGGCAGTCAGGTACCATCGTTTTCAATTGTCAAAAGAACAAAGCAAGGGGTTGAGTATGAATAGTTTTAAATAGGGCTATGGGAACATGGATTGTCTAAGCAACAATTACAGAGGTGAAAGCCTTAAGCATGTCTAAAGGGAAGTTTTTGAACAATGTTTGAATGCTTAAACAGGAAGCATTTATAAATGTTAGTGTAAAGGACAAGGGAATGGGACTAAATGGATAGCTCTTTCAAGGAGCTCACATTGGTATGATCGACCAAAGGGCCTCCCTGCTTCTGTAAACATTTCTGTTTCTAGTCTAAAACAAGGCAAAAAACAGCCTGCTTATGACTCACTTGGTTGACATAGTGAGGAGAATGGAGCGGCTGAGAGCCAATGGCGCTGATGGCTTTAGGGAGTGTGGCTTTGCTATGATCTACTGCTGTAGGTTTGAAACTCCCTATGAGCTGTTCCTTTACTGTGAAGCAATGCATTGATGCACCTTGACAACATCAAGTTTAACTTGTTCCCTGGCAGAGCTTCGACAGCTGAAGTTTTACAACTGCTTCATTAAGCTACCTTGGATTTCTTTTGCTGTGCGAACATTAACGCAGATTTGCCAACTTGTAAAACCTCCCATACACAAGATATCCTTCAGCACTCGAAAAAGAATAGCATGTGCATTCTACAAAGAGTGAGACATGTACATGAGCACCTCCTTTTGCTCCCTGCACACACACATTTACATGCACAAACCTATATCAAAATGCATACCCACTCAAAACATAAAAATGACACATAAACATTATGGAAATCCACCTGTTAACTTGTTCACTCACTCACACTCACTCTCATTCACTCTCTGTTGCAATCATTCTCAGCACCTACTACGCATATGGTTTCAAATCAACTCCTCAGCTTAATTGCAGTGGCCTAACCATGCACCTAGCTGCCCACATGGGTATGCTCAGCAGCCTCCCCATGCCCTATGGCTGTGAGAGATGTTAGTATATAGAAGGTCTTTGTCTTTAGCAGTGAAGGAGCTAAAGGGGTGGATGTGATACTTTGTGCAGATGAATGCTGATTTGCAGTGTGTCATTCTGTGATCTCACACAGTAGTGAAGCAATCTCCATCGCAGAATCTGTTCCTTGCACCTATTCTATCATTAAGCAGGGGTCTCATGGCAATGCCACTGTAGTCATATTAAACCTAATGTTCTGGGGAGTAGTAGGAACTGCAGATGCTAGGGAATCTGAGATAACAAGGTGTAGAGCTGGATCAACACAGCAGGCCGAGCAGCATCAGAGGAGCAGGAAAGCTGACATTTTGGGTGTAGACCCTTGATCAGACCTTTCTTTCTGAAAAAGGGACTAGGCATGAAACGTCAGCCTTCCTGCTCCTCTGATGCTGCTTGGCCTGCTGTGTTCATCCAGCTCTACACCTTGTTATCACTAATGTTCTGGGGACATGGATTCAGATCCCACCATGGCAGGTGGTGAATTCCAATTCAGAACTAGAAATGAAAGCTACTCTTCAGTAATGGTGACCATGAGAAGACCATCGATTGTGGTAAACACCCATCTGGTTTATCAGTCTCCTTTAGAGAGGGAAATCTGCCATCCTTACCCACCCTGGTGTATTCGTGACTTCAGATCCATTGTGGTGACACTTGGCTAACCTCTGACCTCTGAACTCAGAACCCAGTTCTGGGGTATTTGATGGACTAGTCAGCGATGCCACATCGTATGAACAAAACAAAGAATCAACAGTGGTTTGATGGCATTATCTTTTGACTATAGTTAATAATGTCACCTAAAAATCTCTTTGCTTTTAACGATTTACACTGATCCAGCCAGGACTAATAGTAAGCCTCAAGATTTAATAGATTTTTCCTCTGATAACATTTATTATGGAGAAGAACAAGGATTGCATTAGTTTTTGATTGTCCCTTATAATTGAACCAGCGCTAAACTTGGCTAAGGTTACATCTTGCCGGCATTACAGATATTTTCCAACTGTCTTGTTACAGTGTCATGACTGGATAATTGATCAGAATGCTGGCTGAAACAGTTCTTTGCTAACCTCATGGGGTTTCCTGAAATTGGTATTAATTAAATCTACAGTGAATTTCCATCCCTTGTTGGGCCTGCTGCTAAGTAGGAGTTTGCCAAAGGGTGGGAGTGGGGATTATGCCTAACAACATAGAAAGTCGAGAGAGGTAAACACATGGACTTTTAGTCCAAAGATTTGTTTCAGACTTTCTAAAGACTTTATAGAGGAAATTAAGCGGCTGAAACTCAAGAGTAGCAAGAATATGGGACCTCGTGTTTGATGGAAGTTGAATAAAGGCTGTGTAACCTTTAAAGTGGGTGTAAATTTTGTTTTGTTTGGTCTCCAAGGCATCGTCTCCATGGGAGCCTGGCAGAAGTTGATGGGCAACCGAGTTTACGGAAGTGATACTGTTGTGACTGCCAGTGCCGTTCAGACAATGCAGGTTGACTGCATACATTCCTGGAGCAGATGGCACAGAACTTCACCTTGTTTCTCCACTGACCCACTGGCTGCAGCAGCATCTGTTTTCAGTCTTTGTTAGATTGGTGTACTGCACACCGGACTGGTGATAGCTGTGTGCAGGTTGACTCTGCTCCCTCCAGAACTTACTGGCATGATGTTTTTCATCTTGTATAATGTAAACTGTGAAAAACAGGAATTGGAGCATTTCAAACCCAATCCCTAACACTGAATGGAATTTTGCTTGCTGACTCCCTGGGCCTTTGACTTAGATGAATGTTACTCCCTAATCTCCAGTGAAGGCTTGCACTGTAAGAGCACATTTTCCAAACTCCCCCCAGTCTTGACTTGTCTTTTGGCCTTTGAAAGACTTCAGTTGGAACTGGTTTTCTAGGTAGTTGGGAGGATATATTTAAATTCAATTTAAATTCTATCAAATTGTATCACTAGGCAAGAAAAAAAAGTAAGTGCTTCATTAAAAATATCTGCAAAAAAACTTTGAACCCACGTTAAACTGCGAAACTCAGTGTGCCCATTGCTGCGCAGTGATCAAACCTGCAATCTGAAGAGGGAAGAAGCATGCCACCTTTTGAGTTTTGTTTTCCCTGTGGGGAAGTGAAATTAATGCACAGAACTTGAATGGCAGGGAGCCCTGAAGCCAGCATTAATGTTAGTAATGTGAGCACCCATACAGAGATAAGATTACTGCATTGACAGCATCCTCCAAATGGCACTCAAGCTTTTGGAAAACTTTAGTCATCCACTTGAGCCCGTGTTTTTCCAATTGCAGTGTGTGATGCGAATCCATGTGGTAATACTAATCTCAAAAGCCCTGGAATGGTTCAGACCAAGTAGAGGCTTTTCTTAAGAATTTCATTTGTGCATGGTGACATTTAGCATCTGGATTTGTTTACGGCTGTCTGCAGTATTCAGCTTTTAAACTGCTTCAATTATGAACTCCCACTCTTTGGATCAGTCCATCTCTGTTATAATTGGGACTTGCTTAGCACTTTATCCTTTAAGTCTGGCCTCAGTAACTTACACTGTTTTAAGTGGGAACATTATAAATAAAGGATGCAGCTCCACATCCCTTCACTCCACCTATACCCCAAACAGTTTAACTCACAGCACCATCAAGACTCCCTGGGCTGATGCCAGGCAGTTTGCACTCCAAAACCATCCTCTTTCAAGCTTAATGTGAGCTACATTGTACACGATTAGCATAAGGAACTGAGTTGTGCAATACTCTTTAATGTGGGAGTCATGGCTGTCTATTTGCAGCCTTCTGACAGCACTCAAAAACAGCATTGCAGACAAATCCCAGAACACTCCAAACCGTTTCTGTCAGCTTGTGGTCTTTGTATATTATGTGTTCAATATAAATTCCTGGACTATACTGCACATCAGACGCTCCAGGCATTATCCCGCTAGCTTCAAAGACCAAGTCGGAGACCGAGTTTATTCACCTCCAACTCTGCACTGTGACACAAATGTTTCAACAGCCACAAATATGGTCCTACTTTTGTTGGTAATTGTGCTGATACGCTCATTTTATGGGACTCAACTTAATTTTCATTCCTTAGGAGAGAACATTTATGTTCCAGATGCAAGTTTCTTCATATTTTTCTCCACTCACCTCTACAGTTTGTTTCTCGTGGTCAGCATTTAGAAGTATGGTTCTGACAATATCTCCAGTTAACAGCTCCCCTCCAGTCTGCACTGCCCCTTAACAGCTCCCCTCCAGCCTGTACTGGCCTCTGTAACAGCTCCGCTCCAGTCTGCACTGCCCCTGAACAGATTCCCTCCAGTCTGTACTGTCCCCTGTAACAGCTCCCCTCCAGTCTGTACTGCCCCCTGTAACAGCTCCCCTCCTGTCTGCACAGCCCCCTGCAACAGCTCCCCTCCAGTCTGTACTGCCCCCTGTAACAGCTCCCCTCCTGTCTGCACTGACCCCTGTATCAGTTCCCCTCCAGTCTATACTGCCCCCTGTAACAGCACCCCACCTGTCTGTACTGCCCCCTGTAACAGCTACCCTCCAGTCTGTAGTGCCCCGTAATAGCTCCCCGCCAGTCTGTACTGCCCCCTGTAACAGCTCCCCTCCAGTCTGTACTGCCCCCTGTGACAGCTCCCCTCCAGTCTGTACTGCCCCCTGTGACAGCTCCCCTCCAGTCTATACTGCCCCCTGTAACAGCACCCCACCTGTCTGTACTGCCCCCTGTAACAGCTACCCTCCAGTCTGTACCGATCCCTGTAACAGCTCCCCTCCAGTCTGTACCGATCCCTGTAACAGCTCCCCTCGTGTCTGCACTGACCCCGTAACAGCTCCCCTCCAGTCTGTACCGGTCCCTGTAACAGCTCCCCTCCAGTCTGTACCGCACCCTGTAACAGCTACCCTCCAGTCTGCACTGACCCCTGTCACAGCTCCCCTCCAGTCTGCACTGACCCCTGTCACAGCTCCCCTCCAGTCTGTACTGCCTCCTGTAACAGCTCCCCTCCTGTCTGTACTGCCTCCTGTAACAGCACCCCTACAGTGTGCACTGAC
Organism: Stegostoma tigrinum; assembly: GCF_030684315.1. Classification (NCBI taxonomy): domain Eukaryota; kingdom Metazoa; phylum Chordata; class Chondrichthyes; order Orectolobiformes; family Stegostomatidae; genus Stegostoma; species Stegostoma tigrinum. Next base: position 4,029,826 of record NC_081389.1, on the reverse strand, counting down.
GCCTGTAACAGCTCCCCTCCTGTCTGCACAGACTCTTGTAACAGCTCCCCTTCTGTCTGCACTGATCCCTGTAACAGCTCCCCTCCAGTCTGTACTGATCCCTGTAACAGCTCCCCTTCAGTCTGTACTGCCCCCTGTAACAGCTCCCCGCCAGTCTATACTGCCCACAGCAACAGCTCCCCTCCAGTCTAGACTGCCCCCTGTAACAGCTCCCCTCCAGTCTTGTAGTGCCCCCTGTAACAGCACCCCTCCAGTCTGTACTGCCCCCGTAACAGCTCCCCTCCAGTCTTGTAGTGCCCCCTGTAACAGCACCCCTCCAGTCTGTACTGCCCCCTGTAAAAGCACCCCTCCAGTCTGTACTGCCCCCTGTAACAGCTCCCCTTCTGTCTGCACTGATCCCTGTAACAGCTCCCCTGCAGTCCGCACTGACCCCTGTGACAGCTCCCCTCCTGTCTGTACTGACCCCTGTAACAGCTCCCCTTCTGTCTGCACTGACCCCTGTAACAGCTCCCTTCCAGTCTGTACCGATCCTGTGACAGCTCCCTTCCTGTCTGCACTGACCACTGTAACTGCTCGCCTTCAGTCTGCACTGACCCTTGTAACAGCTCCCCTCCAGTCTGCACTGACCCTTGTAACAGCTCCCCTCCAGTCTGCACTGACCCTTGTAACAGCTCCCCTCCAGTCTGCACTGACCCCTGTAACACCTCCCCTCCAGTCTGCACTGACTCTTGTAACAGCTATACTCATGTCTGCACTGACCCCTGTAACACCTCCCCTCCAGTCTGCACTGACCCCTGTAACAGCTCCCCACCTGTCTGCACCGACCCCTGTTACAGCTCCCTGCTTGTCTGCACTGTCCGCTGTAACAGCTCCCCTCCTGTCTGTAATGACCCCTATAACAGCTACACTCATGTCTGCCCTGACCCCTGTAACAGCTCCCGTCCAGTCTGCACTGACCCCTGTAACAGCCCCCCTCCAGTCTGTACTGACACCTGTGACAGCTCCCCTCCAGTCTGCACTGACCCCTGTAACAGCTATCCTCATGTCTGCACTGACTCCTGTAACACCTCCCCTCCAGTCTGCACTGACCCCTGTATCAGCTCCCCACCTGTCTGCACCGACCCCTGTTACAGCTCCCTGCTTGTCTGCACTGACCGCTGTAACAGCTCCCCTCCTGTCTGTAATGACCCCTATAACAGCTACACTCATGTCTGCACTGACCCCTGTAACAGCTCCCCCCCAGTCTTCACTGACCCCTGTAACAGCTCCCCTCCAGTCTGCACTGACCCCTGTAACAGCTATCCTCATGTCTGCACTGACCCCTGTAACACCTCCCCTCCAGTCTGCACTGACCCCTGTAACAGCTCCCCACCTATCTGCACCGACCCCTGTTACAGCTCCCTGCTTGTCTGCACTGACTGCTGTACCAGCTCCCCTCCTGTCTGTAATGATCCCTATAACAGCTACACTCATGTCTGCACTGACCCCTGTAACAGCTCCCCTCCAGTCTCCACTGACCCCTGTAACAGCCCCCTTCCTGTCTGTATTGACCCCTGTAACAGCCCCCCTCCAGTCTGCACTGACCCCCGTAACAGCTCCCCTCCAGTCTGCACCGCCCCCTGTAACAGCTCCACTCCTGTCTGCACTGACCCCTGTAACAGCCCTCCTCCTGTCTATACTGCTCCCCTTCTGTCTGTACTGACCCTTGTAACAGCTATTCTCTGCAATGTGCACTCAGCCTCCTGCAAGTAATGGTGACTTTCCATTCCACCATTATTAGTTGCTCTTGTTCTGTGGTGCCTTTGGAAACATCCACTGCATCCTCTGCACTGCTACCTAAAACTTCCTCTCTGCCCTGCACTCATGCCAGTAACCGTTACCCCATTACACATTGCTCTGTTTTTATCACCCAAGGACGTTCTCAACTTCGGAGCTGTCATAAATACTAGGACAGCTTAATGATATGCATTCCGAAGCTGAACAATGCCATGAGTTTGAAATGATTTTTAGTCTTTTGGTGCTCTGAACCAATTGTTAGTTGCTGACTCGTTAGTTCCTCACCATTTTCTTATCCTCAGTGCTGAGTTTGCATTGTTGTGATCCAGCAATGAGCACATTAGCATTTAACCTTGTGTCTAGTCGACTAAACCTTTTTCTGTGGTGTTACAAACTGCCAGCTGTCTTTCAGCAAACTCCTGAATAGCACAGCAAACAGCAGCCACCAAGCTGTTGAAAAACTTTAAGATGGATAAGTCCCCAGGGCCTTATGTGACCTGTCCCAGGATATTGAGAGAAGCAAGGGAGGAGATTGCTGAGACTTTGACAGAGATCTTTGTATCCTCTTTAGCTACAGGTCAGGTCCCAGAAGACTGGGGGCCCACCAGTTTTGATGCTTTGTTTAAGAAGGGCAACAGGGATAATCCAGGAAATTATAATGTCGTGAGCCATCCAGCATTTGTAGGAAAATTATTGGAGAAGATTCTTGGTGACAGGATTTACTTGCTTTTGGACCATAATGGACTTATTAAGATAGTCTGCATGGCTTTGTGTCAGAGAGGCCTTGTCTGTCAAATTTGATTATAGTTTTTGAGAAAGTTATGAAGATGATTGAGGGTAGAGAAATGTATGTTGCCTAATGGACTTCAATAAAGAATTTGACAAGGACCCTCATGGTAGGCTGGTCCAGAAGATTATGTGACATCCTATCCTCAGTGAGTTGGATGCAAAATTGGACATTGTCATAGAAATGTAAGGTAGTTGTGGAGGTCTCTGTTTAGTTGTGTTATGTAAGAATCAATTCTGGAACCTCCATTATTTGAAGTGTATATAAATGATGTGGATAATGAGGAAGGTCATCAAAGGATACAGATGGATTGGAAAGTTTAAGGGAAAGAAATGGCAGATGGACCGTCACCTAGGAAGTGTGAGGTACTGCATTTTGTGAGGCCACGTACAAGAGGAAAGTCAACAGTAACTGGCAGGACCCTTCAGAGCATTGATATACAGAGGAATCTTGGCATACAAGTCCATAGCTCCCTGAAAGTGGTAACACAAGTGGGTAAGGTGGTAACAAAGGCAAACAGCATGCTTGCCTTCATCAGTCAGGCTTTTGAGTATAAAAGTTGGCAAGTCATGTTACAGCTATAAAAGACTTTAGTTAGGCCATATTTTGAGTATTGTGTGCAGTGCTGGTTGCCAGAGTATAAGGAAAGATGTTGAGGCTTTGAAGAGGTTCACCACAATGTTGTCTGGGTTGGAATATAATAGCTATAAGGAGGGTTTGGACAAGTGTGGATTGTGTTCACTAGTGTTGGAGGCTGAGGGGTGATCTAACAGAAGTGTATGAAAGTATGAGGCATGGATAGGGTAGGTAGTTGGTGTCTTTCTCCCTGAGGTGGAAATGTCAAATACTAGCAGGCAAAAGTTGAAGCTGAGAGGAGTAAAGTTGAAAGGAGATGTGCGAGGCAAGTTGTTGTTTACACAGAGGGTGGTAAGTGCCTGGAACACACTGCCAGGGGTTGTGGTAGAAGCAGAGATAATAGCAACGTTTAAGAGGTATTTAGACAGACACATGAACAGGTGGGGAACAGAGGGATACAGACCAGGCGCAGGCAGGTGGGATTAGTTTAGAATGACATGATGGTTGGCGCAGGCCCAGTGGACCAAAGGACCTGTTTGTGTGCTGTGCAGGTCCATGTTCTAAACCTAAACTTTCTCGAGTGACAGTCTCACTCACACTTGCAGAATCTGTTGTCTTGCTTGCATTGGTGTGCCTGCCTGCCTTTGATGAGTTGCTTTTCCCTTTGTGGTCTTGATTGTTATCTCACTTACAGTGAAGAAAGGCAGAGATTTGAAGATACACCAGTAGCTGTTTGTGCTGTGGGAAACAAGCCTGTTCAGTTGAGAGGTGGGGAGTGCAGCACCTTGTCAAGTTTGTAGCTTTGTTAACTTGCTGTCCTTTTCAAAAAAGTGTTTCATTTTCGTGTTCTTGCCTCACCAGGACATGGTTTTGTGAGTCCTGCATGTGCAGGATATTTTCGGTTGTGGCCTATCCTTTCCCATTCAGTTAACCTCCTCCAGCACAACAAGCCCCATAGAATTCTGCCACACTCTGGTTCTCTGATGGTTGCTGACTTCCTTTGCCTTGCGTTGTGTGACTGTGCTTCGGTTATACAGAGGTTAAGCTCTGGAATCCCCTTCCTAAATCTCTCAGCCTTTCCTCCTTTGAAGCGTTTGGTGATCTAACCTAATATCTCATAATGTGACTTAGTTAAATTTTGCCTGATTATGATTCTATGAAGTATCTTGAGATGTTTGACCATTTATCTGTGCTACATAAATGAACATTGTTATTTTTGTCCCAGTGTATGAGTGACTACTTTGTGATAATAGGGGATCTGTGCAATCTAGATTTGAAACTGAAGTTCATTTCATGCCTAACTTTGACATATAACAGAGAGAAGAAACTTCAACTGCATCTGGCTAAGTATGAGGTGTGCTTTTGGCTGAAGTCTGCATATTTACAGACTATTGTCTACAGATTTAATACCAGAGGACTGGAGGATTGCAAATGTTGGGCCATTGTTCAAGAAGGGCAGTAGGGATGACCCAGGTAATTATAGACCTGTGAGCCTTACGTCTGTTGTAGGAAAAGTTTTGGAAAGGATTATAAGAGATAGGATTTATAATCATCTAGCAAGCAACAATTTGATTGGAGATAGTCAGCATGGATTCATCAAGTGCAGGTCATGTCTCACTAGCCTCGTTGAGTTTTTTAAGAAGGTGACCAAGCATATGGATGAGGGTAGGGCAGTTGACGTGGTGTACATGGACTTCAGTAAAGCCTTTGATAAGGTTCCACATGGTAGGCTATTGGAGAAAATGCAGAGGCACGGGATTGAGGGAGATTTAGCAGTTTGGATTAGAAACTGGCTTTCTGTAAGAAGGCCATGAGTGGTGGTTGATGGAAAATATTCAGCCTGGAGTCAGGTCACTATTGGTGTGCCTCAAGGATAAGTTTTGGGACCACTGCTGTTTGTCATTTTTATAAATGACTTGGACGCAGGCATAGGTGGATGGGTTAGTAAGTTTGCAGATGACACTAAAGTCGGTGGAGCAGAGGACAGTGTGGAAGAATGTTGCAGGTTGCTGGGAGACTTGGATAAACTGCAGAATTGGGCTGAAAGGTGGCAAATGGAGTTCAATGCGGATAAATGTGAGGTGATTCACTTTGGGAAGAATAATAGGAAGGCAGAATACTGAGTCAATGGAAAGATTCTTGGTAGTGTGGGTGTGCAGAGGGATCTTGGTGTCCACATACATAGATCCCTGAAAGTTGCCACCCAGGTTGATAGTGCTGTTAAGAAGGCTTACGGTATTGGGAGAGGGATTGAGTCCCGGAGCCGTGCTGTCATGCTGCAACTCTACAAAACTCTAGTGCGGCCTCATTTGGAATATTGTGCACAGTTCTGGTCGCCCCATTACAGAAAGGATGTGGAAGCATTGGAAAAGGTGCAGAGGAGATTTACCAGGATGTTGCCTGGTCTGGAGCGCAGGTCCTATGAAGAAAGGCTGAGAGACTTGGGTCTGTTTTCAGTGGAGAGGAGGCTGAGAGCGGATTTAATAGAGACATACAAGATGATCAGAGGATTAGATAGGGTGGACAGTGAGAGTCTTTTTCCGAGGATGATGACTTCAGCTTGTACAAGGAGGCATAGCTACAAATTGAGGGGTGATAGATTTAAGACAGATGCCAGAGGCTGGTTCTTTACTCAGAGAGTGGTAAGGGCGTGGAATGCCCTGCCTGCCAATGTAGTTCACTCAGCCACATTAGGGGCATTTAAACAGTCCTTGGATAAGCATATGGATAATGATGGGATAGTGTAGGGGGGTGGGGCTTAGATTAGTTCACAGGTCAGCGCAACATAGAGGGCTGAAGGACCTGTTTTGCGCTGTATTGCTCTATACTCTATGTTCTATCTACAGTTTGATGAGTGCCTGAGTTACTTTTGTGATGGTATGATTTTATCTCTATGTTAGTGTTTCTGGGAGAGGAAGAAGGGTGGGAGAGAGACTTAATTTTGTGGCCACCAGCATTGAACATCTCATTATCAGGTTAAATGCTTTACAACATATTATAAACAATGTCTTTTATTCTTACTGCACTTTTATTGTGGCAAAACCACCCAAATTACTTCAAGGGACCACCAGACAAAAATTTACAGCAAGCCAAAGAAAGAGATGTTAGATGAGGTGACTTCAAACAGACAGGGGTGGGGTGAGGTGCACATGCTCAGGAAAGGAATTCCATTCCTGGATAACTGAGGGTATAGCTCCCAATAAGGGATTTCCAAGGGCAGGGGACAGTTATGTAAAGTTCACTTAATTAGCAGTTTTTTTGAGCGATCTGGCATGATCTGGTGGGCTGAAGCATGTTTTGCATTTTGTCATGATGCTTGTCTTCTCTCCAGGAATTCAGTGTGTGTGTTGTACAATATACGTTTGTATGTATTTTGTTTCAGTACGGAATGTATTAGGCTGGAATAATTGTGTGCATTCCTTGTATAGTACAGAATGTACTCCCCCAAGGACTGCCTGTGCACTTTACTAAGTAGATGTTGGCACCGTACTGACGGTAAGTGTGAACGAGCTCTGAAATACTGTTCTTTTGCATTCCCCGAGGCTAGTTGGTGAAAAGGGTAAGTAGACAGCATTGCCAGGCACAAAATGTATTGATTAATTCATATTGAGTTAGATGTCAATTTCTGAATCAAGCAAAATCTTAGGAAGCACTAGCTTTTGATTTCTGTTTCATGCAAACCCTCACACCAGGTGCTGTTTGCTTTCCAAGATAATAAAATGTGAGGCTGGACGAACACAGCAGGCCAAGCAGCATCTCAGGAGCACAAAAGCTGACGTTTCGGGCCTAGACCCTTCATCAGAGAGGGGGATGGGGTGAGGGTTCTGGAATAAATAGGGAGAGAGGGGGAGGCGGACCGAAGATGGAGAGAAAAGAAGATAGGTGGAGAGAGTATAGGTGGGGAGGTAGGGAGGGGATAGGTCAGTCCAGGGAAGACGGACAGGTCAAGGAGGTGGGATGAGGTTAGTAGGTAGATGGGGGTGCGGCTTGGGGTGGGAGGAAGGGATGGGTGAGAGGAAGAACAGGTTGGGGAGGCAGAAACAGGTTGGACTGGTTTTGGGATGCAGTGGGTGGAGGGGAAGAGCTGGACTGGTTGTGTGGTGCAGTGGGGGGAGGGGACGAACTGGGCTGGTTTAGGGATGCGGTGGGGGAAGGGGAGATTTTGAAACTGGTGAAGTCCACATTGATACCATTAGGCTGCAGGGTTCCGAGGCGGAATATGAGTTGCTGTTCCTGCAACCTTCGGGTGGCATCATTGTGGCAGTGCAGGAGGCCCATGATGGACATGTCATCTAAAGAATGGGAGGGGGAGTGGAAATGGTTTGCGACTGGGAGGTGCAGTTGTTTGTTGCAAACTGAGCGGAGGTGTTCTGCAAAGCGGTCCCCAAGCCTCCGCTTGGTTTCCCCAATGTAGAGGAAGCCACACCGGGTACAGTGGATGCAGTATACCACATTGGCAGATGTGCAGGTGAACCTCTGCTTAATGTGGAATGACATCTTGGGGCCTGGGATGGGGGTGAGGGAGGAGGTGTGGGGGCAAGTGTAGCATTTCCTGCGGTTGCAGGGGAAGGTGCCGGGTGTGTTGGGGTTGGAGGGCAATGTGGAGCGAACAAGGGAGTCACGGAGAGAGTGGTCTCTCCGGAAAGCAGACAGGGGTGGGGATGGAAAAATGTCTTGGGTGGTGGGGTCGGATTGTAGATGGCGGAAGTGTCGGAGGATGATGCGTTGTATCCGGAGGTTGGTGGGGTGGTGTGTGAGAACGAGGGGGATCCTCTTAGAGCGGTTGTGGCGGGGGCGGGGTGTGAGGGATGTGTTGCGGGAAATGCGGGAGACGCGGTCAAGGGCGTTCTCGATCACTGTGGGGGGAAAGTTGCGGCACTTGAAGAACTTGGACATCTGGGATGTGCGGGAGTGGAATGTCTTATCGTGGGAGCAGATGCGGCGGAGGCGGAGGAATTGGGAATAGGAGATGGAATTTTTGCAGGAGGGTGGGTGGGAGGAGGTGTATTCTAGGTAGCTGTGGGAGTCGGTGGGCTTGAAATGGACATCAGTTACAAGCTGGTTGCCTGAGATGGAGACTGAGAGGTCCAGGAAGGTGAGGGATGTGCTGGAGATGGCCCAGGTGAACTGAAGGTTGGAGTGGAAGGTGTTGGTGAAGTGGATGAACTGTTCGAGCTCCTCTGGGGAGCAAGAGGCGGCACCGATACAGTCATCAATGTACCGGAGGAAGAGGTGGGGTTTGGGGCCTGTGTAGGTGCGGAAGAGAGACTGTTCCACGTAACCTACAAAGAGGCAGGCATAGCTGGGGCCCATGCGGGTGCCCATGGCCACCCCCTTAGTCTCTCACACCACCCCACCAACCTCCGGATACAACGCATCATCCTCCGACACTTCCGACAATCCGACCCCACCACCCAAGACATTTTTCCATCCCCACCCCTGTCTGCTTTCCGGAGAGACCACTCTCTCCGTGACTCCCTTGTTCGCTCCACACTGCCCTCCAACTCCACCACACCCGGCACCTTCCCCTGCAACCGCAGGAAATGCTACACTTGCCCCCACACCTCCTCCCTCATCCCCATCCCAGGCCCCAAGATGACATTCCACATTAAGCAGAGGTTCACCTGCACATCTGCCAATGTGGTATACTACATCCACTGTACCCGGTGTGGCTACCTCTACATTGGGGAAACCAAGCGGAGGCTTGGGGACCGCTTTGCAGAACACCTCCGCTCCGTTCGCAACAAACAACTGCACCTCCCAGTCGCAAACCACTTCCACTCCCCCTCCCATTCTTTCGATGACATGTCCATCATGGGCCTCCTGCACTGCCACAATGATGCCACCCGAAGGTTGCAGGAACAGCAGCTCATATTCCGCCTGGGAACCCTGCAGCCATATGGTATCAATGTGGACTTCACCAGTTTCAAAATCTCCCCTTCCCCCACCACATCCCTAAACCAGCCCAGTTCGTCCCCTCCCCCCACTGCACCACACAACCAGTCCAGCTCTTCCCCTCCACCCACTGCATCCCAAAACCAGTCCAACCTGTTTCTGCCTCCCCAACCTGTTCTTCCTCTCACCCATCCCTTCCTCCCACCCCAAGCCGCACCCCCATCTACCTACTAACCTCATCCCACCTCCTTGACCTGTCCGTCTTCCCTGGACTGACCTATCCCCTCCCTACCTCCCCACCTATACTCTCTCCACCTATCTTCTTTTCTCTCCATCTTCGGTCCGCCTCCCCCTCTCTCCCTATTTATTCCAGAACCCTCACCCCATCCCCCTCTCTGATGAAGGGTCTCGGCCCGAAACGTCAGCTTTTGTGCTCCTGAGATGCTGCTTGGCCTGCTGTGTTCATCCAGCCTCACATTTTATTATCTTGAATTCTCCAGCATCTGCAGTTCCCACTATCGCTGTTTGCTTTCCACTTTGGTTTTCCACCAGGAACACTGAATGTGGTTTTACAGAAGATGCCAATTGTGGCTAGAAATCGGCCAACTTCAGTGTGTGCAGCATTCATTCAGCATCCTAATCTGGTCAGCTGTTTCTCAGCTTGTCTTGCTGTCCCCAAGTCAGCTGAATTAGTGGGAAAAACATAATTTAGGATCATATGAGGACATGGGAGGTTACAAATGAAACTGCTTGTTTTTAGCCTGTCCTGTCAACAGCGATGGAAAGAAAGGCTTTGTGGTGAGGCACTGAGCTCTTTCAAATGACCAAGGTTTCGTGTGGGTCATTGCACAGCTGTTAGTGAACTTTCTGCCAGCCTCTGTGAAGACAGAACGTTTCATTGTCATTCCTGGTGCTTCCTTATGTGACTTAACTTCACATTTTGTCTTGACCTCCCGTGGAATGCTTTGGGATATTTCATGATGTGAAAGGAGCCATAGATGTGAAGAAGGGTCTCGGCCTGGAACGTCAGCTTTCCTACTCCTCTGATGCTGCTTGGCCTGCTGTGTTCATCCAGCTCTACACCTTGGTATCATAGATCTGTAGGCTTTTGTTATAAAGGATGATGTACAAGAAATGATCCTCAGAGGCTCATTCCTCGTCTGTGGAATAGAAACTGTCTTGTTTCAGATAGTTTAGGAAAACTTGGTCAACTGGTCAGTCTCCTTGCGCTCCAGGTACAGGGTTATTCTAGTAAAGCCGTTCAAGCATGTTGCTGCCTGTCATCTTCAGCTGCTTTTGTTCTGGTCTTCGGCTGAGATTCCAGCAAGATGTTGCTGTACATTGACTGTTGAGAAGTCTTTCAAATGCTGTTAAATAATTCCTTGTATTTCATGCCGAAGTGTGTTGTCTAAGTGTAGGTCTGTTACTGTACCAAGGGTGTAACTATTACCATTGTACAAGAGATTCAGATGGCATCGAGAAGTAGTTTTTTAAATGCATTTAATATGTTGTTTTAATGTGATTGGATAAACAACTGGCAACCCCAGGCTAATGTTGTACAATACAGATGGTGAAATTTCTCTTCAATAAAAATCTGGAGTAAAAAAACTAGCCCTAGAGAGCCCGGTAACACTGTCAGTTCTTATTATACAAAAAAAATGGTTCACTAACGTTCATTGGAGGAGGAAATCTGCTGCTCTTACTTGCTCTGGTCTATGTGTGACTTCAGACCCACAGTAATGAGGGTAACTCTGAACTGCCATCCTTGCAAATGGGTATGGGCAATAATTGTTGGCGTAGCTAGCAATGCCACACTATTCTGTAAAAGATAATGGAAAAAACTTGGTTTCATATGGACCCAAGCTAGTCATATGTGGCATCTAGCTAATGAATGTCAGACTGCCCTGTGAGTTAGAGTTTACAGGGGTTATTTCCTGATGCATGTGTACCCTTTCTTTGAGTTAGAGCATATGATAACCAGAATATAAATTGAACTGAGCTTCTCTGGCCTCAACACCATTTTGACCGCCTTAATGATTTAACCATCAAACAGTTAATAATTCAAAGGGAACAGAATGATCAAAGCAATCTCCTTGTTAAATAATACTGCTCACATTATTTCCATTGCTCTGGTCAATACCTGCATACTCGCACCTGACTTGGGACATGGCCAAAATGTCTGCTGCACATTCTACTTCCTATGTTCTGGCCAATAACCAAGGTTAACCCAGATTCAGTCTCTGATAATCATGTGATGTGATTAACTAAAGGAGTTGGGGTAAAGTTCTGGTTCTAAAATTCAATAGAGATTGGATCCAGAATTCTCACTGCCCAAACCAGGGTCCTGGATTCAGTTATGTTAAGATAGAGCAGAGATGTGAAGATAAGCCAGCCGCTGCTCCGTATTTTTAACTTTAGGCTGTGAACAATTCTGAAATACCAAGACCATTTATCTGTGCATTCCAGTAATTTCTGTTCTCATAGAGCCTTAGGGCATCGAAACAAGACCTTTGGCCCACCATGTCTCTGCTGACCAATCACCAAACGACACTGACTCCATTTACCTGCACTTGCTTCACAACTTACTATGCCTTTTGCATTTTAAATGCTCATCAAGATGCTTTTTAAATGTTGCAAGTGTACCTACCTTCACCACCATCTCAGGCTGTGGGCGACACGTTGGCTCAGTGGTTAGCACTGCTGCCTCACAGCACCAGGGACCCAGGTTTGATTCCACCCTTGGGCACCTGTCTGTGCGGAGTTTGCACACTCTTCTTGAGCCTATGTGGGTTTCCTCTGGGTGCTCTGGTTTCCTCCCACAGTCCAAAGATGTGCAGGCCAGGTGGATTGGACATGCTAAGTTGTCCATTGTGTTCAGGAATGTGTAGGTAAGATGAGCACACCATGGGTAATACAGGGTTAAAGGGAAAGGGTAGGGGGGATGGATCTGGGTGGGATGCTCTTTGAAGGGTCGGTGTTGACTTGTTGGGCCAATGGCCTGGGCCTACACTGTAGGGATTCTGTGATTTCTATCACCTTCTGTGTGAAAGAAAAAAGGTTACCCTGATCCCCTCTAAATTGCTTACCTTAAATTTCAGCCCTCTGGTCTTAGAAACGTCCGCTATGGGGAAAAATTTCTCACGATGTCCTTTAACTATGTGCCTCAATTTTAGAACATAGAACATAGAACATTACAGCACAGTACAGGCCCTTCGGCCCTCGATGTTGTGCCGACCTGTCATACCGATCTCAAGCCCATCTAACCTACACTATTCCATGTACGTCCATATGCTTGTCCAATGACGACTTAAATGTACCTAAAGTTGGCGAATCTACTACCGTTGCAGGCAAAGCGTTCCATTCCCTTACTACTCTCTGGGTAAAGAAACTACCTCTGACATCTGTCCTATATCTTTCACCCCTCAATTTAAAGCTATGCCCCCTCATGCTCGCCATCACCATCCTAGGAAAAAGGCTCTCCCTATCCACCCTATCTAACCCTCTGATTATTTTATATGTTTCAATTAAGTCACCTCTCAACCTTCTTCTCTCTAATGAAAACAGCCTCAAGTCCCTCAGCCTTTCCTCGTAAGACCTTCCCTCCGTACCAGGCAACGTCCTAGTAAATGTCCTCTGTACCCTTTCCAAAGCTTCCACATCCTTCTTATAATGCGGTGACCAGAACTGTACACAATACTCCAAGTGTGGCCGCACCAGAGTTTTGTACAGCTTCACCATAACCTCCTGGTTCCGGAACTTGATCCTTCTATTAATAAAAGCTAAAACACTGTATGCCTTCTTAACAGCCCTGTCAACCTGGGAGGCAACTTTCAAGGATCTGTGTACATGGACACCGAGATCTCTCTGCTCATCTACACTGCTAAGAATCTTACCATTAGCCCTGTACTTTGCCTTCCGGTTACTCCTACCAAAGTGCATCACCTCACACTTGTCTGCATTAAACTCCATTTGCCACCTCTCAGCCCAGCTCTGCAACTTATCTATGTCTCTCTGCAACCTATAGCATCCTTCATCACTATCCACAACTCCACCGACCTTAGTGTTGTCTGCAAATTTACTAACCCATCCTTCTATGCCATCTTCCAGGTCATTTATAAAAATGACAAACAGCAGTGAACCCAACACCGACCCTTGCAGTACACCACTAGTAACTGGTCTCCAGGATGAACATTTCCCATCAACTACCACCCTCTGTCTTCTTTCAGCAAGCCAATTTCCGATCCAAACTGCTATATCTCCCACAATTCCATTCCTCCGCATTTTGTACAATAGCCTATTGTGGGGAACCTTATCGGACGCCTTGCTGAAATCCATATACACCACATCAACCGGTTTACTCTCATCTACCTGTTTGGTCACCTTCTCAAAGAACTCAATAAGGTTTGTGAGGCACGACCTTCCCTTCACAAAACCGTGCTGACTATCCCTAATCAAATTATTCTTTTCTAGATGATTATAAATCCTATCCCTTATAACCTTTTCCAACACTTTACCAACAACTGAGGTAAGGCTCACTGGTCTATAATTACCAGGGTTGTCTCTACTCCCCTCCCCTTCTTGAACAGGAGAACCACATTTGCTATCTCCAGTCGTCTGGCATTATTCCTGTAGACAATGACGAGTTAAAGATCAATGCCAAACGCTCGGCAATCTCCTCCCTGGCTTCCCAGAGGATCCGAGGATAAATCCCATCCGGCCCAGGGGACTTATCTATCTTCACCTTTTGAAGGATTTCTAATACCTCTTCTATGTGAACCTCAATCCCACCTAGTCTAGTAGCCTGTATCTCAGTATTCTCCTCGACAACATTGTCGTTTTCTAGAGTGAATACTGTTGAAAAATATTCATTTAGTGCTTCCCCTATCTCATCTGACTCCACACACAATTTATCACTACTATCCTTGATTGGGTCTAATCTTACTTTCGTCATTCTTTTATTCCTTAAATACTATAGAAAGCCTTAGGGTTTATCCTGATCCTATCCACCAACAACTTCTCATGTCTCCTCCTGGCTCTTCTAAGCTCTCTCTTTCGGTCTTTCCTGGCTACCTCGTAGCCCTCAAGCGCCCTGAGCCTTTACATCTCATCCTAACATAAACCTTCTTCTTCCTCTTGACCAGAGATTCCACCTCCTTCGTAAACCATGGCTCCCGCACTCTACAACTTCCTCCCTGCCTCACAGGTACATATTTATCTAGGACACACAGGAGCTTTTCCTTGAATAAGCTCAACATTTCTAAGTGCCCATCTCCTGCAGTTTCCTTCCCCATTCTATGCTCCCTAAATCTTGCCTAATCTCATCGTAATTGCCTTTCCCCCAGCTATAACTCTTGCCCAGTGGTATACACCTATCCCTTTCCATCACTAAAGTAAACATAACAGAATTGTGATCGCTATCACCAAAGTGCTCACCTACTTCCAAATCTAACACCTGGCCGGGCTCATTACCCAGTACCAAATCTAATGTGGCTTCGCCCCTTGTTGGCCTGTCTACATACTGTGTCAGGAAGTCCTCCTGCACACACTGGACAAAAACGGACCCATCTATAGTACTCGAACTATAGTGTTCCCAGTCAATATTTGAAAAGTTGAAGTCTCCCATGACAACTACCCTGTCTCTCTCACTCCTATCGAGAATCATCTTTGCTATCCTTTCCTCTACATCTCTGGAACTATTCGGAGGCCTATAGAAAACTCCCAACAGGGTGACCTCTCCTTTCCTGTTTCTAACCTCAGCCCATACTTCCTCAGTTGACGAGTCCCCAAACATCCTTTCTGCAACTGTAATACTGTCCTTGACCAACAATACCACACCTCCACCCCTTTTTACCATCTTCTCTGTTCTTACTGAAACATCTAAATCCTGGAACCTGCAACAACCATTCCTGTCCCTGCTCTATCCATGTCTCCGAAATGGCCACAACATCGAAGTTCCAGGTACTAACCCATGCTGCAAGTTCACCCACCTTATTCCGCACCTTATACCCCTCTGGTTCAGGTGAAGACCATCTTGCTTGTAGAGGTCCCACCTACCCCAGAAAGAGCCCCAATTATCCAAGAATCCAAAACCCTCCCTCCTGCACTATCCCTGTAGCCACGTGTTCAACTCCTCTCTCTCCCTATTCCTCGCCTCACTCGCACGTGGCACGGGCAACAAACCAGAGACAACAACTCTGTTCGTCCTAGCTCTCAGCTTCCATCCTAGCTGCCTGAATTTCTGTCTTAAATCTCCGTCTCTCTTCCTACCTATGTCGTTGGTGCCAATGTGGACCACGACTTGGGGCTCCTTCCCCTACCCCTTAAGGATCCCAAAAACACGATCAGAGACATCACGCACACTGGCACCTGGGAGGCAACACACCAACCATGAATCTCTCTTGTACCCACAGAACCTCCTATCTGTCCCCCTAACAATGGAGTCCCTAATGACTACTGCTCTGCTCCTCTTCCCCCTTCCCTTCTGAGAGCAGGGACAGATTCTGTGCCAGAGACCTGTACCCCACTGCTTTCCCCTGGTAAGTTGTCCCCCCCAACAGTATCCAAAACGGTATACTTATTGTTGAGGGGAATGGCCACGGGGGATCCCTGCACTGCCTGCCGGTTCCCTTTCCGTCCCCTGACCGTAACCCATCTGCCTTTTTCCTGTACTTGAGGAGTGACTACCTCCCTGTAACTCCTCCCAATAACCCCCTCTGCCCAATAACCCCCTCTGCCTCCCGAATGATCCGAAGTTCATCCAGCTCCAGCTCCAGTTTCCTAACGCAGTTTTCAAGGAGCTGGAGTTGGGTGCACTTCTCGCAGATGTAGTCAGCGGGGACACTAGTGGTGACTAGTGTATGCCTCAATCAGATGCCCCCATCTCCTCTGCACCAAGAAAATTAAATCTAGCCAATTCAGCTTCTTCATAACTCAGTCTTTCCATCCCAGGCAACATCCTGGTGAATCTCCTGTGCACTCTCTTCAGCGCAATCACCGTTCTGAGAGTGTGACAAACTGCATCCAGCATTCCACCTGTGGCCTAACCACAAAGTTGCAACTAGTCTGTCTTATTCCGATATTCCACACCCTGGCTAATGAAGGCAAGCATCCCGTATGCTGCTTTCAGTGCCCTATCTATCTGTACTGGTATCTTCAAGGATTTATAGTCCGTTTGTTCCTCAGTGCTCCCTAAGACTTTAGTATTCATTATGTATACCTTCATTTACTAGACCTCTTAAAATGCATCACCTCACTTTTTATCACGATTAAATTCCATCTGCTACTGCTCTGTCCAATTTGCCAATTATCAATGTCAGACTGTAGTTTGAGACCATCCTCCTCCTATCAACATCACCGATTTTCATGTCATCCGCAAATGTATAAATTAACCTTCTGCATTTATACCCAAGTCATTAACTACCTGACAATAGCAAGGGTCCCAGCACCAATGCCTGTGTCACAGGCTTCCAGTCACAAAAATAACTCTTGAACACTGAGCTCCCAGTCCTGCCCTTCCTTCAGTCATGTCTCAGTGAATGCAACAATACCACATTCCCAAGTGTTGATCATCCTAGGTTTATCCGCCCTACCAGTGAAGCTCCTTGCATTACATTAGGTACACTTTAGCTTTCCAGTCCTCCCATATGCCTTATCATGCATATGACTTCTCCAACTGTGGGACTGTCCTGACTTTCTATATCTGACTGAACCTTGCTTCCAGTTTTATCTCTATTATTTGCCTCAACCCCCTGCTAAATTAGTTTAAAACGTTCCCAGTAAGGATATTGGCCTATTTCTCATTTTAAGTGCAACCTATTCAGCTTGTACAGAACCCACCTACCCCAGAAACCAATGATCCAGAAATCTAAAGACCTTCCTCCTATCCCTTTAGCCATGCATTCATCTGACTTATCATCCCTAGCCTATATTCAGTACTTGGGTGGCACTAGAACTAATCAGGAGAATACAACTTTAGTTGTCTTGCCCTTTAACTACTACATGACTCTGTCAGTTACTGTTTCAGGAACTCTTTTCCTTAAGCCATGTTGTTTGTACCACACCTACCAGCCGGTCACCCTGTCTGATCAGAATGGCCTGCAGCTACTCTGAGATATCCCTGAGGCACCAGAGAGGCAACGTACATTCAGGAGTCCTGCTTGTGGCCACATAGTCGCCTGTCAGTTACAATTGAGTCCCCTATCTCTAGAGCTCTTCCAGTCTTTTACCTCGCGGCTGTGCAGTGAAGGAACTGTGGTGCCACACGCTTTGCATATCTGCTTTCCCTGAGAGCTTATTCCCTCTTCAATATCTAACATGGTTTGAGAGGGGACTCTCAATGCCTATTAGCTTTTCCTAGTGGTCACCCAGTGCCTTTCAGCTTGTGTAGCCGTTACTTGTGGTATGACCAACTCGCTAAAGGTGCTATCGGTAATGTCTTCAGCATCATGGATGCTCCATTCTAGCCCATCTGCGACTCCAGCCACTCATTGCAGTCAACCAATCGGGAGCTGCAGCAGAACACACTTCATGCAAATAATGGTCACCATGGACACTGTACATTTCCCTGATTGCAGGATATTGCAGGCGGAGCATTTTGCAGGGCTGACATCTCCTATCATTATGATGCTTACCAACTGTAAACAATAAACTAGGAACAAATTACTTAACCGTACACCCTCCCCCGCTCACAAAATCAGATTTCTCTGGTATTTCCATTCTTAACAAACTACAAATCACAAAAATAGGGACTTCGCCCTCTGTTTTCTTCCCAGCACTGCTTTCTCATTCCCTAAAGGCTGTTATTCCAGCCAACCACCTTACTGCTTCCTTGTGATGTCATCCAAATAGTTTCCCCTTCAGAATTAAGTTTATTTTTAACAAATCATCTACCGCTCAGGGCAACTCCTCCCCCACAGGCTCTGGTTTTCCTGGGATGTCACTCTTTGCTTTGTACTGGAGCCCTGACCCTGGGCTTCAGTTTATCCTGTAAAAAGACTTCCAAATCTATGAACCAAAAAAATAAGCAAAAAGCTTTGTCGCTGCACCAAATTCTCACACTGCTCCAAAATCCCCTGCTACCTACTCCCTTGGGCTGTGCCTCACTCCAGGTGTGATCTGCCCTCCTTGACTGTGTGAAGCTTACTGATTATTTGCTTTCAACAGACCCACTCTTAAGCAGAGCCACCTAGGTCAATGGTGTGTTTTTTGAACCAGTGAGCCTTCATTTAGATATATTTTGGCCTGGAGGGCAGATTATCTGATTGTGAAGCACGGAAAACTCATTTCTATCCCCTGCTATCATGTCCCTTACTCCTGCCCACTTTTCCCCACATAAGCGTTGCCTCATGCTTTCTGTCCCTCCACCTTTTGTTATTATTGGGTCAAAATCCTCCCTTCCTAATAGCAATGTAGATGACCCAACAACCTAAAGACTGCAGTGGTTCAAGAAGGCAGCTGACCACCATCTTCTCCAGGGCTGTTAGAGATGGACAGTGGATGCTAGCTAGGCCAGTGATACAGCATAGAGGTATACAGCACGGAAACAGATCCTTCCTTTCACAGCATCCTTCCTATGTTAGGGAGACCAGAATTGCATGCAATACTCCAAAATGGCTGAACCAATATCCAGTGACCTCCTAACTCCAATACTCAATGCACTGACCAATAAAACAAGCTTACCAAACACCTTCTTCACTATCCTATCTGCAGGCAACTCCAGTTTCAAGGAACTATAAACCTGTGTTTCAAGGTCACGTTGTTCAGCAACACTCCCCAGAATCATAGAATCCCTACAATGTGGAAGCAGGCCCTTCAGCCCAACAAGTCCACACCGACCCTCAGAGCATCCCGTCCAGACACGTCCCCCTATTACCCACACACCCCTGAACACTATGGGCAACTTAGCACGGCCAGTCCACCTAGCCTGCACATCTTTGGTCTGTGGTGGGGGGAACCGGAGCACCCAGAGGAAACCCACGCAGGCACGAGGAGGATGTGCAAACTCCGCACTGACAGTCGCCCGAGGATGGAATCGAAACTGCGTCCCTGGTGCTGTGAGGCTGCAGTGCTAACCACTGAGCCACTGTGTTGCAACCAAGCACACCTTCTGCAGACATAATCATCAGTAATGTGGAAATTCTCCCTAATCTCCCATATGAATTAATGTTCTTTTAAAAACCCTTCTGTTGTCTTTGATTTGAGGTTGATGACTTTTCTCTTATGGTTACTTTTAATCAGTGTTCAGGCATGTTATGCCACAAGGGAGGGATTTGAACCTAGACCTTCCGGCTCAAAGGCAGGGACACAACCATTAGCCCACAAGAGTGCCTCTGCTTTCTTAACTACTACTCCTTGAGGGTGATTAATTGTGCAGCAATAGAAAGGGGGACGCTGGCTCTGATTTGTGTTTTGCTTTCTTAGAACAGGCTGGATTCAGATCTTGAGAAATTTCTGGCCTTTTGTTCTTCACTGAACAAATTTGAGTTAAAACTGTGGTTGACAGTTAACTGCTTTCTGGGCAGTTAGGGATAAGTAATAAATGCTGGGCACCAACATCCCATGAATGAATTAAAAAAGCTACACCTGTTGCATTTTTATATTTGCCACCACAGTTCAGACAGGTTGGAAATAACCATACTTTGCAATTACAAGAGGGTTAGAAGGTTTAGTCCTGGGAATTAGAACTGAAGTGTTGGCCAAGCATTAGGAGAATGAAACAAGTCTGAGTTGTATTAATTTAATGAGGGTAGTTAGATTGGACACAATACATTGAAGCTGGTATGGAAACTCTGATTCTGCTGATGGGAAGAAAGACCATAAAACTGGAGGTTGGCATCTTTCACACAATGAATGTGTTGTTCGAGTTTTGAGCACTGCCAATGTCCCCTTACACTTTCCTCCTTCTACTTTTTCCCAGAAACATTGGAGAAACAAGATCATTTAGCCCACCCATTACATGCCAGCCTTCTGTCACTTTTGGGACACATACATTAGGAGCACAAGAAGGCTATTTAGCCCTTCAAGTCTCCTCCATCATTTGATAAGATCGTTTTTGATCTGTTTATGGCCTCAATTCCATTTTCCAGCCTCCAGTGAGCTTTGATTCCTAAGTTTAGAATGAGGCCCTGGTCCATATCTTCTATAGTGGACAGTGAATTAATATGGAAGATAATTTTGTAGACTTACAAGTTAAAACCTGATGGAATTGAAAGACAATAATTGACCTGTTAGGAAATTGGTTGACTGACCGGAGACAGAGTAGGAATAATGTGCAAGTGCTCGAATTGGTGAGGTGTGAAGCATAGAAACACTGAAAATAGGAACAGGAGAAGGTCATTCAGACTATCAAGCCCACTCGACCATTCAATATGATCCTGTCCGATCAACTGTTTTTGTCTGGGATGTGTCTCTTATTTTGCAGTGAGTTCAGGAGAAACTGGGAGACTTGGTTTTCCAAGCATCCGTGCTGAGCTTGACATTCGGATCAGTCGGGCTTAGTATTGTTTATTGTAAGTTCAACAGCATCATGCATTTTTATTGCACCTTTAACACAGGTAAACAACCCAATGCACTTCACAGAAGCACAGCATGACATAAAGCGACACTATGCCAAAGCAGGAGGCAACTTCAAAAAGAGGGTTAGTTGGGTTATAAGGAGTCAGAGAAAGTGCAGATGTTCAAGAAAAGAATTCCAGAGGTGGATGCCTAGAAAACTGACTATCCTGTAAGGATCTCTTCTAGGATTTCGGCTATTCAGTGTGTTTAGGCTTAGCAACTAATAATTTATATGTAATAACTTAAATAATGGAACAGAAATATCTAAATTTTCTTATGGTACCAAGCTCTCGGTGGCATCGTAAGCAGTATAAATAGAAGCATAAAATTACAGTAAGATGTTGTTGGATTAGTAAATGGGCAGATCTGGTCATGTAGATTTCAGATAGGGGTAGATACAGAGTTAGATCATTCAAAGTTTTAAGTTCAGTGGTGTGCAGCTACTGGAAGAGCTGCCCAGCAAGTGCTCTGATGAAGGGTCTATGCCCAAAACGTCAGCTTTTGTGCTCCTGAGATGCTGCTTGGCCTGCTGTGTTCATCCAGCCTCACATTTTATTATCTAAATGCTCTGATTGGACAGGATTATGGACTACAGTACTGAAAAATGTGGCCTGAGCTCAGTTTTGGTGGTGTGCTAGCCAGTTTTTTGGAATTTACACCTGACCACTTTGAGTGTTTTACTTTCTCAGGAGGTGGAAAGGACAGGAATGGAACTATCCAAATAAACATAAGATACAATAGACTGCTTTTGGTTACTGCCCTATGTCAGATAAAGTGAGTGTGATTAAGATCAAAAATCAACTTTTGATCTGTCTGTCATACAAGTTTATGCCTTCAGACAAGATCATTGTGGGCATAAAATAGAGGCATTTTATGGTGTTATGATAAAAAAGTTAAATGACTAATATGATAATTGTAGTTGGTGACTTAAACACTAAAATCTGTGAAGGTACATCAGGACTGCATGTTGGTGATAGTGCCTTGGATCAAGAAATAAAAGAGGAGGGAGAGATGGGTGCAGTTTTGTTAAGAAAATTATTTGATAGTGGCACACACCTTTTATGCAACCAAAACCTCTGTTGTAAACTTGGAGCAGTCCGGGTGATGTATTTAGAAGTTACATAGATCTGGCGATAATGAAACAAGATTTTAGGAAGGGTACAAAGAACATTTGAATGTATCCCTGAGTGGATATATATTCAGGTCATTGTCTCCCTGTGGCAAAAACTAAAATACGATCAAAGAGGGAGAAAATGTTACTATTTAGATGTTGACACTGGCACGTTAGGCATTCATTCTTTATCAAAAAGAAAACAAATAAAATTGTCTTTGGCTTGAAGAATCAGAAGTATTTTCAGAACATGAAATAGCAACTAATTGCTGCAAAAAATATATTACCAAGATGAAAAGGATGAGGAGTGGATAACAAGAAGGGAGACTGACAATGAAGATAGAGGAAAGAGAAGGAACACACCTGAGTGTGATGAAACAGAAAATAATAGATCTCTGTTGGCAGGCTGAAGAGAACTGGTCCAATGAGGTGCGCAATGATGTCTTGAAGCAGGGATGAAATCACAAAACGAAAGTCATCTACCAGAAGGTGAAAGTTTTGACAGAAATAAGGAAAGGGAATAACAATGGATAGTGGATGCTTAAAAGACAAAGATGGTAAAACGTTGCTTGAAAGGAATGCATAACAAATGGACTGAATCATGTAAATAATATGACGGTCCAAATTGAAGGATTTCACAATATATAGAGGCAATCAATGGACCAAGCGTTATAATACAGGGGTAAAGAATGTTTTGAAATTGCTCCAGGGATAAATGTAATAACAACTGAATATCTAAACACACTTAGAGAAACAATATTGATTATAGGAGTTGAGAGGTCATGCCGAGGCTGTACAGGACATTGGTTAGGCCACTTTTGGAATATTGTGTGCAGTTTAGGAAGGATGTTGTGAAACTTGAAAGGGTTCAGAAAAGATTTACAAGGATGCTGCCAAGGTTAGACTGTTTGAGCTATAGGGAGAGGCTGAATAGACTGGGGCTATTTTGCCTGGAGCATTGGAGACTGAGCATTGACGTTATAAAGGTTCATAAATCATTGAGGGGCATGGATTGAATAAATGGATGAGGCCTTTTCCCTGGGATGCGGGAGTCAAAGCCTAGAGAATGTAGGTTTAAGGTGAGAGGGGAAAGATTTAAAAGGGACCTAAAGGGCACCTTTTTCATAAAGAGGGTGGTGGTGTATGGAACGGGCTGCCAGAGGAAGTGGTGGAGGTTGATACAATATTTAAAATGTATCTGGATGGGTATATGAATAGCAAGGCTGTAGAGGGCTCTGTGCCAAATGAGAGTAGATTTATCTAAGATATCTGGTCAGCATTGATGAGTTGGACTGAATCATCTGTTACTGTTCTGTACATCTCTATGACTGTAAACAGAATTTGCAACGAAATATAGGCCAAAGGCTACATTCTTAGCGACTTCAGACATTCATTATATGTCAAGGTACCTAAGGATCATAAAACAATTGAGTGCAATCAGTTTAGAATTATAAGTTTAATGGGTCATCTCAGTAAAGTGACTTTGGAAATTATAACAGAAAAGAACAGAAAACACATTTGAAGTAGAAATTAGTTTAACATAGTCGGCATGAGAACTGGAATGGGAACAAGAGAGGGAATATTTAATCTAAGAGCAATCTTTAATCAATATCTATAAGTAAATAAGAATATTTACAGCTGCTTCATCGATTATAAAAAATATCACATTTGTCAACAAAAAATAATTGTTGCTGAAATGTGGCAATGATAGTAATATTGAGGTTTTTATTTACACATTATCCATGCCGGATATCTGGATAGAAGAGGGACAATCAAGTAAGTTTTAAGCACAAGATGGAGTAAAGATGAGGCTGTGCACTTGTCATCAAAATAATTTAATGAAGTATTCAGAATTAGATGTACTGTCAGGAGGTAAAAATTGGCAGTGAGAATGTGGAAAACCTGTATACTCTGGTGACCACCGCACCACTTGCAAAATCACGACGCCCTACAAAATCTCACCGATCAAGTGAAATCCAGAAGTTTAGAATGTGCATTGAAATTGAAGAGCAAAAAGACAAAAACATTGGTAGATGGTTGCAGTTGGAGGGAGTACGTTTGGAGAAATTTGAGTGAAGTTTGGCGTAGATGGTATTTCACTGAAACAAGTCAATAGATTTGTCTATTTAGGACAAGTAATGGTAGAAAATGGCAGATGTGATGCAGAAGTTAGGAGACTGCAATAGCCAGAAGTAATTTTGTGAAGACAAAGTATGTGTTAACAGCAAGGTAACTTAAGCTTGCAAAAAGACAAAAAAACTCAAGATTGTGCATTCAATATGGACATCCGAGTTATGAACTCTCGTATTTATGAACATAATCTCATACAGGGGTATAATTTTAAAGATTCAAATTATGCCCTGCATTGTGTTTGGACTTGTGTACAAATCAATTAGCACAGGCAGCACGGTGGCTCAGTGATGAGCACGGCAGCCCCACTGGGCCAGGGACCCGGGTTCAATTCCAGCCTCGGGCATCCGTCTGTGTGGAGTTTGTACATTCTCCCTGTATCTGCATGGGTTTCCTCCAGGTGCTCGGTTTCCTCCTGCAGACCAAAGATGTGCAGGCTAGGTGGATTGGCCATGCTAAATTGCTTGTGTTCAGGGGTGTGTGGGTTATAGGGGAATAGGTTTGGGTGGGATGCTCCAAGGAACGGTGTGGACCTGTTGGGCCGAAGGGCCTGTTTCCACGCTGTAGGGAATCTAATCTAATCAAACAGACTCTGGAACGAAACTCATTTGCGACCAGTGGATTGCCTTATAAAGATCTGTGGGAGGCCGTTGAAATGTGAATGCTCAGATAGACACTAAAGCTTCCGTATGCAGACATAAAGGTATTTAAAATTACAAGAACGAGAAGGAACCTTAATAAGTTACACCCAGAAAAAAAGTCAGTACTTCAGCTGTTTAATCAGAGTTGAGAAGCTACAGTGATCTCTTAAAAGTGGGCAAATAAAGCAGAGTTGACCTGGGCATATTTGGATTTTGGAGGTCATGGAACAAATGCAGATGAGTTACAGTGGATGTGAGAAGATAGAGCAGGACAAATGCATGATCATGGCAGCAGATCTCTGGCAGGAGTGGCTGCAAGCAATAGCAGATTTTTTTAGTTGGTGAGAACTTGCAGATCTTTAGAAGTTCTTCTGTGGAAGATGTCTTGGATGAAGCTATTTGCCAGCAACATGTGCTTGTATAAAACCTTAAATGTTTAAACAGTGCTGTCAAACGAGGCATTTCACAGGCATGTTATCAAGCAAAATAATTTGACACCAAATCACAAAAGACAGACAGCTGTCCAAAGACTGGATGTTAAGGGAAGAAGCGATAGAGAGCCCAAGTGGATGAAGGAAGCTATTGCAGAGCTTAGGGCCAGGTAGCTGAAGGCATGGATATAACTGGTGGTGCTTGAGAGAGACAGAATTAAATTATGTTACAACCATCACTGGCCTTCTTTGTTTTTCAAAGTATTGATTTGGAACTTTGAGCTGAAATTCAGGGTTGAACTTTGTATTTGGAGGAGCAGTTTCCTATTATTTACAAAAGCGTGAAGAACAAACAAACTGATACAAAGTGTGGAGCTGGAGAAATATAGCAGGACAGGCAGCATCAGAGGAACAGGAAAGCTGATGTTTCAGGTCGGGACCCTTCTTCAGAAACTGGCATTTGTTTATGGGAGATACAAAGTATGGAGCTGGATGAACCCAGCTGGCTGAGCAGCATCTTAGGAGCAGAAAAGCTGACATTTTGGGCCTCAATGCTTCATCGTTTTTGATGAAGGGTCTAGGCCCAAAACGTCAGCTTTTGTGCTCCTAAGATGTTGCTTGGCCAGCTGGGTTCATCCAGCTCCATACTTTGTTATCTCGGATTCTCCAGCATCTGCAGTTCCTATTCTCTCTGATACAATTTGTTTATGGGAGCTGGCCTGGAAAGTTAATTGTAGGTTGATTATTGTTCTAAGCATGCTGCAGATATTTTGGCACCTGAAATGCTGCAGGACTGGCAGCTGCTTGGATGTGAAAAAGGGAGATCAAAGGGAGGCTAGTGTGTGCCAGGCAAACAAGGGCAATGTTCAGGGAAAAAGTGAATAGCAACCATAGATTGAACTGGGTTGGACTGGGTTTTGGGTAGAAGCCAGTTTGGCAGTAAAAGCTGCAGGATAGAGTTTGATTGCTCTATAGTTTATTTTATTCAGCTATCAAATTATTGACTGTTCTGAGAAAAGAATCCCATCCTGTAAGCTGTAAATAAAAATCTCCAATGATCTGCAGAAGCTGTTGGCATTGACCAGTGACTTTGGAATTCAAGCAAGATGTACAGTCTGATATGTTAGGGAACAACATGTTATCCAAAGATAGCATAAAGCTACTCATACCAGGAGATCTGCTGTCATAATCATACATTTGTCCTGCATCCATCATTCGAGACTGTTTAAGTGAATTGGCCAGTTGCAACATCATTATTTTTCATTTACCCCTTAACAGTGTGTGCTTGTCTGCATGAGAGTGGACGGTCTGATTAAGGAAGATTGGGTTTAAGTCGTGGACATTAATTAGATTACCTTGTAACTTTAGCACTGCAAAGTTAAATAGTATTCTTAATTGTTAATTTCAGTTTATTCTAAACTTGGTGCCTGGCATCTATCATTCATAAAGTCTGGTTAGAAACGATTAAGCAACTTTGAAGGTCATCGAATATTTTCATTTCACTGTGTTGCGATATCCAGTGTTAGTGACCTGGTCGGGTTAGCTTTCCCTATGTTGTAACAATCGGCATAGATAACTTAGATGGTTTTAGAACTGGAGGAAATTACAGAGGTGGGGAGGAGTGAGGCCATGGAGGGATGTGAAAACAAAGAAGAGTATTTTAAAGTTTGAACATTGTTTTGACTGGGAGCCAGCATAGGTCAGTGAGCACACTGGTAATGCATGAATGGAACTCCCTGCAGGAAAAGCATGAGAAACAGAGCTTTTGATGACCTCAAGTTTATGGAGAATGAAATGTGGGAGACTGGCCAGGAGTATTTTGGAATACGCCAGTCTAGACATAGCAGAGGCATTGGATGAGGGTTTCAGCGACAGAAGCAAAGAGGTGGTGTCAGGGTGATGTTCTGGAGGTGGAACTAAGTGGTCTTGCTGGTGCAGACACGTGTCTAGAAGTTTATTTAGGCCAAAATGTGACTCCAGCTTTGTCACAGTTGCATAGTTTGCAGTAATAGATGCATCACTTGTGAATATCAATGCATTTGATTTCATTACATCATTAACAACTTTGATGCTTTTTAAACAATGGCTGATTGCAAAAATATATTTAATTTTCCTACATGCTGAACCATCTCTCAAGCTGTGGTTTCCTTCTCAGCGTCTTTACGTGATGGTTTTAGCCATAGCTAACTGTGGTTTAAGGATCAGGACCGTAGGCTTTTTGCTGATGGCTTGCAGAAATACTAAATTAATTTTATGATTTAAGTGAATGTTCTGGTAATTCATCCAGATTGCACTGCAAGTGTTGTGAGTTGCAAACCATGCAAGTGAGCAATACAAAAGGTTACAGGGAAAGCTTCCTGATGAGATTTTAGAAGTCTCATGTTTGCTTTTTAAGAAGTCCAGTTATTGAATTGTTTATATTGTTACAAGGCTCTGACTTTTCATTGAATTCACATGTAACTATCTGCCATGGTGGCTTTGAACTCATTTCCCGAGAACTTTAGCCTGAAATACTAGTCCAGTGGCCATCTTACCAAAATATGGAATTCTGAATGGCTCCTTGAATGATGTAGCCACATCGTAATATTACCTTCTATACTTGCTTTGCTCCTTCCATAGAGTTGTCTTTAGCTAGATAAGAAAGCACAAACGTCAAGACTGAACAAATCTTTTATTTCTCATGCACTTGGAAGCTGATTCAGTTGATACCTTCAAAAAGGTATGGGGTAAATGTAGAAGGCTGTGGTAAAGAGCAGGCAACTTAAATAAATTGGATAAATTCTTTGTAGAGTTGGCATAGAAATGATGTGACAAATGATGAACTTTTTTGCTTTAGAATTTTATCAATGTTACATCTGCTCTGCTTTAATCTCCAGTTTGGAGGCCTTTTTTAGCAATGTAACATCATCCTGTATAAACTTGTACATTTGGCTGCCAGTGAGTTTCAGGCAAGAGGTAATGAGTTGTCATTTTACAGATTAAACATTAATGATAGCATATGAGTCTTCAATAAAATCAATAAATTTCCACACAACCATTTTCGTCACAAAGAGTGACTTGGACTGGGTTCCAGCATGTTGGCCTGGAAGCACTCGTGCCAGAGGGCTGATTACTGCATTTATTTTAAATAGTTGTCTCCCTCAATAAAAAGGATCAGCAACCAATTGTGATGGGCAGATCTGGCCCACGCCCCAATGTCTCTCAGACGATTCTGAGAGAGGTCCAGTGAATCCTTTCTCTTCAAGATCTTAAGAATATGTAAAACCTTGTGCTCACCTTTGACTCAGTACCATCACAGGCCTGAGACCTACCACAATGTGCAGGCTCTCTTCTTAGAGGATCAGCATTGTACCCGTAACCTGCTCAGTCCAAAATTAATCACTTGATATTTTATTCCTATGCTGCCGTAGTTACAATACCTCTCCCAGCGTGAGCACCCTGAATAGTCGTAAGAAAATTAAAATAGGCTGAGTTTCTCATTTCTCATTGCCTCCCCACCGACCAGCACATAGACTTCTTTTCCACTGGGCTGCTGCCTTTGAAGGTATTCTTGGGGTATAAGCAATCCCCTAGGGCTTCTTGTACTCACCTTTCCTTTCTCTGCTTTTTCTCCTTGGCCACCTGGAAAATGGCAAAGTTCTGTAGGTCAGATTTGTTCCAAAGGCATTTAGACATGCATGAACAGGCAGGGAATGGAGGGATGTGAATCGTGTGCAGATGGGATTAATTCAGATTGGCATCATGGTTGGCATATGTGGTGGGCCTATGGGCCTGATTCCACGCTGTACTGTTCTATGTTTTATGCTGAAAGGTCTTTTCTCCTATCTCAGTTATTCCCCCTCCTGCCCTTCCTCCTTCTCTAGCCACAGGTTACCACCTTCCTGCTCTCTTTGCTCCTCCAATCACAGGTGTCCCTTCCCTTTCTTCTCTTCTGAATTACAGGCTACCTCACTCTCCTCCCCTTTGTGTTCCTCCAATCACAGATTCTTCACCTCCCACCCTTCCTGCTCCTCCAATCACAGGTATTCCCTGCCACCCTTCCTGCTCCACCCCCAGATCTTTCTGCTTCTTTTGTCACAGATTCTATCTCTAGAGCACAGTTGGCACAGGAGGGAGGGAGCCTGTCTTTGAAGGAGCTGGAGTAATTGGCAGAGGGGGATCAGAAACTGCTTGGAGGAGCAGCTCCCAGATTCCCACAGACAATGATGACTGTTTCACTGTGTTATTCTCTTGCTCCCAATGAGGCATCCATTCCTGTGATTGATTAACCTGTTCAAACTATGAAGGATCCTTAATATAGTTGTATAGAATGGGAGGATAATGTGTCTTAAATTTTCTGCTCCTGTCATTGCTTATTTGTGGTGACTTGAGTTGTTTCAAGGCTGAATTTAACTGCTACTTTTGTATGGTTTGAACTCAATGAGGACTCCCATATATTGCAAACAAGCAGATCATAAGTTTGTCATTAATATTTTGGAAGCACGTTTTCTTACATTTCTTCCCTTAATCCAGGCCCTCACAGCTGCAGAATGACATTGCACTCTCTAATGAGGATGAAAATATTAGGAAAGATTATAAGACCATAAGACAAAGGAGTGGAAGTAAGGCCATTTGGCCCATCAAGTCCACTCCGCCATTTAAGTCATGGCTGATGGGCATTTCAACTCCACTTCCCTGCAATCCCCCAATAGCCCCTGATTCCTTCTGAGATTAAGAATTTGTCGATCTCTGCCTTGAAGGCATCCAACGTCCCAGCCTCCACTGCACTCCGTGGCAATGGATTCCACAAGCCCATCACTCTCTGGCTGAAGAAATGTCGCCTCATTTCAGTTTTAAATTTCCCCCCTCTAATTTTAAGGCTGTGCCCACGGGTCCTAGTCTCCCCGCCTAACGGAAACTTCCTAGTGTCCACCCCTTCTAAACAATACATTATCTTGTAAGTTTCTATTAGACCTCCCCTCAACCTTCTGAACTCTAATGAGTACAATCCCAGGATCCTGAGCCGTTCATCATACGTTAAACCAACCATTCCAGGGATCATCCGTGTGAATCTCCACTGGACATGCTCCAGGGCTAGTATGTCCTTCCTGAGGTGTGGGGCCCAAAATTGGACACAGTATTCTAAGTGGGGTCTAACTAGAGCTTTATAAAGCTTCAGAAGCACATCGCTGCTTTTATATTGCAACTCTCTTGAGATAAATGACAGCATTACATTCGCTTTCCTAATTATGGACTCTACCTGCAAGTTAACCTTTAGAGAATCCTGGACCAACACTCCCAGATCCCTTTGTACTTCTGCTTTGCGAATTTTCTCACCATTTAGAAAATAGTCCATGCCCGTATTCTTTTTTCCAAAGTGCAAAATTTCACATTTACTCACATTGAATTTCATTAGCCATTTCGTGGACCACTCTCTTAAACTGTCTAAATCTTTCTACAGCTTCCCCACCTCTCTGATTGTCTTTGGGGTTCTGTTTCTAGAAAAAAGATAGGGTACAAGGAGAGAATATGTTCTAAATGTGTGAATATCACAAATAAGTACAATTAGAAATTCAGGAGAAGGCTTTTTACTCAGTGGTGAG
The DNA here is from genome assembly GCF_030684315.1 of Stegostoma tigrinum. Taxonomy (NCBI): domain Eukaryota; kingdom Metazoa; phylum Chordata; class Chondrichthyes; order Orectolobiformes; family Stegostomatidae; genus Stegostoma; species Stegostoma tigrinum. The sequence goes on along the minus strand of NC_081389.1, from coordinate 3,999,344 downwards.
AATGTGGGATTTTGCCACATGAGGTGATTAAGGCGAATAGCTTATGGAGTCATTTGTGGCATGGAAGGGGGTAATTCTACACACCAAGTCCCATGTCAGTTCTATTACCCCAGTCAATCTTCCTTTTCTTTTATTAACCTATTTTTCTAATCAACTTGTTCAAAGATGTTATAAAGCACCTCTAGAACAGGTGGGACTTGAACCAGGGCCTCCTGGTCCAGGGGTGGAGACTCTACCTCTGCACCACAAGAGATACGATTTGCAAGCTTATTCTTTTTCAAATAAGTCATCCAATTTCCTTTCAAATCATTGGTTCATATATGTAGAAATTAATTCAATGATGTAGGACCATAGAATGCCTCGTTCCTAATGAACTAAATAAATACCAGCATCAATAGATGTGAAGCTAGAAAAGTACAGCAAGTCAGGCAGCCTCTGAGGAGCAGGAACGTCAATGTTTCAGGCTGAAACTCTTTGTCAGGACTGAGTAGGGATCAGGAAACCCGAGGTAAATAGACGGAGGGGGTTGGTGCTGGAGGAAGGGTAAGTGAGGTGATAATAGGTGATGCAGGTAGAGAGTTATTGTGATTGGTCGGTGGGCAGGGTGGAGGGGATAGACGAGTAGGAAGATGGACAGATTAGGTCAGATCATAGAGGTGAAGAAGAAGGGGAGGGCCGTACATGGGTGAAGGCTGGGGTTGGAGGGATTTTGAAGCTGGTGAAGTCAATATTGAGGCCATTGGGATGTAAGCTGCCAAGGCAAAATATCACGTGTTGTTCCTCCAGTTTACATTTGGCATTACTCTGACGTGGAGAAGGCCAAGAATGGGCATGCCACCAGGAGAGTAGGAAGGGGAATTAAAACCGGAATGGCAACCGGAAGGTTGGGTTGGTTGATGCACGCAGGATGCAGATGCTCTGTGAACCGGTCACTGAGTCTGCCAGACCTGGAAGGGTTGTTTGGGACCTTGGACAGAGGTCTGAGATTGAGGTGTAGTGTAGGTGTTACAACTCTTGTGGTTGCAGGGAAAGGTACCTGGTGTGGTGGAGAAGTTGGTGGGGAGTGGAGTGTAGAGCTGGTATGTAAGTCGTAGAATGAACAGTCTACCCTTCCCATTGACCCCACCCACCCCCAACTGCATCCACTATCACCATCCCACCCACCCTTTCTCCAGCCCCAGCCCCCTCCCTCTATTTACTTCTGGGCTTCCTTGTCCCATCCCCAGCCCTGACAAAGGGCTTCGGCCCGAAATGTTGACTTTTCTGTTCCTCGGATGGTGTGCGACCTGCTGCACTTTTCTAGCTTCAAACTTACGGCCTCCAGCATCTGCAGTGTTTACTGTCTCCAAGAACTAAGTACCAGCAGTGAGTTGATATATTCAGGAGGGGAGAAAATTGGCAATCAAAGTCATCAATGCCCTTGTTAGAAACTCTTAATTGATCGGGAATGATGCAATAATATTTAATACGACAGATGAACAAAAATTCATGGATGAGAGAAATTGGAGCTGATGTTAATCTTTTAATATTATGTAACTCCATTTTGATAGATGATACCTTGGGTTTCAGAAACTCCCCAGGAGCAAGCTGGATGCAAAGGGCTTTGTATTTTTTGTTTCAGGTTGACAAGTTAATGACTCAAGTGGGCATATTATGAAGAAGAGCCTTAGAATTATTCTCAGAGTTCTGGGCAATATTTATTTTTTTTTTTGCCTTTTGATTTTCCCTCTGTTCATGCTGAGAAGCGTCTGATTTCTCTGGGAGCAACAAACTGTTCAAAGCAGGGACATATGTTTTTACATCAAAACTGCACTTCAAAATTGGCTGCAAAATATAATGGGCTGTCCTGAGGTATTGAAAAGTATTTTATAAATGCCAGTGTTTCTCCCCCTTTCTGTGTTGCTTAGCGAATATTGGGTGCAGCTTCTTTGTAATGTTGACCTTTAAGTGAACTATCTAATTTGCTGCTGCTTGAATTTCTTGGATTGCAAAGACTTATTTAAATTTAGTGATATCATTGGCCTTGGAATTTCCACTGCAATAAAATTCCAACCCCAGATAAAGAGTGGTCAAGCTATGCAGAGCAAGCAACAGAAACCAGACCTCCCCCCCCCCGCCCCCTTGCAGCGAGTGTTGACAGCATAGTCTGTTTTCAATGCCAGCTGTCTGAAATGGAAAATGGCACATGCCTCCATGCCACCTATTTGCTGCTGGTTTGCTTGAATTGGCCATAACATGGGAGCAGAGGTTTTACTCTGCTGTATCGACCAGTTGTTGTGGTGAAGATACAAGCTGAAGCCTTGCCAAGAGGCTGCGTTTTGCTTGTGACAAGGGAATAGCAGATGGGCCACTCCCCAAGACAGGCTGCTCAGTGTCTTGCTAAGCTGCTGCTGATGGTGTTGTCACAAAGGCTTACCACTTCTATGCAAAGGGAATGAGTTTATTCCAAGCAACCATCCTGATGAAACATTTATGAGCAAAGACGGCAAGTGAGCCGGGCCCATGCTGTGCAAACGTAGCCTGCCAGAGCAGAGTTTTGTTCGGAACTGAGCGGATCGTGGCTGGGTTCCCATCTTTGCACAAGCAAGGCTTTGTGTGGAATGAGCCCCAAGGCAGATCGCGCCCTCACATTCCACCCTTTTATTCTCCTCGATCGTTCAGACATGAATCCGATTACTGGAGCTGCTAGGTAGGTTCTTGCCAATGTCTCAGGCTGTTGGAACTGCAAAATTGCGTTCTGTGGGAGAGTTGAACAAAAGGAAAGGTGTTAGTGAGGAATCTTGGGGATATCATTCTGGTTGATTTATCTGCTTGCTGCGCTCTCACAAGTGATTTACATTCTTCTCCTTAACTGCAGTTTATGATTTATATCCTAGATACTTAATTTATTTGTTTCTGGTGTTTCATCATCCCTCCCAATGGCATCCCCACCCCCAGCATTTATCTCTGTGCCTTTTTTCCCCTCCTCTTCTTTAGACAATTGATGCACTGCTGTTCTTTGAATGAAACTTGGCTAAAGGAATGCCTCTATAAAGTTTGATCAACAATCCTTCTGAAAAGCAGACACTGAAACCTTTTTTTTGTCCTCACCTGTTCTGAGCAAGCAGCTTTCGGTTTTGCTTAGCGCATTCCCCATGCAGAATTGACAAAAATTGGTAAATGAGATTTAATGCCAAAAGCACAAGGTAGTACATATTGGTACGATGAATAGGATGGTTACTTGTAATGCAAGAGGTGCAAGTCTAGGTGGAATAGAGGAACAAAGGACTCCCTCAGTAGAAAAACGCGATCACTAAACATTACGCCACAGCTAAGCAACCCTCTGAAATAAAAACAAAACAAGCACTCAGCCTTATTTCTAGAGGGATCAAATTGAAAAGTCATGACAAGCCTTTGTTAGACCATATTTAAAGCACAGTTTTTGGTTTTGGATTGATAGGCTTGGTCTCTTTGCTCATACGTCAAAGCCAAAGCGGATGATGACCTAATAGAGGTTGTGTAAATAATGTGAGAACCTGGAACTCCCTCTCTACTGCAGGGTGTGGTCGAGACTAATAGTAAAGGTGCATTTAAGGAGAAACTGGGTTAGAAGCTGGTAAGTGGCTTGGAATCTTGCGGCAATAACTCACCTCCTGACTCACCAGGGAATCAACAAGGCATAAGCCAGGAGTGCAATAGAATATTCCCCACTTGCCTTGATTGGTGCAGCTCTAACGACACTCAAGATTGACACCATCAAAGACAAAGCAGCCCATTTGACTGGCTCCACACCCACAAACATTCACTGCCTCCACTATCGATGTTGTGAAGCATCTGCAAGATGCATGACGGAAATTCACCAAGGTCCGTGAGGCAACAACTTCTGAACCCACAACAACTATCTAAAAGGACAACGACAGCGGATACATAGAAATGCCACCACCTGTAACTTCCTTTCGAAGTCATTACCAAAATCAGGATGGTGAATGTGGTATCATTGGATCAATTCTGGGACTCGGTCTTCAATGGCATTGTGGATCTAAATACAGCAAAAGGGCTACTGCTTTTCAAGAAGGCTGCTCAGCACTAGCGTCCTAATGGCACCTAACATTGACAGTAAAAACTGGCCCAGCCGTTGATGTCCACAGCATGTGAATGAGTTAAAACAACCCTCCATTTGTGTGTGGGGAGCAGAGTTGCTAGGCTTTGGATTATATTTCTTGAGGTGATCATAATTGAGACACTCAATTGAAAAAAGCCTTCAATAGGACTGTGTCTAATTTTGTAACATGGAAAAGGCTATTTGGCCCATTATACCTGTGTCAGATACGTTATTATCAGTTTGTGGGAGAAGTTTGCTCCCCTAGAATCCAGACAAACTATGAACCTGACTTTGCGTTGCACTGGTCTTACAATGTGGGAAAACTCATGTGAATCATGAACACTGTTTGAGAAATCTATCTGCACATCTTCAAAACTGGAACTGCAATGTAACCAGTTGCACCTTTATTAACCACAGCAAGCATAGCTTGCCTGTGAGGCCATATCCTACCCATCACAGATTGCATTCTAACTACATCCTTAGTGAATTCAAAGCACAGCCTGGCTCTGTAACTGCTTTCAAGTTAAATATCTGATTATTAAATGGAGAAATTTGGACACCTGTTATGGTAATGATATAACTGGTTGCAATGATCCAAAAGCAAGATACTGCAGACTCTAGAAATCTGAAATAAAAACAACGGTAGACGTATCAGGTCAATGATCTTTAATCATGGTGGATTACAAACAATCTCATTGCACAAAGGATCTGAGTGCAACATCAGTATGTGTTGGATCATCTTATCTCAGCCCTGATGGCTTCAGGGAAGGATGATAATGCTTAGAGACCCTCAGAGAGGGAAAGTTAACCAGTGTTCCTACTCCTAATAATCACAGAACAGCCCTTTCACAGTGTACATGCATGGAGATTCCTCATGTATTTGGTGTCAGTCTTGTCTGTGAGATACTGCAATTCACTAACTTGGCATTTGCTCATGCATGGGCACTGGCTCCTGACTGCAGGTTCTGGGGTATAGGGAAAAGGCTGTAAGCAGGTTGAAATGTTGGGGAAATGGCACAACTTTCAGAGGAAAACAAGAAGCAAAACTGTTGGCAGCTTTCTAGCATTGGAAGCATATTGCAAAACAGTGCATCAGGAGGGGTAATTTGAAGCAGTAAATTACAATATTTTATCAGGTATATACAGAAGAATTTTGGTTGGAAATTTCCTGGATTGCGCATCTGTTAAAATGAGCAGTTTTTGAGTCAGTCTTGCTGATAGAAATGTGTGCCTAACTTTCTGATGAAGCTCATTTTCATCAGAACGTAAGAGGGAGCATCGAATGAGCATAAATGCAATATTCTCAGTTGAGGTAGCAGTGAGAGGGTGGCTTTCTGCATCCATGTTACCTCACTCTGTGCCACTTTGCTGCCCTAAATCCTCTTTTGTTATGATGTAGAGCAAGGATTTCTTTTCCAAGTGATTCATCCTTTGGAGTGTGGATTTTTTGGACTAAGTTTATGAAGTGTTTCAAATAAATTTCCAGTGCACTGAAACCATCAGCACAGCACCTTAAAATCATCAGCTGTTCCTTGATTCACAGATAATGTCAGTTCAGCGCTGTGTTTCTCTATTGGAGTTTCAAGTGTCCGAACAGGACATTTCCCAATCCACAGCTCTTTGGCCTGTCTGGAGAAATATGCCCTGGAAGTTTGGGAAATCTGGAGTACGGAATTTTTTTCATTTCCTTCTCTGTTGCTGCTTTGCCTCATCATTAGGGTATTTAGAGTCAGCGTGTTGGAGCTTGATGGACAAGTTGCCATCTTGAATGACTAGTAGCAAGTTCCTCCTGTATCAATCTCAATGCTGCCATTTTTTAAGGATAGCTTCAGGGTCTCTTTGTAGCATTTTCTTTGACCTCGCCTGGAATGCTGGCCATTTGAGAGTTGGCAAAATAGGAAAGATGCTGTTAAACGTGGAAGGGTTCAAAAATGATTTACAAGCAAGTTACTGAGACTGGAAGGTTTGAGTTATAAGGAAAGGCTGGAGAGGCTGGGACTTTTTTCCGCTGGAGCATTGCACACTGAGGGTGACCTCATACAAGTTCATAAAATTGTGAGGGGCAATAACATTCTCCCCGTGTCTGCGTGGGTTTCCTCTGGCTGCTCTGGTTTCCTCCCACAGTCCAGAGGTGTGCAGGTTAGGTGGAGTGGCCTTGCTAAATTGCCTGTAGTGTTCAGGGATGTGTTGATTAGGTGTGTTATAGGGGGATGGGTCTGGGTGGGATGTTCTGAGGATTAGTGTAGACTTTTTGGGCTGAAGGGCCAGTTTCCACACTGTAGGTATTCTATGACTGTATCCAATACAGTGTCTAGTCCAACACAACTGATTTTGCAGGATTTTTTTCTGAATGCTTGTAGAGCTGATTTTGAGAAGAACATTGGCATTTGTTCAACCTGCTGGAATTTCTCTAATGCTCTAATATGTCACTGTTACACAGTCTAGGTCTCACTGCAGTACAGCAATTCAAATTCACATTCGATTAAGTCTGGTGCAGACCTGAGTAAGAAAAGTCCTAAAAGAATTGGAAACAACATTTCATCAAATTTCACCTACACTGACTTTGGGACGTGCTCTACCTGAGTTTTTAGGCGCAAATCACAAACAATACATTACTGGTGTAAATACAGGACACTTGCAAGAGTAAATGAATGGCAGAGTTTTCATGGATGTTTCTTCGAAACACTCATGATTGAGGAAATCCTTGTGCTATGTATGCTATTTCATAGTACAACCAACACAACTCAGTCATTTGCAAATTTAACCCCGAAAAAAGCCATAACTTTTCCTAGTTCCAAAACACAATTCCAGGAATTTACAAGCCACCGTTCGGAAAGGCTCTTGTCTATGTAGAGCAGTGTATGGGGGAGGAAGCAGAGACCTATCTGGAGGGAATCTGTCTTTTTAGTGCTAGTTCTGTTCAAACACTCCAGTGTGACCTCTGGCAGCTTGCCAATTTCATCTGTGTAAATGCTGAGGAAAGGTCAGGTTTCAGGAAACGCTGATGCTTTTCATTCCTAATGAAAAGTGAATTTGTTGTACAGATTGCTTGCTCACATTCCATTCCGATTAGGAAGACATTACCTCAATGTGGATTGGGTTGCAGAGTAGGTGTGTGTGTCTGTGTGCTTCTAATGCTCAGTCACTCAAAGACACTCATGCACAACATTGATACAGCATTGACAGAGAGCAGAGGGTTGAAAAAGAAATTACTTGAAGTCATACAGTGCAGAAACAGTACCTTCAGCCCAAATTGTCCATGCCAACCAAGTTTCCCAAACTAAACCAATCCCGCTTACCAGCATTTGGCCCATATCCCTCTAAACCTTAATTATTCATGTGTCCGTCCAAGTGTCTTCTAAATGTTGTTATATGGCAGAAAGCGAGAGTTGGTATTCCACAGGTTTGGAGTGGTGGGACCATTATTCTTTGCCAATTATATGAATAATATGACTTCTAGAATCAGAAATCCAAGTTTAAAATTTGCCAGGCTGGGGAATATAGGAGCATAACAATGACAAAATGCAAGACACCATTTCAGAATTGGGAAAATGGCAGATGCATTTAAACACAGTGAACTGAGAGATTTTGGTAGGAGAAATAAAAAGGCCTCGCATTTCTTAGAAAGTAATTGAGATAGAGATCAAGGGAGTCTAGGACTATTGATATGCAAAATATGAAAAGATCAATGGGATATTAACAAAGCCATAAAAACAGCAATCAGAGCACTGAGGTTCATTTCAAACAGGGTAAAATTGAAAAGCAGATAAGTTATTTAAACTTGCATAAAAGCTTGTTTAAACCACACTTCCCATTCTGTGCATTTCTGCTGTCATGTTGTGGAAAACTGTTTAGAAGTAGTAATGACAGTGCAGAAGTAACTTGGGACATTGTGATGGTAGTCATTTGTATTGTCTGATGTTAATCTGTAGTGGTGTAGTGGTCATGTCACTGGTCTATCAATTCAGAGCTCAGGCTAATGTTCTGAAGACATGGACTGAAATCCGACTGACTATGGTGGATGGTGAAACTTGAAACAAAAAGTGAAATCAAAAGCTAGACTAATGATGACAATTGTTGATTGTTATAAAAACCTATCTGGCTGAGTATTGTGCTTTTTAAGGGAAGGAAATAGGTTATCCTTACCATGTGAAGTCTCCAAGAGTGGCTCGGTGGCTCAGTGGTTAGTACTGCTGTCTTACACTGCTGCGTCCTTGGGTGACTGTTTGTATGGAGTTTGTACATTCTTCTTGTTTTTGCATGGATTTTCTCCCACAGTCCAAAACGTGCACTTTAGGTGGATTGGCCATGCTAATTGCCCATACTGTTCAGGGATGTCTAGGCTAGGTCAATTGGCTATGGGAAATGCAGAGTTACAGGGATAGCTGGAAGGGTGTGGGTCTGGATGGGATGTTGTTCAGAGGATTGGTATGGAGTCAGTGGGCCGAATGGTCTGCTTCCACACAGGAGAGATTCTGAGATTATCTGGCCTCGGTATGACTCCAGGGCCACAGCAGTGTGATTGACTCTTGACTGCCTTCTGAAATGGTCTAAAAGCTAATTAGTTTGTAGCTAGGGATGGGCAATAAATATCAGCCTTGTCAGAGATTGACTAGAATGTCAGGGTGGCACAGTGGCTCACTGGTTAGCACTGCTGCCTCATAGTGCCGGGGACCCGGGTTCAATTCCACCCTCGGGCGACTAAAGTGTGGAGTTTGCACATTCTCCCTGTGCCTGTGTGGGTTTTCTCTGGGTACTCTGGTTTCCTCCCACAGTCCAGAGATGTGCAGTTTAGATGGATTAGCTGAGCTAAATTGCCCGTAGTGTTCAGGGGTCTGTAGATTAGGTGGGTAAAAGGGGAATGGGTCTGGGTGGGATACACCAAGACTTGGTGTGGACTTGTTGGGCCAAAGGGCCTGTTTCCACACGTAGGGGGTTCTATAGTTATGGTTGGTTCACTTTTAAAAATGGAAAAACACTGATTTAAGATGGCCACGCTGGTCACTTGACCATAGGACTTAGGATCAGATGCAGGTCATTCGGCCAATTGAATCCACTTTGCCATTCGGTGAGATTGTGGTTAAGCTGATCATCTCTGCCTCTGCTTTTCATCTATTGCGCCCATAACCTTTGATTTCTTTACTTACTAAAAATCTATCTATCATCTTTAAATATACTTAATGATACAGCCTTGACGGTCCACTGTGGTAAAGAACTCCCAAGGTTTACTACCTTCGGAGAAAAACATTCTTGTCATCTGTTTTAAATGGGTGACTCTGCCTGGGATCTTAGACTCTCCCACAAGGGGAAACAACCTCTACACATCTGCCCTGCAAGCCCTCAAAGAATCTTGTGTTGTCGTAAGATCTCTCATTCTTGTAAACTCTAATAAATACAAATCTAAACACTTCAACATCTCACAAGAAAATTGTTGCAGGCTTGGGATTAACCAAATGAGACTTCCCTGGACAGCCTCCACTGCAGTATATCTTTTCATGGGTGAGGAGACCAAAACTGATTACATTATTCCATTGTAAATACTGCCTTGTATATTTTTAGTAAAATTTCGCTATTTTTATATTCCATTCCCTTTGAAATATAGGCCAACATTCCATTTGTCTTCCCTATTACCCACCGAACATATATATGAGTGACTTGTGTTTCATGCACAAATCCATCTCAGTCTCTCCCAGTTTAAATAATGGGTGGCTCTTCTATTCTTCCTATCCACCTGCATAACCTCATATTTTCCCCCACTAAGCTTCATTTGCCAAGACGTTGCCTGGTGACTTAACCTATCTGTCTGCCTCTGTGTCATCTTCACTATTAGCCAAGCCAACTATTTTGTATTTTGCAAACTTGGCTATAGTACGTTCACTTCCTCATCTGAGCTGTTATTATGTACTGGAATAATTATAGCCCTGGCATTGATCCCCGTGGGACTCCACTAGTTGCAGGTTGCCATCCTGAAAATGCCCTTTTAATCCACTTCTGTGTCTTCTATTTATTAGGCAATCTTTCTATGCTAATGTACCAGCTCCAATGTGATGGGCACTTCTCTAATTAAGTAGATTGATGTGCAGTAGCTTATTGAATGTCTTTTGGAAATCCAAATATCTTGCATATTGATTGGTTCTCCTTTGTCTCTCCTGTTTGTTTCCAACCCAATTTATTCTAATAAATTTGTCAGACATGATTTCCCCTTGATGAAGCCATACTGACTCTGCTAAGCTATATACTGTGCCATGACATCCTTTATTATAAACTCTTAATATTTTCCCAATGACAGATGCTAAGCTAACTGACCGTCTGCCATTTCTTGGCTCCCCATCATTATTTCCCTAGGCTAGTTCTCTAAGCAGCCTATTTCACTGTTTCCTCTCTCTATGTATTTACCCTCAGTGTATTTTCTCCCTTTTTTTAAGTCATCTTCTGGTGTTTCTAAAACATTTCCAATCCTTTAATTTACCATCAACTTTTGCCACATTGTCTGTGCTTTTTCTTCCAATTTCATCCTATCATTAATTTCCCTGGTTAGCCATGGATGGTTTATTCCTTTTATAGAATCCTTCTCTGGCAGTGTGCTATATTTTTTGCTTTGAATCATCAGCTATTTTTCCTCAAACTGCCTTTTCTGCTAAACTTCTATTCCAGTCCACTCCAACCTACAATGCCCTTGTTCTCATCGAATTCCCCTTATTTAAGGATAACAATATTTTTTCCGACCCAAATTTCTTACTGTCAAATTGAACAGTAGATTCTACCCTATTACAGTCACTATTCCTGGCAGATCTTTTGGATCATAGAATTCATACAGTGTGGAAACAGGCCTTTTGGCCCAACAAGTCCACACTGACCATCAGAGTATCCCACCCAGACCCATCCCCCTAATCTACACATCCATGAACACTAAAGGCAGTTTAGCATGGCCAGCTCCACGTAATCTGCTCGCCTTTGGACTATGGGAGGAAACCGGAGCATCTGGAGGAAACCCACACAGACACGGGGAGAATTTGTAAACTTGACACAGACAGTCGCCCGAGGCTGGAATCGAACTTGGGTCACTGGAGCTGTGAGATAGCAGTGCTCACCACTGAGTCACCGTGCCACCCTGCTCAGGTCATTTCTGAAAGCTGCCTCCTTACACATTGCTTGATCCAAAATAACCTAATCCCTGTTTGGATCCACAATGTGCAATTCTAGAAAACTATCCTCATTACATTTGACAAATGTTCCACATGATCACCTCTGCCAATTTGATTTTCCCAATCTACATCATGATTAAATCTTCCAAGATAAATATACCAAGTTCAGCTGACCTCACGAAACTATCAATAAACAAGAATCAGTCTAAAATGAATTGAACATTGTTATAAAAAGGCATTGCAACTTAGATCTGTTTAATTCACAACTTCCTAGAAGTTTACATACAAAATCAGAAATTGCTGGAAAAGCTCAGCAGGTCTGGCAGCCTCTGTGAAGACAAGTCAGAGTTAATGTTTGGGTCCGGTGACCCTACCTCAGTACGTTGTGATTATAGCTACCCGCTCGGAAGAATTTTGAAACCTTTATTGTAGCCAACTAAAGTGGTTTAAAAAGCCAATTCCTCATCTGTTCATTAAGATAATACCAGAACTGATGAGGTTTTAATGATCAAGAAAGATTGAATAGACTGAGATTTTTTTTTCACCAAAGAGTATGAGGGAATACTGAGGACTTTAACATTACAATGGGATCTTTAGTAGGTAAACATAATGATATTTCCATTTCTGTGCTGTTCAGTTGTAAGAACCATAAATATTTGATTTATTGAAATCTCTCTTATTAGGAATTCAGGAAAATCCTCTCCACCTAGAGTGCTTTTACATGAAACTTACTCTTAGACTTGTTAGGGTTGATATGAATAGGTAGATTTAAAGGGAACCTAGATAAATACATGAAGGAGAAGGCATTGGACAGGTATATTGATAAAGTAAAATGAAATAAACAGTGTGGAAGTGATATTGCGTGGAGCATAATTACTGTTGCATTGAACGCCCTGTTGAGTATTCTGTGAAGGTAGCGCTGATTCTCAATGAGTTGAAACATCTGCAATCTGTGTTGATGTGTTAAGTGAAATGAGGTTAACGGGGATAATGGGGACTGCAGATGCTGGAGATTCCAAGATAATAAAATGTGAGGCTGGATGAACACAGCAGGCCAAGCAGCATCTCAGGAGCACAAAAGCTGACGTTTCGGTTAACGGGGGTTGTTGCTGAATAGCAGTGCTGACCACAAAATGTGTGGGCCTGTGGCGAAAGGGCTGTTTAAAGAAAAGTACAGAATAAACCTGTGTCGATCATTGTTCCAGTTGGAATGGTACTGCTGGGGACTGGGGAGAAATAGTTCTCCTTCAAAGGTGTGCATTCGGTATTCCATCATTTACCACAGACTTATTACACCATGCAGTGTTAAGCATGTCTTGCCCTGTTGCAGGGCTTTGGGCATGCACTTGTAAATCAGTTGTGAAGTCACTGTGGGGTTAACTCTGCCTCACTCTAATTGATGTCGCTATATTTTCTAATGAACAGAAATCAATATATCCATGTTATGAAGCATGGTATAATCATCCCTGAACAGTCCCCTGCCTCCAAATGTCATTACTCCTATTAGTCAATGAACTCAGTGTATGGCATGTGCTGTAACCTGTTTTTTTTGTCTGCCTCTGAAGTCCTGTGCCCTTTGATGGTGCGTTAAGGGAGCTGGTCATGCAGTCTGCTCTTTTTAGTCTTCTCTTTCTACAGCATGAGCTTATGGTTGGTGTGGGAGTCTTCTGATGCCATGTACTCCTAAAGAGATATGGACGGGTGTAACTTGCAGAGGACCCAATATTTTGATGAAATTATCTCTTTTAAAATACAATAGGACCTGAAAAGGGTTAAAAAAAATTCAGTGACTGGCCATTTATTATTCATTCAGACCATCAAACTCATGCCCGCACTTTGAAAGAGGAATCCCCCAGTTAGTCTCACACTCATGCCCTTTTCTCCATGGCTCTGGAATAGTTTTCTTCTGAGTACTCAAAACAATCCCTTTTGAATGTTACTATTCAATCTGGGTCAAGCCCCTATAAGTAGTGCAGTCCTGGCGACTATAACTTTAATTTTCAAGAAAAGAACGGTCTAGGCCCGAAACGTCAGCTTTTGTGCTCCTAAGATGCTGCTTGGCCTGCTGTGTTCATGCAGCTTCACACTTTGTTATCTTGGATTCTCCAGCATCTGCAGTTCCCATTATCTCTCTCTCCTGGTTTCCCATCTGGCCTCTTGCACAACCATCGACATCTGTTTGCCAGAGACATGTTTCTCCCTACCTATCCAATCAAGCTGCCTGATCATTTTAATCATCTCTCTTCAATCTTTCCTTGATTTTCTTTCTTTGAATTGTTCTTCTTAGTTTAAAATCACTGTCATTAAAAATGAACCAGGAAGTTTTGCCACAGTCTGTTCTGATGCTTCTCTGTCTTCCCAACAGCGATGGATGCAATGATGATTTTTGTTGTTAATTAGCAACTTATTAAAGTTCAATTGATGATCTACTGTGTGCTGTGGGGAGGAACGAAGTGTGAGATCCCTTGAGAGGGACACTAGCTGTCTGCTGAGGTGGATCCTGTGTCTGACAGCACTGATTTCCTCAGTTTACTTTATGTTAATCCAACCCAGACTAACAGCCAATTTAATGATGTAATTGTCCATAAATGGTACCAATTAGTTAAAGTCTATTCTGAAGAAGTGCAGAAGTTGAACCGGCAATTCCCAGACCCAAAGAAAAAGCTTGAAATCCTAGCTATGACTGACCATCTGTACAGGTCATAGGACTGTTTCCTCCAGCATTGGTGGTAAAGAACACAAAAGGTATCTCACGATTCCTCTTGGTTATCTGCTCTGAGTCACGTTGAATAATTTTAGAAACAGGGAGTAAAGAATTTGTATTTAACTCAATCTTACTAACATTGTCTCTTGCCACAGTCGCAACAAAAGATAACAACAGCAGCTTGTGTTTATATAGCTCATTTAGGAAAATGTTAAGACAGATTTTGACTCTGAACAGAGGGTGAAGTTGCGAGGGCGAGTGACCAGTTTTAAGCAGAGCCATAAAAAGAGGAAAATTGGGAGGATGTTTCGGAAACAGAGTAAGAGCTGTCCAAAGAAACAGTGACCATAACACGGCAGAATTTAGTATTCAGCTTGAGAGTGAGAAACTTGGGTCAGAAACAACTGTGCCAAGTTTAAGTAAGGATAATTACATAAGGATGAGGACAGAATTGTCCAAGGAGGACTGGAGAAGGAGATAACAGAGTGGAAGGAGGATCCTAGAAAAGCCGATAAACTGACCATGGTTAACCAAGGAAGTTAAGGACAGTGCCAAATTCAAGAAAGATTGTACAATATAGCAAAGATTTGTGGTAAATCAGAGGATTAGGAAAGATTTCAAAGCTAACAAAATATGGCAAACAATAATTAAGAGTGAGAAAATAAAACTGAGCACAAGCTAGGAACTAATATAAAAACAGATAGTAAGACCTTCTTTAAATATATAAAATGGAAAAGAGAGGACAAAGTGAACATAGGCCCCTTAGAGACAAGGTTGATGAAATAATTGGGAGCCAGGACATGTCATAGGATTTGAAAAAGTTTCTTTACATCAGTCTCCAGAAAAGGACACCAGTATATTCCAAAGATGCTAAATATTCATGAGAGCTGGGTGGGGAGGAAATAAATATGTTAATTGTCACTCGAGAAAATTAACGGGACTAAAAAACAAGTCCCTTGAACTGATGGGATGTGACTTATGATATTAAAAGAGGTTACAGAGATAGTGGATGCACTGGTAGTAATCTCTGAAAAACTTGGTAATATACCAAACGTTGGTCAACTTAATCAGATAGTGTTGGGGTAGTCTATTAGCATGGATAGAGGATTGACCAACTAATGGAAGACACGGATTTGCGATAAAGGGGCCATTTTCAGAATGGCTATCCGTAATTAGTGGAGTGCCACAGGCATCTATTCTGAAGCCACAATTATTTACAACATATATTAAAGACTGGGATAAAGGAAGTGAATATATTATGGCTAATTTTGCAAATGTCGCAAAAATTGGTGGAAGGGTAGGGAATAAGGATGACATCTTCTGAAGAAGGGTCTAGGCCCAAAACCACTGCACCTTCCAGTTGCAAACCATTTCAACTCCCCCTGCCAGTCCTTAGATGATGTATCCATCGTGGGCCCCCTGCAGTGCCACAACAATGCCACCCAAAGGTTGCAGGAACAGCAACTCACATTCCGCTTGGGAACCCTGCAGCCCAATGGTATCAATGTGGATTTCACAAGCTTCAAAATCTCCCCTCCCCCCACTGCATCCCAAAACCAGCCCAGCTCATCCTTGCCTCCCTAACCTGTTCTTCCTCTCAACTATCCCCTCCTCCCACCTCAAACCACACCTCCGTTTCCTACCTTCTAACCTCATCCCACCCCCTTGACCTGTCCATCCTCCCTGGACTGACCTATCCCCTCCTTACCTCCCCACCTACACTCACCTCTACAGGCTCCATCTCCGCCCCTTTAACTTGTCTGTCTCCTCTCCACCTATCTTCTCCTCCATCCATCTTTGATCGGCCTCCCCGTCTCTCCCTGTTTTATTTCAGAACCCTCTCCCCATCCCCCTTTTCTGATGAAGGGTCTAGGCCCGAAATGTAAGCTTTCCTGCTCCTGTGATGCTGCATGGCCTGCTGTGTTCATCTAGCTCTACACTTTGTTATCTCAGATTCTTCTGCATCTGCAATTCCTACTATTTCAGAGGGATATAGTCAGGCTGAGATGAGAAAAAATTTAGTGGGATATAATGTGGGAAAGTGTGCGATTCTGTACTTTGGCAGAAGGAATAGAAGATTTTAATATTATTTAAATGGAAGAAGAGTGCTGAATCCTTGTATATGAATTGCAAAAAACTGGCATCCATATTCAGCATATAATAAGGAAGGCAAATGGAATGTTGGCCTTCATTATTAAAGGGAATGGAGTATAAAAATAGGAAAGGCTCTGAGGAAAGGTCACTGGACCTGAAATGTTAACTCTGTTTTCTCCTCCACAGATTCTGCCAGACCTGCTGAGCTTTGCCAGCAACTTTGTTTTTGTTCCTGATTTACAGCATCCGCAGTTCTTTTGGTTTTTATAAAAATAGGAAAGACTTGCTAAAACTATACAAGGCACTCGTCATATTGCATGTAGAATACTCTGAACAGATTTGCTGTCCAAAGAAGGTTCACTAAGTTGGTTTTGATTCTGAGTGTAGAGGGCTCTTCGAATTAGCAGTAACTATGTTGGTTGAAATTGAACTCTACGGAGTTTAGAAGAATGTGAATTGACTTTATTGAAGCTCAAGATTCTTAGGGCGCTTGATAGGGTAGATATGGCAAAGTTGTTTCCCTTGTTGGAGAATCTATGGAGAAGAGGCATAATCTCAGTGTAAGCATTGCCCATTTAAACCAGAATTGAGTGTTTTTTTTTGGTGAATCTGTGGAATTGTTTATCAGAGAACTGTCAAGATTGGGTCATTAAGTATATCCAAGGCTGAGAGATTTTTTTTAAAAATCAGGAAGAGAACCGAGGGTCATGAGGAAAAGGCAGGATAGTGGAGTTGAGGTTGATCAGATCAACCATGATTTCATTAAATGGCAAAGCAGACTCAGTGCTTCTATGTTTTATGGTATTATTAAGTGCAGACCTTAGGCCTAAACTTGTGCAGGAATTTGGGGTGAAGCTAGTGGCATTAGCAAATATCATTGACCACAGTCATTTTTTTAGTGCGGGAATGGCACGGTGTTGGTTGTGAGGGCTGGAAGTGGGTTAGAGAAAGCAGAGTTTTTAAAGGTATTTTTCAGGGCTGGAAGATGCTACAGGGTTTGGAAAAGACTTGCATCTGACATTAGGGATTATGAAGCTCCCTTGCCAATCAGTTTTCTGGTTCTAAAGGTTCTCAGGGAGCAATTCAATTGCACATGCAACCCCACTATTCTACATGGTGGAGGAGGGTCCCAGGATATAGTCAGGCTTTTTCAATATGTTATCTGTGTGCTGTGCAGGAAATTAAATCTACCAAGCCAAGGAAGGAAAACCATGGTGTTGATGTAAATTTGATCTGGGTCTGACGTTTCCCTAAGACCTAGAAGCATTCAGTTCAAAGAGACCGTGAGGTGAAAGCATGTCTTTTTTTGGGAGGAAAGCAGAAAGAGCTCCGTAATGATACTGGTTGGGGCAGGTGAACATGAACTAGGCTTTTGAATCTTGTATTTCTGTTCAGGGTGTTTGATATTGAAAGGTGTCCTGTGAGACAGGTCAGTCTGGAGTGCTGAGTTTACTACTACAACAGTTACAAGGTATGGTCTGCCCCCTGAAGGCCTGTTAAAATATTCCAGCTGCTAGCTGAGACATTGGCATTTCCTGTTGGCTCCATTCAAGTCTGCAATGTATTTTACAAGATGTTCTTGTTCTGACTTGGCTTGGTGATTGTAATTATAAAATAAATCTCTTGGTTAAGTATACTGCAAATTCAATACCCGCTGATAAGGATCAAACCCTTAGCTCCTGCCTGGACTGTCATCTCATTCAGCCGGGAATTAGTGTCAGAGCTGTGAGAAAAACCCTGCAAAATCCAAAAAATTTCCTTTACTCATGTTGTTAAGAACTTTACAGTGAACGAAGAACCTGTCACCTGATATTGGGTTTCACAAGGTGTCTGCATAGTACCTCGCAGTGAGAACATTTTAGAGGCGGGTTAGAGGCAGGAGTGGTGCACAGTCTGTGAACACTTGCCCGAGCAGAGGCGGGTGATTTGGACCGTGGGTTTTCCAGGCCATTCCTACACAATTTTATGTTGGGTCCTTTTTGAAAAAGGAAGAGCTGTAAGTCTGTGTGGAACAAACAAAGAAGTGAGACTGAGGGCTTTTTCAAAGAAATTGTCTGGGCAACTAGTAGACTTGTTCAGTATGCTTTTATAAACTCTGCAAAGCATTCTATTAGGTTATATTTCTGGAATTCTGGCACTGCAGGTACATAATATATTTGATTAGCTTATCTGTATCCTGTTCTGTAGGAGTTGGGCAAGTTGATTGCTGTGCAACGATATTTTGCACCATGCTTAATTAAGTTGGGCAACTGCCATGTTACATGTAGTTGCTCGGAATAAATTGGATATGACTGTGTCTTTTTGAGGGTTGGCACCATTTATGTTGTTTTTAATATCATGCCAACTGATCCTGTGAGGTTCAGTTACAATAGGGCTCGAATTCTATGTATTTTTTCATTTTGAAACAGAAACTTGGCGTAGTCTCTTTTGATGATATAAAGAGCTTGACAAAGAGAATGCATGGAACAGTGGCTTCGTTGTGCTTGGGTCAGTGTAATGCTTTGTTTGTTTATGTAGACTGGCAGCAAGCCCAACCTTTCTGTCAGATGTTGCCAACCATTGCTTGGTTCACAGGGGTCATTTTTGTCTTTAAGTTTGGATTTGATAAATGGAATCAATGACCTATAGATCCATGTTCCGCTGGCTGTGACAAGTTGCAGCAGTCTAGGCGTCCAATTCATCCTGTTACGCGCAATGCCTATTCTTAAAGTCAGCGCACCAACACCAGGACCATCAATGACTGCTGGTAAACAGGGTCATGGAATGGCCCTCAACAGCAGTAGAATGGGACAACAATAAACCCTGAGTGACAGAGATAGTAGAAGAAGTAATTTGATCATACTTGACCAGCACAACATCACACTTCTAAGGAATAAAGCATCCTAAGTCTCACACTCTTCTAATTGGACTGAAATTGCAAGCCTTGTTAAAATGGGGGTTGATGCTGCAGACTTTCTCAGACTTGTGCTAACCTGCATTGACAGCTTGAATATTTAACAAAGGTTAATCTTCAACATGTCACGTTCCTCTCTGAGAAGCTTGGATCAGAGGGTCAGGTTTACTAGAGGTCTCTCATTCTATTTGTAATAACACAATTGAATACAAACTGTGTTTTTTGTTACCTCAGTCTATTTCTTGAATAATTAAATGTGACGCAGCAACTGCACTGAAATTGTTCAACTCATTGGTTGAGCATAGTAGAATGCAAAGTCAAATGGCTACAAATGCTAGCCTCCTGCAGGGCAGATCCTAATAGTAAATCTTAAATTCTATGGAGACCAGGCTTACGTAAGAACATGGTGCAGCAGACAGCTTTACGGATAATTTTTTAAAATTAAAACCAAAAGGTGTATGATGCTCAAGAGTTACCAAGTATTTCATTTTGAACGGGAAAAGACACCAATTACAAATAAGAAACAAAATGAATAGATGACTAGATAGGCCAATCCCACACTTTACAAAATTCACAAATAACATTTAAATGATTCCAAATTTAATGAACTTGGACTGGCAGCATATGAACAGTGGTCTTTAAAATGCAGAATACAATAGACCTTCCGTTTTTATTATGTAAGTTAAGAATACCTGTCTTTTTATACTGTTCATGTTCATAATGTTCATAAATTATTTTATGCTTTTTTATTTCAATGACAGCCTATAACTATTATGAATTCTTGTTATCTTTTTCTTTGTATTGTCAGCATAATTCAACACCTGTGACCATGATGATTTTTCAAAAAACCAATGGTCTAAATCGACTAACTGTTTTCTTTCTTTCCTCAACCTTTTACCAGGTGTCCTGGTGGTGAATGTGACATGGCGAAACAAAACTTATGTTGGAACACTTCTGGACTGTACAAGACATGACTGGGCACCCCCAAGGTAAGCAAAGGGATGGAACTGTGGGGTTAATGGAAATCTATGGTGAGAGGTTATTGAAATAGAACATAGAATATAGAACAGCACAGCACAGTACAGGCCCTTCAGCCCATGATGTTGTGCTGACTTGTTATCCTACTAAGATCAATCTACTGTATGTACCTTACATTTTATTGTCGTCCATGTGCCTATCCAAGAGTCGCTTAGAAGTCTCTAAAGTATCTGACCCCACTACCATTGCTGGCAGCGCATACCACGTGCCCACCATTCTCTGTGTGAAGAACCTACCTCTGACATCTCCCCTATATCTCCCCTATATCTTCTTCCAATCACTTTAAAATTATATCCCCTCGTAATAGTCATTTCCGCCCTGGGAAAAAGTCTCTGACTGTCCACTCTATCTATGCCCCTCATCATCTTCTAAACCTCTATCAAGTCACCTCTCATCCTTCTTCGCTCCAATGAAAAAAAAATCCCTAGCTCTCTCACCCTTTCCTCATAAGACCTGCCCTCCAGTCCAGGCAGCATCCTGATAAATCTCCTCTGCACCCTCTCTAAAGCTTCCACATCTTTCCTGTAATGAGGTGACTAGAACTGAACACAATATTCCAAGTGTGCTGTAACCAGGGTTTTACAGAACTGCAGCATAACCACGTGGCTCTTAAACTTAATTTCCCTGCCAATGAAAGCCAACACACCATACACCTTCTTTATAACTCTATCAACTTGGGTAACAACTTTGAGGGATATGGGCGTGGATCCCAAGATCCCTCTGTTCCTCCACACTGCTGAGAATCCGGCCATTAACTCTGTATTCTGCATTCAAATTCGTCCTTCCAAAATGAATCACTTCACACTTTTCTGGGTTGAATTCCATCTGCTCCTTCTTTGCCCAGCCCTGCACCCTGTCAATATCCCGTTGCAACCTACAACAGCCCTCCACACTATCTACAACTTCACCAACCTTTGTGTCATCAGTAAACTTTCTAACCCACCCTTCCACTTCCTCATCCAAGTCATTTATAAAGATCACAAAGAGCAGAGGTCCCAGAACAGGTCCCTGTGGAACACCAGTGGTCACTGAGCTCCAGGCCGAATACTTTCCATCTACTACTACCCTCTGTCTTCAATTGGACAGCCAGTTTTGTATCCAGATAGCCGAATGTCCCTGAATCCCATGCCTCCTTACTTTCTGAATGAGCCTACCATGTGGAAACTTATTAAATGCCCTGCTAAAACCCATATACACCACATCCACCATTCTACCTTCATCAATGTGTTTTGTCATAACTTCAAAGAATTCAATAAGGCTTGTAGGGCATGACCTGCCCCTCACAAAGCCATACTGACTATTTCCAATCAAACTGTGCTTTTCCAAATAATCATAAATGCTATCTCTCAGAATCCTCTCCAACAATTTGCCCACCACAGAGCTAAGACTGACTGGTCTGTAATTCCCCGGGTTATCCCTATTCTGTTTCTTGAACAAGAGAATGACATTTGCCACCCTCTAATCTTCTGGTCCTATCCCAGTGGACAGTGAGGACGCAAAGATCATTGCCAAAGGAACAGCAATCTCCTCCCTCGCGACCCATAGAAACCTTGGGTATATCCCATCTGTCCCAGGGGACTTATCTATCCTCATGTTTTTCAAAATTTCTAGCACATCCTCCTTCCTAACATCAACCTGTTCGAGCATGTCTGCCTGTTTCATGCTGTCCTCACAAATGTCAGGGTCGGTCTCACTGGTGAATACTGTTTTTTCATTAAGGACCTCCCCTACCACCTCCTACTCCACAAACAAGTTCCCTCCACTATCCCTGATTGGCTCTACCCTCACTCTGGCCATCCTGTTGTTCCTCACAGAAATATAGAAAGCCTTGGGGTTTTCCTTGATCCAACCCATTAAGGTTTTCTCATACCCCCTTCTAGCTCTCCTAAGTCCATTCTTCAGTTCCTTTCTGGCTACCTTGTAGACCTCTACAGCCCTGTCCAATCCATGCTTCCTAAGCCTTAAGTAAGCTTCCTGCTTCTCGACTAGTATAGTCTTGAATTTACCCTTGAATAGTAAACACATTGATGACACATTGCACCCTGCTACCACTGCTGTACATGGAGCATCTTTATGTTTTCCTGTCTGGTTACATGCCTAGTCTGAACAACAGGTTTGATGAGGGACGCTCATGTAGCTTAACAATCCACAGGAAGGCCCAGTCTCCCCCTGTTTTCGTGCTGTGTGTGTGAATGTCTCAGATTGGCTCAGGTTCCTCTGTGCTGTCATGACCACCCACTACATTGTCGCACCTGTTATGCTATCTCTGATGATCTAGAAATTTTTTATACTTAATTTTTGTTTTGAATTATCAAATAACTTGAGCTAAACAACATAAATATTGTGAAATCAAAATTCATGCTGATGTTTTTGAATTATCACATACTTAAAATAACTTTCAAGTAAGAGGGGTAGACTCTTCAGTCAATAAACATATTGGGCAACTCCCTAAGCTGCTCTGTTTAATTATCTGGACAGTGAATATTGTTGTTATTTCTTTCAGTACCTAATTTTAATCGGCTTAATTCTGCAAATTTGCATGTAAGTTAGTTTCCCCCACTCTAAGACGGTTAGCATGGAAATTGTCCAAACACTGAAGAGTTTTGAGTTAGTAAGGGCATAGAGCCAATCCATCACGACAAAATATGGAAATAACTTGCACCCACACTCCTTTATCCCAAATGCTCCTGATCCCACCTGGTTTGATGTGGCACAGTGGAAAGCAGAAACCAGATTTTCCCCTGCCACAACAGGTTGGTCAGGACAATTGTAGTGAGTTGTCCCTACATACATTTTAGTGATTCCATCAGAACCATGCAGTTAATGTTTGAGAGATCAGGAGCAAGTGTTACCTTTAATGAAAAAGGGAAGAAGTTTTTAAAAATCTACTGCATTTTTAAAAACTAGTCACCTCAATACTCCAGCTAAGTACAAACCTCACTAAAATAGAAGGTATCCAATGAGTCATAGAATCATACAGCATGGAAACAGACCCTTTGGCCCAACTCATCCATGCTGACCCTAATCTCAAACTAAACTAGTCCCACTTATGTGGGTTTGGCCAATGTCCCTCTAAACCTTTACTATTCATGTACCTATCCAAATGTCTTATAATTGTACTTGCACCCACCGCTCCCTCTGGCAGCTTATTCCACACACAAGTCACCCTGTATGTGAAAACTTGCCCCTCAGGTTGCCCCTCCTTTAAATCTTTCTCCTCTCACCTTAAAAATATTCCCCCTATATTTGAACTCCCCCACATTAGGGAAAAGACCTTTATTTTTCACCTTATCTGTGCTCCTCACAATTTTATAAGCCTCTACAGGGTCATCCCTCAGCCTCCGACACTCTAGTGGAGAAAGGTAACAGCCTATCAATATACCTCAAACCCTCCATTCCCGGCAACATTCTCCAATTTAATAGTACCCTTCTAATTAGCAGTGACCAGAACTATACATAATACTCCAAAAATGGCCTCATCAGTGTCTTCTACAACCTCAACATTACATCCCAATTCCATACTCAATGATCTGAACAATGAAGGCAAGCATGCTAACTGCCTTCTAAGCACCCTGTCTACCTGTGATGCAATTTACAAAGAAATATATACCTGAACCCCTGGATCTCTCTGTTCAACAACACTACCAAGGCCGTACCTTTAACTCCGTAAGTCCTGCCCTTGTTAGTTTTACCAAAATGCAATAGCTTACATTTGTCCAAGTTAAACTCCATCTGCCACTCCTCAGCTCAATTGATCAAGGTCCCTTTATAATCTAAACTACCTCCTTCACTGTTGACTATACCAACACTTATCGTGTCATCCGCAAACTCACTAAACATGCCTCCGAAATTCTCACCAAAAGCGTTTATTTCAATTACAATCAGCATGGGCCCAGCGCCAATCCCTTTGGAGCACCGCTGGTCATAGGCCCGATAAACAACTCTCCACCACCAACCTCTGTCTTCTATTGTCAAGCCAATCTTGTATCCAATTGGCAAACTCTCTGAACTCCATGTGATCTAACTACTAATT
The DNA here is from genome assembly GCF_030684315.1 of Stegostoma tigrinum. Classification (NCBI taxonomy): domain Eukaryota; kingdom Metazoa; phylum Chordata; class Chondrichthyes; order Orectolobiformes; family Stegostomatidae; genus Stegostoma; species Stegostoma tigrinum. The sequence continues at coordinate 3,975,356 of NC_081389.1, read as the reverse complement.
AGTCTACCAAGCAGAATCTTGTCAAAGGCTTTACTGAAGTCCATGTAGACATGTCTACAGCTCTACTGACGTTAATCTTTTGGTCACGTCCTCAAAAACCTCAATCAAGTTTGTGAGACATGATTTCCCATGCACAAAGCCAAGCTGACTATTCCTAAGCAGCCTTTGCTTCTCTAAATACATGTAAATTCTATCTCTGAACTCCTGTAACAACTTTACCCATCATTGATATCAAACTCACAGACCTATAGCTCTCTGGCTTCTCCTTGCAGCCTTTCTTAAATGCACAACATTAGCCACCCTCCAGTTATCTGGCACCTCACCCATAGCTGTCGATGATACACATATCTCTGCTGAGGCCCCACAGTGTCTTTTCTAACTTCCCATGATGTTCTGGGATACACTTGAATAGTTGCCGAGATTTATCCACCTTTGTTTTTGAAGATTTCCAGCACTTGCTGTTCTGTAACATAGACTGTTTTCAAGACATTGAAATTTGTATTATTTCCCTGAGTTCCCTAACCTCCACTTCTTTCTCCACAGTAAAATCTAACAAAATATTTATTTAGTATCTCTGCTATCTCCTGTAGTTCCACACAGAGATCACCTCGTTAATCTTTAAGGGGCTTTATTTTCTCCTGAGCTGCTTTTTTGCTCTTAATGTACTTGTAGAATCCTTATTGGATTATCCTTAATCTTACCTGCCCAGGTCATTTCATATCCCCTTTTTGCTGGCCTGATTTCCCTCTGAAGAATGCCCCTAAAGCCTTTATATTCTTCAAGAGATTCTCTTGATCCCAATTGCCTATACCTAATATATGACTCCTTATTCTTGACCAGAGCTTCAATATTTTTATTCATCCAATGTTCCTTATTATTACTAAACAAAGAAACCTACAGCACAGGAACAGGCCCTTCGGCCCTCCAAGCCTGCGCCGATCAAGATCCTCTGTCTAACCTGTCATCTATTTTCTAACGGTCTGCGTCCATTTGCTCCCTGCCCATCCATGTACCTGTCCAAATATATCTTAAAAGACGCTAACATGTCTGCGTCTACCACCTCCGCTGGCAACGCGTTCCAGGCACCCATCACCCTCTGTGTAAAGAACTTTCCATGCATTATCTCCCTTAAACTTTCCTCCTCTCACTTTGAACTCATGGTCCCTAGTAATTGAGTCCCCCACTCTGGGAAAAAGCTTTTTGCTATCCACCCTGTCTATACCCCTCATGATTTTGTAGACCTCAATCAGGTCCCCTCTCAATCTCCGTCTTTCTAATGAAAATAATCCTAATCTACTCAACCTCTCTTCATAGCTAGCACCCTCCATACCAGGCAACATCCTGGTGAACCTCCTCTGCACCCTCTCCAAAGCATCCACATCCTTTTGGTAATATGGCGACCAGAACTGTACACAGTACTCCAAATGTGGCCGAACCAAAGTCCTATACAACTGCAACATGACCTGCCAACTCTTGTAGCCCAATGAAGGAAAGCATGCCATATGCCTTCTTGACCACCCTATTGACCTGCGTTGTCACCTTCAGGGAACAATGGACCTGAACACCCAGATCTCTCTGTTCATCAATTTTCCCTAGGACTTTTCCATTTACTGTATAGTTTGCCCTTGAATTTGATCTTCCAAAATGCATCACCTCGCATTTGCCCGGATTGAACTCCATCTGCCATTTAACTGCCCAACTCTCCAGTCTATCTGTATTCTGCTGTAATCTCTGACAGTCCCCTTCACTATCTGCTACTCCACCAATCTTAGTGTCATCAGCAAACTTGCTGATCAGACCACCTACACCTTTCTCCAAATCATTTACATATATCACAAACAACAGTGGTCCCAACACAGATCCCTGTGGAACACCACTGGTCACAGGTCTCCAATTTGAGAAACTCCCTTCTACTACTACCGTCTGTCTCCTGTTGCCCAGCCAGTTTTTTATCCATTGAGCTAGCACACCCTGGACCCCAAGTGACTTCACTTTCTCCATCAGCCTGCCATGGGGAACCTTATCAAACGCCTTACCTTTCACTTTAACAGGAACATAATACCTCCGAACTCTCGTTGTCTCATTTTTGAAAGCCTCACACTTGCTAGTCATCCTTTTACCTGTGAACAATCTACTCCAATCAACTGTTGGATGTTCCTGCCGCACATGATCAAATTTTCAAAAAAATCCAAAGGCATTTGCAAATTCCTTCCCTGTTGATTTTTGCCCTTTTCCGTTTAACTCTGTAAAACAGCCTGATGATCTTCACTTTTTTTTTCAGGAAGCCATGGCTGAGATTGCTGACTTACCAATGGAAAAACCTACTGCACTCAAAGCTTTATCTGCATTCATTCTGTAACTCAGCATTGTCCCTTCCAATGTGTTTTGAATATACTTAATATCTTGGAATATATTGTTAAACCTTTATTATCCTCACTTTCTTAAGCAATGATTGGTTTCATTAACAGCACTGCTCTTTATGAGTACAGATCTCATTCATTATCCATTAAACTCGGGTTTGAACATTTTAAAATGAGAAATCCTAAAGTATTATCTTATTTAGCTCACTGAGGTCATTGACTTGTATTTGCCTTCTTCAGGTTTTGTGAATCACCTACGAGTGACCTTGAAATGAGAGGGAACAATCGAGGTAGGGGGAAGCGAACACGCCCCACTCCAAATACCCCAGCGATTGAGACCACCACGGTGCCAGACAGCAAAGTTGTCACCAAAACCCGGGCATGCACAAGTAGCAAGGGGCGTCGGGGCAGCCAGAACTCCTCTGACAGACGCACCCCAACTAACACAGTTGAAGATATCAAGGCAAGCCCTTCAGCAGGAAACAAACGGAAAAACAAACCTGCTCCAGACTTGGACTTAACCTCAAGTTCTGAGGACTCAAAAGGAGGGAAGAGAATGCGTTCAAACTCACGAGGAACCGCAACCCCGACTCCAGTTACAGGGATGAAAACTGAGCTTCCTGTGCCCGAACATAATTGTCCGTCACCCATTCTCATTGATTGTCCGCACCCCAACTGCAACAAGAAATACAAACACATTAATGGCCTGCGGTACCACCAGGCCCACGCGCATACAGACAGTGATGGGAAACTTGAGGGAGACATCGACAGCGAGGAGAAGAACTCAGACGGTGAGGACTGCGCCCAACACCCGTCGCTGAGCCAGGATTCTAGCAGCTGCAATGGCTCTTCCAGCTCTCTCTCATTCTGCCAGGCAAAGGGCTCCATGTCCCCTGCTCGCTCGGCCACACCCAAAGGCAGGAGAGAAGGCAGCATGGAATCTCATAGTCCTTCACCTGCTGCAAAGCTCATTGCTGGTAAGGGTTCGAGTAAAAAGAAAGTCTCTCCAGAGGCTGACACAGAGCCTGGTGGGATGTACAATATTGAGTGTTCAGAAGAAGGGCCTCCAGTGGCCAGCCCAAGTGATGATACAGGCAATGATGGAGATGATTCGAGCGAAAAGAAGTTGGTCTTGGAAAAAGATAAAGCCAAGAAGTCAAGCAGCTTGAAATCCGAAAAGCTTCCACTCAAAACCAAATCAGCCAGGCCCATTGTCCCTGCCGTGTCTGCACAGATGTACGGCTTCCCCACTGCTGGTTTTACGGCATCTGGCCCAGGGCCTGCTCCAAGTCTGGCCACCACTGTGGTCCAAGCGATGTCCAAGAGCCCCCCACTCAAAGCCATTCAGCCCAAGCCAACTATCATGGGGGAGCCATCGACAGTCAACCCAGCCCTCACCCCCGTAAAAGAGAAGAAGAAAAAGGAAAAGAAAAAGAAGGACCCCAAGGAAGCAGCGAGTCCCAAGCCACTGGGGAAAGGTGGAAAGTCTGAGGATGGCAAAAGCCCCTTCCGAGATTCTTCTGCAGATGTTGTTCCCAAAGGCGAGGGCCTCTTAAATGGTTCATCTGAGTCACATGAGAGTCGCCTGGCAAGTATCAAAGCCGAAGCAGACAAAATCTACAGCTTCACTGACAATGCGCCGAGTCCCTCCATAGGCACAGCCAGCAGGCTAGAGGGCACCAGCTTGGTAACACCTATCGCACCCTTACACGTGGTGACGCAGAACGGAGCCGACAGCTCTTCAGTCAAGACCAATAGCCCAGCTTACTCTGATATCTCTGATGCAGGAGAAGATGGAGAGGGGAAGGGAGAAGGTGCCAAAGTCAAAACATCATCTCCGGACCAAATGGCTAAGGAAAGTGCCAAGAAAGCATTATTTTCCTCCTCGTCGTCAACCTCCTCTTCCTCCTCATCCTCTTCTTCAAGAACTCAGCCACCTTTGAATAAGGAAACTCACTCTCCTTACTATCAGGGTTATGACACCTATTACTCTCCAAACTACCCCCACTCGAGCCCTGGCGGTGCCAGTAGTAGTTCAGGAGCAGTCAGTCATTCAGTCAAAATCAAGAAGGAAGTAGAGGAGGAGGGTGCAGAGGTGAGGGTCAAAGTTGAAAGTGCAGACGATAAAAAGATTGACATGAGCAGTACATGTCACCATCCTTCAGTGATCCAGCAAAGGCCTCAAATGTACATGCAACCTCTCTATTATGGCCAGTATGCGTATATGCCCCAGTATGGTTACAGTGAGCAGGGATACCACAGTCACGTAATGAGCACAAACCCAGCATACAGGCAGCAATATGAAAAGCTGTGTGAGGAACAACACAAGCAGAGACAAGAGCAGAATCGTGGGAAACACAACACCAACGACACTGAGAAAAAGCAAGAGCATAGCATTAAAGATCGAGACAGAGAGGAATGGAAACAGAAGCCTCCTGCCTCAGCCACACTGTCAAAGGCTCCAAGCTTGACAGACCTTGCAAAGCCGGTGCCCAACAAGCCCAAGGACTCCACGGACTCCATGAAATATGCCGTTATGGCAAAAGCAGACGATATCTCCAAGATGCAATCCCAGCAAGCTGAGGGACTAAAGATGAAATTGACTGAGGGGAGCCACCTTGGCAGGGAATTATGTGAAACAAAACCCAGTCTAGAGTCAAGCAAACACTCAGGAATGGATCCAACGCTATGGTACAGGCAGGTAAGAATAAAACTCCACAATCATAAGACTTATGGTCTACACTAACAACCACCACCACCTCCCAACCCCACCCATCCATCAGCCCAAATGAAGACTTAACAAAGTTTTTCACTGTTACTTTTACATCAAAATCTATGTAAATTAAATGTGAACTAACAGTCAAGTAATACTTAGAATAGGTTGATAAATTTCGCTTTAAAATGGTCAATACAACAAAGATATATCTTACAAAACCACAGGCACCTGCATCGATCCTCACCAGCAAATGGCATCATGAGCAGTTCAAGAGTGCTCTAATATGACCTCTGATGCATGGAATCTCTCACATTTCCACTCAATCGATTCAGTCTTTAAGTCACATTCATTAGTAACTGGACTCTACCTGAGGTCTTTGGAGGTGGGCGTTACCAGAATGGCATGCACTTGCACAATAACCGTAGCTCGGTTTGCAACAGTCTCAGTGACACGAGTTCCACTGAAGCTGCATTATCTAATCCCTTCAATGTGGTCTGGTCAGCTCTGACAAAACTGAAGCAGCAACAGTGGAATTGTCCAATTCCAATCAATGTTCTAATCATTCTTCAGCACTCTGTCCAGTTTAACAGGATTGTACACATCTTCTAGATATGCCTTCCCTTTCTCCCATTTGCTGCAGATCTCTTTTGTTCTTTACTGCAGTAGCTTCTTCGTTATTTTTGTGTCTGGCCGCGCATTTTTTTGACCTTTCTCTTAGTGTTGTTTCCAGGTCACAAGGACCAATATTTCTTATTATCAAACAGAATTATAATTCTTAAAAGTCCTTTTCAAACATTGCAAAAAGAAGTTATTTCCATAGGCATTTTGAAGAAATTATGAATTTAAGTTACAGCACAGCATTCAGCTCACAAATCATCCAGCATCAGCAGGCTTGATTTAAAGCTCAATCATTTGCATATTCTGTTCTAAATTGCGTAGAATTAGTACACAAGCAAAACTGATGGAGCAGTAAGGAAAGACCTTGAATTAATAAATTGCCCATCATGTTTTCAACTTGACTCAAAATTCTTGTTCAAAAAATTATATTTTGAAAAGCATTTCAATCTTGATGGCAATCCTGGACCAATTTGCACACAGCAAAATCCCAAACTAAACTTACAAGATGAATAATTGGATAATCTGTTTTTTTTTGTTGGTAATGACCATGGAGAGGTAAATGTTGTCCAGAGCACACAGGACTTCCCTTTTTAAGAAAAGGACCGTGGCCTTCCGTTGTGTCTAACCGAATAAACACAGGGCCGTATTTTAATGTCTTGATCAAAAACTGGCTCCTGTGATACTGTTAGCATTTCCATAACTCTGTTCTGGAATGTTAAGTCTTGGAGTGAAGTTTGCACCCACAACCTTTTGACACATTGATTTCTGAAACACCATAACATAATGAAATTTCCTAAAGCATTTTACAGGAGCACTATAAAATTAAATAGGACACTAAGCTATGGTGTGGACTGACAGAGACCAGCACACATTTTTTGGAATAGTTCACATCTAGAGGCAACAGAGGAATGAATGAGGGTCTCACAGCAGATGAGTTGAGATAGGACAGTGTTGCAATGGGTTGACATGGTGTAAAAGACAAAATGGCGGATATTCATGTTGGTATGAACATGAGGTTAGGAGCTCATTTTAGGATCGAACATGACCCTAAGGGTGTGAACATCATAACTTAATCTTAGAATGTCCCCGGGGAGATGATTGGAATTGGTAGCTAGGAAGGAACTGAAACTAGTGGGCTTCAGGCATCTCGTACATAAGTGGAAGAATTTTTTGCTCATCCAGTAGTGGATATCAGGTGAGCAGACTGATAATTTTGCAAAAGTGAGGAGTTGAGAAATAGTAGTGAGTTAAAACCAGGTTTCATTGTAACACTGTACCTTGGGATGATGTCACTGAGGGGTAGCACATAGATTAAGAACTGGGGTGTAAGGTAGCATGGATCATTCCTTAGTGGACTCCAGAGTTAGGGGATGTAAGAGAAGGTAGGGAAACCATTGCAAGTAATTCTTTGGCTGCAACTGGATGGATAAGAATGGAGCAGGAATGCAGTCCCACTGAACGGGATGAGAGTGGGGAGCTGTTGGAGGAAAGCAGTCTGGTCAGCTGTGTCAGAAACTGCAGGTGGCATAAGAAGCATGCTGGGGAGGAGCAAAATTAACCTTGATGAAATCTGCAGAATGTCACTTGTGACTTTGATGAGGTATTTTGGTACTACGGCAGGGCAGTAAACATAGGAACAATTAAAAACACTTTGGAAATTGGAGATGGATGGTAGGTTGCAAGGACTGTGGTGTCCAGAGTTTTTTTTTGAGGAAATATCACTGATTTGAAATACAGATGCTGCAGATATGAGTATTTATAGCATTTACTGCATTTATCCAATTTCCAGCAACTCTCGTATTTTGCTTTTGTTCTAATGAAATCCTCTTAAGGTGTGGGGAGAAGAAGCATCTGAGCTAGTATTTTAAATTTGTAGGTTTTTTAATGTCATCTTAGTACTGAAAACCTTGCTTTGAAAATTTCAGTCCACCCTTTTGCAGTTTGGGGTTGTAAACTTTTCAATTTACTTGAAAAGGTTGTTCCCTTTAAATTATATGCTGTAAACTATAATGTACTGGAGATCGTACGAGTGACTGTGAATGCCATAAAACTAAGTTTCATCTAGGACTTACAAAACTTGAGTTGCTTAGAGTACTTTGTTTTTTCAAAAAACTTTTCCTTTCAAATAACACCAGTTGGTAAATCAAAGCTTAAGTCCTTGAAACTGTTTAGATTTCACAAAGTGTTAGTGTTGCTTTTTGAATCAGGTGATTCCATCCTGGCAGTGACTGAGGGTCTAACAACCTCATTGTCCTTGAGCTAGATTGTGTCAAAATTGATCAGAGTTGGCAGATGTGGCTCCCTTTGAACTTGGCTCTGATAGCAACATTTGTTACGCAGAACACAAGTCACTGACTACATTAAAGGAAAAAGCAAAGCAGTCAGGGAGCGGGCCAGGGTATTGGATAAGTATTAGAAGAGAAAATATTTGAAGGCTGCATTTGAAAGGTCAGGGAGTTGGACCTAAGTGCTTTACTGTTGCAGAGAACTGGCGTGGTATTCATAAACCGAAATCCTCCTCCCTGTGCCATTAACATCAAATGAACATATGAGAGAGAAATTCCCATTATCTGTGAATAAGATTATTGAAATAGTTCGAATGTGATTCCAGAATGATCTCAGAAGAAGCAGTGTGACGTGCAGCTGAAGACTGTATTTCTGTTTTAATTTAGGAATGAGCATTGGCTGGAAAGTATGGAATTTCTTTCACTCAAAATTCAGAATTTTCATTCTGTTAAATAGACTGAGTGCTACTGGTTTAATAACATTGAAAACTGATTCAACATAAATTCAGTTCATAGAAGTGTACTTTAGGCATTAGCTTAACATCTTCAGATTTTCAGGATTGCTGTTGCATTTCTACCTCCCCATCTCACTCACACACACACACACACACACACACACACACACACACACACACACACACACACACACACACACACACACACACACACACACACACCCCACCCTTGCGAGAGAAGAATATGGCATGGTGCCTAATGGAGAGATATCTAGGTGCTGACTAAAGAATTAATAGAATGGCACAATTCTTAATACAAAAACAGACAGATCAGTGGGCACTTCAAATTACACAACCCGCCCGTGCCATATACTTCTCTTACAAAGGGAGGAGGGTGTTGGGGTGATGGGGAGGTAGAATTGCAACAGCAATCCTGAAAATCTGAAGATGTTAAGCTAATGCCTAAAGTACACTTCTATGAACTGAATTTATGTTGAATCAGTTTTCAATGTTATTAAACCAGTAGCACTCAGTCTATTTAACAGAATGAAAATTCTGAATTTTGAGTGAAAGAAATTCCATACTTTCCAGCCAATGCTCATTCCTAAATTAAAACAGAAATACAGTCTTCAGCTGCACGTCATGCTGCTTCTTCTGAGAATGATGTGGAATCAGTTTCTAACTATTTCAATAATCCCCTCTAATATAGGGTAGTAGAGTCATACAGCATGGAAACAGACCATTTGGTCCAACCAGTCCATGCTGACCATAAACCCAAGTTCTTCCTCATAATTAGCCTCTCCAGGAGAGGAAACTAGTTTTCCCTGTCCAATATATCCAGCCCTCTCAGTATTTTATACCCATCAATTAAGTCACCCCATAACCACCTCTGTTGAGCTATAATCAGATGCCACCCCATAGGAGAGGAGGGTAGGAATTGGGAACACGGGATGAGTTATACTTGCTGTTTGGAGCACAAAGGAAAGATTCTCATCCATCGTTTTTAACCTAAAATGCTAGGAATGTTATTCAAAAAATTAACTTGCATACTGCCCAATCCTAGTCTCATCTTCTGTGATCTGGAACAGCTTTAAGTTTGTGGACCTTCAGTTGTGCAGAGGAAGTAAAATTGACAACAATGTGAACTTTAAGTGGGATTAGAACTGTTGGTTTTTAAGATAGTTGCTGTGACAAGTCCAGCTTTAGATTAGACTTAATGTGCAAGAAGACTTCAGATGACCATGGCTCTGTCACAAGCAATAAAATAAGACAAATGGACGCTTTGTCTGCAAGTTATAGTGTGCTGTTCCATGCATGTCTCTGCCCATATCTGTTTGCATTGGCAAAGTCTCACTTATGCATTAGTGAAGCTGAAGTGCAGCTGTTTTATCTGATAAGTGTGGGCAGAGGAAGCACATTGTGTCTTGGTGGGCAATTATAATGCTGTTGCCTGCTCAAAATAAGAAGGATTGCTAATTGGCTGAAAGGCTTGCTGAGGCTCAAGAGGGACAAACAAAAACTAAGAGATCTGGTAAGAATTTTAATTTCCTGTGACAGAGAAGTTGACCTGTTGTGAGTAAGTGGATCAGTGGTTGTTAGGTTAATTAGGAAATACTGTTGAGGTTGGATGACCTTTCCAGGACAGCAACAAACTCTGGCATTGATGCAGCTCCCGGGGGCTTTTCTCAAAGCAACTATTTGAAAAGTTTCTTTTCATGAGTGCTTGCTTACTGAGCAGGTGAAAAGTGAAGTATTGTCATGTGAAATGGAACCAGGGACCAATGCCCAAACAGCCGCTGCCATGTCCTTGGAGGGTGGCTTTGCATTTTCTTTGTCCTGTCCTCAGAGCTCTACTACTTAAGATAAACAGTTTGGAGGGACAATTCTGAGAGATCACGGGTCACATATTTATGCGAAGTATTACGTTTGTCCAGGGTGATGGCATGGAATGGAGGTCTTCATCTCCACAGTAATGGCTTCACTCTTCATAAGTTCATAAAAATAGGGGAAGAATTAGGCCATTCGGTTTAATTGCTCTCATGAGCAAGAGAGATTTAATCCTGTCTCATTAGAGGCTCTCGTTCAGTCGATGCTAAGTCTCCATTCTGTTTCTGTATAAAACAAAGTGGACTGGCTCACCCTCTCCCTCTGTTAAGAGGGGAGAACCTTAGAGTTTCCCTTCATCTCAGTTTTACATTTACTGCTGCTACAACACAAAGATCACTGATTTGACTCTCCATCTGTGGGGATGTATCTGATGTCAGTTAGGTGGCAGTGGAGATCCCAGATTTCTTACACGAGAGGAAGTTTCATTCTCCGATTACCCTCCATAATTACAGTTTTGAGGTGTTTATGGCACCAACTTAACTCAGCTGTCCTCACAATCAGTTAGACAGCCAGTGTTCTCTGCTAGAGCATGCACTAGGAAAATAACTCTACCCTCAACCTCAACTTGTGTTCGTTTCAGTGAGATGAAGAGAACAGTAATTATATTTTTTATAAGAGAGCGCATTGCCTATTGCCATTTATACGCACAACTTCTAGTACTCTTGGGAGAATTGGCTAAAACCCTTTTATTGAGAGTGGAGCTAGCTGGAGTGGACTGGGAAAGGTGTTTAGTAAGGAAGACAGTTTAGGACCAATGGCAGACATTTAAGAAAATAGTTCATGACTCACAACAAAGATATATCCCAGTGAGGAAGAAGGATTCTAGGAAAGGGTTAAGCCAACTGTGGTTAACTAGGGAATTTAAGGATAGCATCAAATTGAAAGAAAAAATGTACACTGTGACAAAGATTCTTAATGAGCTAGTAAACTTTTAAAAACCAACAAAAAATGTCCTGTAAAGTAATAGACTGAAAAGATAAATGTTTAACGGTAAACCTAGACTTAATATCAAGACAAATGCCCAGAGCTCCCTCCATGGCAAGGAGATAAGAAGAGGGAAATTATACAGAGTACCCAAGATTAGGTCTCACCCAGGCTTCCTACAGCTGCAGCAAGAAATCTTTACTTCTCTAATTGTTTGCTGCATCTACAGGCTAACTTCGAGTGACTACTGGACAAGGACATCCAAATTTCTTTGGATACTGGCACTTCTAAACCCCATGTCATTGAGGAAACATTGTGCCTTCCTGTTCTTTCACCAAAGGGATCAAAATGTACTCTGGGTGGGAGATTTCAATGTTTACCACCAAGAGTGGCTCGGCAGCAGGACTATTGATTGAGCTTGTCAGGTCCTAAATGGCAAATGTTGAGGGAATAACTTCACACTTAATCTACGATGTTCTAGACCATTCGGTCGGTCTGTCTAAGTTCTCCTGAAACTTCCTTACACCTTCCTCACATTTCCACCCAAGTCAGTTCATCAGCAAATTTAGAAATCTTCCAGTTGGCCCCCTCTTGTAGGGGGGCAGTGCCCTAGTGGTATTATCACTGGACACTGATCTTGGGACCTGGGTTCGAATTCTGCCATGGCAGATGGCGGAATTTGAATTTAAAAACTCTGGAATTAAGAAAGTACCGATAATCAAGAAACCATTGTTGGAAAATCCCATTCAGGGAAGGAAATCAGCCACCTTCACCTGGTCTGGCCTACATGTGACTCCAGACCGACAGCAATATAGTTGACTGTCAGCTGCCTTTTGAAATGGCTGAGCAAGCCATTCAGTTGTACCAAATGGTACAAAGTCTCAAAGAAATGAAACTCGGCTGATCACTTGGCATCAACCTGAGCACTGGAAAAGACAACGGCGGAAACTGCCCTGTCGACCCTGCGAAGCCGTCCTCGCCAACATCTGGGGGTTACTGCCAAAATTGGGAGAGCTGTCTCACAGATGAGTCAAGCAACAGCCTGACATAGCCATACTTCTAGAGTCATATCTGACAGACAATGTCCCAGTCACCATCCCCGGATGTGACCCGCCCCACTGTCAAGACAGACCAAACAGAGGTGGCAACACAGTGGTACACAGTCGGGAGGGAGTTGCTCAGGGAGTCCTCAACATTGATTTTGGAACCCATGAAGTCTCATCACTTCAGTTAGACATGGGGAAGTATCCGTCCTGCTGATTGTCACATACTGTCCTTCCTTGACCAATGAGTCTTTTCTCTTCATGTTGAACAACACTTGGCGAGGAAGGCTTCACAGGGTCGACAGGGCAGTTTCCGTTGTTGGGTGCACTGAGGGTGGCAAGGCCTTAAAATGTACTCTGGGTGGGAGATTTCAATGTCCACCACCAAGAGTGGCACGGTAGCAGTATTACTGATTGAGCTTGTCAGGTCCTAAAGGACAAATAGTGAGGGAACTAACGAGAGGGAGAAACATACTTGACCACATCCCATTAATCTGTTAGCTGCAGATGCACCTGCCCATGACAGTATCAGTAAGAGTGACCATCGCACAGTCCTTGTGGAGACGAATCCCCGACTTCACATTGAGGATAACCTCCATTGTGTTGTGTGACACGATCACTGTGCAAAATGGGAAAGACTTTGAACAGATCTAGCAAATCAAGACTGGTATCCATAAGGTGCTGTGGGCCATCAATAGTGGAAGAATTGTACTCTAGCACAGTCTGTAACCTCGTGGCCCGGCATATCCCCCACTCAACCATTACCATCAATCCTGGGGATCAGCCTGGTTCAATGGAGAGTGCAGGAGGATATGCCAGGAGCAGCACTAGGCGTACCTGAAAATGAGGTGTCAACCTGGTGAAGCCACCAAAGAGGACTACTTGCACGCCAAACAAATAAGTAGCATATGGTAGGCAGAGCTAAGCGATCCCGTAACCAATGGATCAGATCTAAGCTCTGCAGTGCTGTCACATCCAGTCATGAATGGTGGTGGACAATTAAACAACTCACTGGAGGAGCAGGCTCCACAAATATCCCCATCCTCAATGATGGAAGAGCCCAGCACATCAGTGCAAAAGATAAGGCTGAAATATTTACAGCAATCTTCAGCCAGAACTGCTGAGTGGATGATCCCTCTTGGCCTTCTCCAGTGGTCCCTAGCATTACAGATACCAGAAATTCGATTCACACTAATGATATTAAGAAATGATGAGAGACACTGGATACTGCAAAAGCTATGGACCCTGACAACGTTCTAGCAATAGTACTGAGGTATTGTGCTCCAGAACTTGCTGCTCCGCTAGCTAGGCTGTTCCAACACAGTTACAATATTGGCATCTGCCTGAGAGTGTGTAGAAGTTACCCAGTTCTGTCCAGTACACAAAAAAACAGAACAAATCCAACCAAACCAATTACCGCCCCATCACTCTACTGTTGATCATCAGTAAAGTGATGGAAGCTGTCATCAACACCTGTTCCGCACCTGTTCAGCAACACCCAGTTTGGGTTCTGCCAGGACCACTGGACTCCTGACCTCATTACAGCCTTCATTCAAACGTGGACAAAAGAGCTGAATTCCAGAGTTGAGGTGAGAATGACGGCCCTTGACATCAAAGCTGCATTCGACCAAGTGTGGCATCAAGGAGCCCTAGCAAAACTGGAATCAGTGGATATAAGGGGGCAAAATCTCTGCAGGTTGGAGTCATACCTGACACGTAGGAATAGGGTTGTGTTTGTTGGAGGCCAACCAGCTCAGCTCCAGGACATCTCTGCAAGAGTTCCTCAGGGTAGTGTCTTAGCCCCAACCATCTTCACAACAAGAGACAATCTAACCGTCACCCCTTGACATTCAATAGTATTACCATCACTGAATCCCTCACTAGCAACATTCTGGAGGTTACCATTGGCCAGAAACTCAACTGGATTCGCCACACAAACACAAGCACGCCAGAGGCTAGGAATACTGTGGTGAATAACTCACCTCCTGATTCCCCAAAGCCTGTCAACCATCTGCAAGGCACAAGTCAGGAGTGTGATAGAGTACTCCCCACTTGCCTGGATGGGTGCAGTCCCAACAACACTCAAGAAGCTTGACACCATCCAGGACAAAGCAGCCACTTGATTGGCGCCACATCCACAAACATGTATTCTGCCTACCTCTGACAATGAAGAGCAGCAGTGAGTACTATCTACAAGATGCACTGCAGAAGATCCTCAGACAGCACCTTCCAAACCCAATTCCTTCTAGAAGGACAAGGAGAACAGGGGAACACCACCACCTTCAAGTTCCCCTCCAAGCCACTTACCATCCTGACTTGGAAATATATCGCCATTCCTTCATTGTCGCTGAGTCAGAATCCTGGAATTCCCATCACTAATGGCATTGTGGGTCAACCCCCAACAGGTGGACTGCAGCAGATCAAGAAAGCAGCTCATCACTACCTTCTCAAGAGCAGCTGGAGAAAGACAATAAAAGCTGGCCGGCTAGCGATAACCCACATCTCTCAAATGAGTTTTTAAAAAAAATGGGAATCATGGTTAAGAGACTATTATCAGCGAGAGCCCAGTCTATGATGATAATCCCAAAATGCTTCGCAGCAATCAGGAATTTTGGAAGTGTGGTTACTGCTGTAACATAGGAATTACTTCAGTCCCTGGTGTACACATAATGTCCCTCAAATAGCCATGTGATGTTGAACCAGTATACTAGGGATAGTGGTTGAAAATAAATATTGGCCAGGAGCATAGAATGGCCTTCTTTGATAGCGGATGTGGGACCTTTTACTTCTGCCTGAGCGGACAGACAGGTCTTGGTTTCACATCTCCTCCAAAAGATGGGCACTTCCTTGGTACAGCCCTGAGTGTCAACCTAAAATATAGATCTTTGTCAAGTACTTGTACATAGAATCTTCTGATAGAAGTGAGGGAGAACCACTGAGCCTTCTTAGATGCCTTCTTATGCCGAGACATGGCGATGATTGACATCATTAAAATGCTCTAAATTGGATTGACAATTTTTCCTAATTTGGTAATGGGGTTGGAGGTAGGAGGAGGAGAAGGCAATTGATGCCGCATTGATATTTCAGACTGCTGGTGTTATCCTCAAATTAACCTGATTGTGGTCACAATTATCAGCTATTTTCAACAGGTTTGTCTTGGGAGAACTGCAGTGCTTTTTAGTAACTTGCTGGCCCTCAGGCATGCTCACCATAAACACATACTGTCTATTTTTCCACCTGGTGGATTCAGTACATAACATGTTTTCGTGAGTTTGTGTTACCCTGCCGGCAGATTTGTAGAAAGTCATTTGAGGTTCACTATGCAGGAAGCTCTATGTAAAGCACAGACAGAGAATGTGATGTGAATATGGCCTTAAAGGGAAAATTCTTCTATGTAATCATTTGTGTTCTAAAAAAAAGAGAACACCCATATTGTATATAGCAAATCTTAGTTTGCAGACTCCTGATTGCGCAGCTGTGGCATGTATTCTATCTGTTTTTGTATTTATAGCAGATTACAGAGTTAGAATTTGATGCCTAGCTCATTTACTCAGTATTGCAGTTCATGGCATCTTGTGCCAAGACTTGGAAGTGACTTTAATTCTTCATCACTAAAGGGATTTTCGAGACACCAACTACTTCTTCATTCCTGGAGAGAGATGAGAGGCCACTCCCAGTAACCCATTTGGCAGATCCTAAAACATATTCTGTGTTCAGGAATTATAATCCTGTATGTGGTGGAAGGCACTCTGTTCAGTACATTCTTAGAACTGTTTTGTATGTGTTAGCATTTGATATTTTGAGGCATCAGGGATTCTACATGATGAATTTTCACTTTGTTCATGTCTTCACTGTGGTGTAGAATGTTTAGACCAAGGAATCTCAATGCTGCACTCAGGGCCAACCACCAACAATCTCCCCAGAGTTGAATTAGATTTCAGCATTGTGTGCATCTAAAATTGCACAGTTGGAGAATAGCAAATTGAATACACCAGGACAATAGAAACTCACTGGAGAGCTGGAAAGAGGACACCTGCAAAAGGTGTCTTTATCTAAGTATGTGGCATATATTGTAGAAACTGGAGAGCAGTGCGAGATGAAATTTATTCTGTTAAATTGACCTATTATGTTTACATTTTATGATAGTCTGTTGTGTGTGTCTGTACCTTAACTGAAGCCATGTTGAGAATGCCTTTGAAAGAGAATGTAAGCTGCTGATTTTTATGTCAGTATGGGTAGGTTAGAATTGTAGAACAGTAAAGAAGGAGGCTTTTTTGCCCATTGTGTCCATGCTTGGTGTCTGCAAACGCAACCATCTCAGTTCCATCCCCTTGCAAAGCTTTGCAACTTTTTTCCCCCCATCAGATAGTTTTCCTTTGAGGGTCTTGATTGAATATGCCTCCTGCATTCTCTCAGGCTTCAAATGCAACTTTGACTTAATTTCACTGCCATGTGTTTCAGTTGATCAGACACAAATAACCATCTCCCTCATCTTCCAAAGCCTTTCCTGTTCAACTGCAATCATTGAGATTTTGCATATAGGATGATGATGATTATTGGAGCAACATTACTCCCAAAAAAATCTCTGTTTCATCCTGGTGTAAAACTCAACAAGATTGTATTTAATATTCAATTCCAACAATTGTGCAATGGACCTGTTGTACATTTAGTCCTTACTTAAATAAGTCTTTGCAAATAAACTGTGATAAATGTAATGAGGTGCCACCTGGTATTGATGTTGCGTGTTGATATTTATTGTTAAAAATCATGCTTCTAATTTAACAGTATCCATCAATTTAAAAACCCTGTTGCGCATACATGAGCTAGGTAATAAAACTATCATTGAACATTTTCTATCCTCTCTTTAACAATACTGAGATCTTCCTTGAATGTTAGTGAGCACTTCCTCACTAAATCAGACGAAATTGGGTACTGTCAGCCTACGTGGATTTCAGCCAGGGTGGTGGTACAGGTCACAGTCAGGATTGACATTCATAAATCAGGTCAAGGGAAGTTGCTGGGATTCGGTTTCCAATGAGAACCTGCGAACTTCTGCAGGAAATACAGAAAGAAGGACTGGCTGTGGCTTATCTCCATGGTCGAATAGGGCAGAGATAGTTATCTTATTCTAAAGATTACTTAATTCCTGCAGGAGGGGGATAGGGGAAAGAAGCTGCAGCAGCAGAAACAGGTTGCTCCATTGGTTTGGTTGCAGCTTGTCGAGGTGTTCCTTAAATTGTAAACTGCTGCGATAAAGAACAGGAGAGGCAAGTAAAGCTGTCATTTACCTTAAAACTAGAAAGCCTGTTTGGAAGTGAGCACTTGGTGTAATTTTTTTTGCTAACAGAAAGCTCCTGTCAGAAGTGTAAGAAATAGGGTTCATTAGAAACAGATATCTAACATCAAAAATATTGCACAGACCTTAGGGTTAGAAATAAAATTGAACTGCACTCAGAAGGTAAGAGATCTGGAACAAGCCACACAACTGTCTTTCAGCTCCCATAGACATGGGGATGCCCCAGTAATTTCTGTGTCACAGGAAACTTAAGTGGTCGAGCTTTCTATGCTCAGGGACACCTTAACCAGTTCTAAATAGGTCCGCCAGTTCTAAATAGGTCCGCTCGAGCTATATCTCTGGACAGCATTCTGTCTTGAAGAGCTGTCTGACTTTTTACAACAACATTCACCTCCTCACAAACTTATTTATTATACAGCACTATCTTAAGTGTATTTAATCACACTTAATGTGGATAAAACGCAGGAAGAGAAGAGAGCAGCCATTCTCCTGAGAAGTGATATCCAGCTACCTTAATTGTGAAATAGCTATCCCGCAGAGCAAAATGGTAAATTTCTTTTCCCAAACTGCCTCTTTCAAAGGCAAAGTGTAACTGTCCATAGCCATCCTTAAATTGCACAGAGAAACCATGTTCCTATTTTGAACTTGACTTTATTTCCAACAGAGCTCCTCCTCCCCTACAGAGTCATTTAAATGGTAAATTTCTCCACAGTTTCCAGGATGCTGCAACAGGTAATGTTGGGAGTTGGGGGAGCACAAGGCGCTCTCATAAAGAGAATACTCTGGCTGAGTCTTTAGCCGTTATACAAGATTTTTGTTTGTCAGTACACTCTGGCACTGTCTCTGCTTGAGTTCATAGAGTTCAACAAACAAATACCACTTTTTCCAAGTGATTCAGGGGTCACCAGTTCCAGTGCAGGTACAGCTGAATGCCTGCGCTACCTGCCTTCCAAAACTGGCTCCTGCTCATAGTGGGAAGGTAAAAGCAGACTGTAGAAACTTCATCTCTCCCAAGATTCTGTACACACTCCTTCACACTTACCCTTCTATGTGGACCATTTCATATAGTTTCTTCAAAAAAATCATTTTGTGGGAATGCAGCCATGATTGGAGTCTGTCCCATCTTGGGACCTATATATTTTCTTCTAATGGAACTACACTTTGTCTCATTGGGCAGAGCTGCTTCGCAGGATCAAGAGTAGTCTCTAACAGCAATCAAGCCAGGTCCCAGCTCCTAGCTTTTCTCCACAGAGGCTGCTATCAGAATTTCAGAAGGCATCTGGTAGAACAGTCAAGGGAACTGACTTTGTGGGAATGAATGTGCTCAGTATGGTCAATATTAACAAATTACCCACTTGCCACAGTCAATGTTTTCCTAATTAGGAAGGCGATGATTGACTAGGCTAAAGAAGAGCCAAACTGCTTCACTCTGCTGTCTCCATCTCAAAACAATTGGGTATTCAGCTACATATTTACATCAACCCCTTAAGCAGTAGCATGTACTGTTAACAAAGCTTTGTTATCTGGTCTGAGATTCTGTGAAGTTGCACATTGTAATTTTGGGGAAGCAATTTTTCATCCCTGCAGAGCTTGCTATAACTGTCATTAAGGAGCCTCTGACATTCCATAGCTGTTTGCTTCACACGATTTGACAGGGCCCTG
Source organism: Stegostoma tigrinum (assembly GCF_030684315.1). NCBI lineage: Eukaryota > Metazoa > Chordata > Chondrichthyes > Orectolobiformes > Stegostomatidae > Stegostoma > Stegostoma tigrinum. Next base: position 3,956,110 of record NC_081389.1, on the reverse strand, counting down.
AATAGAGTACGGCAGGGTCTTGGCACTTCCACATGATTGCAATGGCGAGCGTCCTTTGCACTGAATTGAATCACTCAGTGTTGTGTTTTTCAGGAATCTGAGAGCAGGCTGTGGTCTTACGTCTATCCAAACAAGTACTCAGAGCAGCAAAAAGCAGAAGAGGAAAGGTGGAAGGAAGTGGAGCGGGACCGGAAATTCAAAGAAGAAAGCTCTTCGCGGCTAAGAAGCAAAGAGATAGCAGTTAAAGAGGAGAGCAAAGACAGCATGTGCTTGGAATCCCGTTCGACCTCTCTGGAAGAGTGCCGATCTGTTGGGAAAGATCCCAGGTCAGGACTTCATATTCCTGTGTCCTCCTCGATGGTTCAACACCCATCTTACATGCCGTATGTCCACGGCTATCCATATGGGAAGCCATATGAAACACCACACCCGGGATTTCGAGGAATGACGCCAATGATGATGCAGAATTATCCAGGTAAAAGCATGCATTCATTTGTTGCTGCAAAGATTCTGGATGAGTCACCAAGACAGCAGCTGCTTGTTAAAATTCAGCAACAGTTGACTATAACATCACTACTCACAAAACGGTAGCAAATCAGAAGCACAGCTCACAAATTCTTTTGATTTGTATTTGGGATGTGGGTGTCTCTGGCTAAACCAATATTTATTACCCATTCCTAATTTCCCTGAAACTAAGTGGCATGCAATGCTGTTTTAAAAGGCAATTAATTTTCAACCCCATTGTTATTGGTTTGGAATAACGTGTAGTTCAGTTCACCCTAAGTACAGCAGACTTCTTTCCCTATGAGACATTTAGAACCATAATATCAGCACATTCCCCTGAAGTTCTTGATTACTAACCTAGTGATATTGCCACTGTACCATTACTTCCTCTTATTTCTGGATAATGTTTATTGTTTTGAACTACTGTCTTGATTATCAACTCTGGCCTCTAGGTTAGTATCCTTTAATGTAACCAGCATTGCACTCTAACTCTTGTCTCATTCTTTAAATATTCAATGTTTGATTCAAAAGAAGTGATGCAGAAATGATGTGCCAGTACTCCAGCTGAATGTTTTAAGCAGATTTCATAGGTGGTATTTCAACTGCGCGGTTGCACCCAATTGCACAGCACTTATGGATGCACAGTTACAGCCTAGCATTGCTGAGTCCTTGTCCTCAGCTATATTATTGCTGGGAGGGGCAAAAAGCAATACATTCCAGGAAAGTCATCACTATAGTGGACCTTCAGGAGGATCAAAGAGTCTTACAGGGAAGAGATAGTAATAGAGATGGCCACATTAAGGGCGCACTGTGTTTACAGCTAAGATAAACCATGTTTGTCTGTTCCACCCGTGGAGGAGAAAGGGGTGAGGGAAGTGGGTACACTTCTGAAATAAATGACGGAATGGAGAGTTGGATTTGAATTTGCAAACCATATTAAGTTAGGAGGGAGAACACCAGGAGCAATAGGGACATTAGTTAAATAGCTGGCCAAAAATGGAATTCAACGTGGATTAGTCTGACACATCCACTTTGGATCGGAAAAGAATAAATCATAGTTTATTTTAAATAGCTCCAGATTGAGGGGAAGCAGAGATATTTGAAAGTTTGATTACACATTAAAAGATAAAAATAAACAGCAATGGAAAAAGGGCGAATGGAATTTTGACTTTTTCTCAGACTAGAACACAGTTGTAATTTTTAAAAATTTATTAATGGGGCGTGGCTGTCGCTGTCTGGGCCCAGCATTTATTGCCCATCCCTAGTTGCCCTTGAGAAAGTGGTGATGAGCTGCCTTCTTGAACCACTGCAGTCCATTTGTTGTAGGCTGACCCACAATGTCATTAAGGAAGGAATTCCGGGATTTTGACTTCAGTTAAATGCAGGCACATTCTTATCCCATTCCCTTCAGTCTTGGATACTGGGTCTCAGGAAGGATGCATTGGCCAGAGGTGCAATGCAGAATCATCAGGATCACACTGAAGCTTTGAGGGCGATATTTTGAGGACAAAGACTAGGAGGATTGAGATATGACTGATAAGTAACAATTTAAATTATTTAAATTAGAGAGTCTAGGTACAGAGGAACTTTTTTCTCTGTAAACTGCGAGAGATCTTGTTTAAAATAATTATTTCATGTGATGTAAGCATTGTTGGCATTCAGCCCTGTGAGCCTGCATCTCCATTCATTTTGATTATGGCTTACCAGGAAATCAAATCCACTCAATGGGTACTGTAGCTCCAGATCTCTCAAAATAGAAAATGGTGCTGACATGAGGGCTTTGCTTCCTATGTTCCTAAGAATATGTATGTACTTAGGTGGAGCGTGAGAATTATTTTTTGTCTGGAATAATCAGTAGAAACTTTTGATTCAGTAATACCCCAAAGACACCACTTGACTGAATACAGCTGGGATATTATATTCTGAAAACAACAAATGCTGGAGATCAGAGCAGATCAAACACCATCTGTGGCAAGAGCCAAAAACAGAAGTTGCTGGAAAAGTTCAGAAGGTCTGGCAGCTTCTGTGAAGAGAAATCAGAGTTAACATTTCGAGGCCAGTGACCCTTCCTCAGAACTGCCTCTTCTGTTCACAGATGCTGCCAGACTTGCTGAACTTTTCCAGAAACTGCTGTTTTTGTTAATGATTTACAGCATCTGCAGTTCTTTCGGTTTCCATGGGGAGACAGCAAGCTAACTTTTTGAGTCTCGATGACTCTTCATTTGAGCTGAAGTGATATGTGGAGCGGGCAACATTTATGCTGTAGTTGGGTGGGAGAGTTGTGAGGGTGGTGGTAGTAGAGTGCTGGTGGATAAAAGATGCTAATAGTTCAGATTAAGTGATCAGAATGTGAGAATGGCAGAACAATAGCAACACAGTGTGGAGCTACGGAACACAGCAGGCCAGGCAGCATCAGAGGAGCAGGAAAGTTGACGTTTTGGTTCAGAAAATTTGTTATTTTCAGTACAGACCTCAATCACTTAACCTGAACTATCAACATCTTTTTTCCACCAGCACCCTACACCCACCCCCAATCTAGACTGTAAATGTTGACCCTCCATACTTCACCACAGTTCTGATGAGGAGTCATCTAGACTCGAAATGTTAGCTTGCTGTCTCTCCATGATGCTGTCTGACCCACTGTGGTCTCCAGCATTTGTTTTCAGTATAGATTCCAGCATCTGCATAATTAGCTCCTATAGTATACTCTGAGATGGGGCGGCACAATGACACAGTGGTTAGCACTGCAGCCTCACAGCGCCAGGGATCTGGGTCGATTCCAACCTCGGGCAACTGTCTGTGTGGAGTTTGCACATGCTCCCTGTGTCTGTGTGGTTTCCTCCGGGTGCTCCGGTTTCTTCCCACAGCCTAAAGATGTGCAGGTTAGGTGGATTGGCCAGGGTAAATTGCCCATAGTATTCAGGGATGTGTAGATTAGCTGGGTTATAGGGAGATGGGTCTGGGTGGGATGCTATGAGGTTGGGTGTGGACTTGTTGGGCCAAAGGGCCTGTTTCCAGAGTGTAGGGATTCTATGATTCTATGATCAGTGTGAGAAGACATTGTAATAAAGAAAATGAAATCTTTCTCCTCCTAAAAAGGAATTCACTGTAGTAATTTGACAGTGCCCTGCTAGCTACAGTATAGAATTAGCACGTGATTAAATCCGAGAGATTTGGATTGGCAGTTGTACAGGAACACAGGAATAAGCATAGGTTATTTAACACCTTGAGCATGTACCACAATTCAGAAGGATCTGCTTGAGGCAGTTGGGAGAATTTGAATACAACTAGTTAATAAATCTGGAAGAGATGCTAGTCTCATTAATCATCTTTAAACTACCAGATTGTCAGTAAAACCCACCTGTTCACAAACATCAAATCTGCCATCCTTGCCTGGTCTGGCTTACCTGAAACTTCAGAACCATAGCAATGTGGCAGACATTGTCCGAGTGAGAGTCTAAAGCCTGTGGGTGTACTTACATCGCATGGACTGCAGTGATTCAAGAAGGCAGCTTACCACCTTATTCTCCAGGATAATAGGTGCTGGTCAGTAATGTCATGCCAAAAGAACAGAAAGAAAAACTGGATGTGTCCGTCTGTGACTTGTATCCCTTAATGGTGTTTTTTAAAATGTGTCAGCTGGATGGCTGGTTTGTGATGCACAGCAATGCCAAGTGCGTGAGTTTAATTTCCACATTGACTGAGATTCCGTGAAGGACTCCTTTCTCAACCTGTCCTCTCACCTGAGGTGGGGTGACCCCCTGGTTAAACTACCACCAGTCGTGTTCTAATGAAAGATCCCGGTATTCCTGTGGGTCTTATAGTGACTTTACCTATTTTACCTCTATTGGTTTTAGTTAATAGTTGCTGTTTGTGGAAGAGAGATCCAAAGTCCTCCTACTCTTTTGAGTATGGATGTATTTCCCAATTCTGTAGACGTATTTCCTAATTCTATCTTGAAAACTCTCAGAGGTATAGACTGTAGTTAAGACTGTTATTTCAATGGCTGTCTTATTTCACATCTGGTTTATGTACCTTTAAAATTAGATTGTGAGTTAATGTCACTCTTCTGATTGACTTGGATAATCTGCTTTTCAGGGTCGTATTTGTCCTCTGGATTCTCTTTCTCACCTTATGCCAATAAGGTTCCAGGGCATGAAGACAGCGATCGAGCTCGTGGGAGCCCTGGTGTAGGCAGCAAGCCGAGTTCAGAATCCATGGCCCTTGATATCCTGCAGCAGCATGCCAGTCAGTACAAGAGCAGGTCACCAACAGTAAGTAAGCAAGGCTGGCAACATACAGAGATCTCCTCTGTTTGCTGGGAACACAGCAGCCAATTTTATGCCATGTGATACTTGTTAAACCAAATAGCCCCCAATTCAGAACCATTTTATAGACTGAATGAGATGCTTTCATTCTGCTTCAGTACAGAACCCATTTCAGTCTCCAAACCATTACACTGTGCATTTCTATACAAGTTAGCATGACCAGGTCAGTTCGAGCTATGTAATATTGATGTTTCATTTGTATCATAAAAGCAGAGAAAATAGAAGTGGGTGAAGGCCTTTTGGCCCATCAAATGCACTGTCTCATTCAACATGATTATAGCTAATCCTGTATTTCAATGCCACACTTCCCCTTTTTCCTCATTCTCTTTGACATCTGACCAATTGTTTCTCCTTTTCTTCTTCTTCAGCAGCTCTGAGACCCCCTGTCTTTCCCATTGTGGTCTCTCCCTAGTGTCTGTATCTTCGCTTGATGAATTTCATGAACACCTTTGACATTGACTTTTTTTTTCCCACTCTCAGTGCATATATTTTTAACTTCTTTTAACTTCTGAACTGCTTGAAATCTTCACAATCAAGGATGCCTCCGAGTGTGCATGGGACTTTCTCAAAAAGGAGGTCATCGTAATTATATGTACTGGCATGTTGGAATCTTTTAAAGGCCATTTGACAAGACTTCAGGACCAGCACGCTCCTGTAAAAATGAAGGATAAAGTTGGCAGGATTTGGGAACCTTGAATGATGATAGAAACTGTTAGCTTAGTAAAAAAGGAAAAAAAGCAGGCGTATGTAAGTTTAGGAAGCTGAAGATAAACAGATCCCTTGAGAATATAAAGAAAGCAAGAAAGAAACAAAGAGTTAGGAGAGCTAAAATAAGCAATGAAATGTCCTTGGCAAACAGGTTTGAGGAAAATCCCAAGGCATTTTATATTTATAAGGAGCAAGAGGGTAGCTAGGGAAAGGGTAAGTCCACTCAGGGATAAAGGAGGGAATTTATATGTGAAGCCAGAGGAATTGGGTGAGGACCTTACAATTATTTTGCATTAGTATTCACAAAAGCAGAAGGACATGGTGGATGGTGAGTCTCAGGAGAGGTATGTTGATATTTTAGGGCATGTCAATATAAAAATGGTGTTGAGTGTTTTGAAAAGCATTAAGGCAGGTAAGCCCCTAGAACTTGATGTGAGGTGATGGAGGAAATTGCTTGGACCTTGTAGAGGTCCCAGAGGAATGGAGAATAGCCAGTGTTGCTCCTTTGTTTAAGAAGGGCAATAAGGCTACTATGGGAGATTACAGGCTGGTAGCCTTATGTCAGTGTAGGAAAATTATTGGAGAACAGACGTAGAGACAGGATCTACTCACATTTGGAAAAAATATGGATTTATTAGCAATAGGCAGCTTGGCTTAATGCAGGGGTGGTTGTGCCTCACAAACTAGATAGAGGTTTTTTTGAGGAAGTGACAAAGATGATTGATGGTGGCAGGGCGTGGAGATTGTCTACATGGACTTCAACAAGGCCTTTAACAAGGTTTGTTATGCCAGGCTAATGCAAAAGATGAAGTCACATGGAATCTTTGGTGAGCTGGTAATGACTGGCTTGGTCATAGAAGTCAGAGAGTAGCAATGAAAGGGTGTTTCTCTGACTGGAGATCTGTGACCAGTGGTATTCTACAAGGATCAGTGATGGAGCTGCGTTGTTTGTGATATGTATAAGTGATTTGAAGGAGAGCATAGGCGATCTGATTAGTAAGTTTGCAGATGACACAGTGATTGGGGGCTCTGGGTGATTGCCAGGAGATACAGCAGGATATAGATAGACTGGAGACTTGGGTGGAGAAATGGCAGGTGGAATTTAATCCAGTTGAACGTGAGGTGATGCATTTCGGAAGGTTTAATGCAGGAGAGACGTATACAGTCAATGGAAGAACCCTTATAAGTAGTAACATTCAGAGGCATACAGGTCTACAGTTCCCTGAAAGTAGCAACGCAAGTGGATAAAGTGGTCATGGAGGCAGACAGCATGCTTGCCTTCGCTGGTTGATGCATAGCATATAAAAATTGGCAATATGTGTGGCAACTGTGTAGAACCTTAGTTAGGCCACATTCTGAATATTGTGCACAGTTCTGGTTGTCACACTACCAGAAGAATGTGAAGACTTTGGAGACGGTGCAGAAAATGTTTACCAGGGTGTTGCTTGGTTTGGAGGATGTCAGCCATAAGGAGAGATTGAACAAGCTTGGTTTGTTTTCACTTGAACGACAGAGGCTGAGGTGTGACTTGATAGAAGTTTACAAAATTTTGAGAGGCACAGATAGAATGGATAGCCAGAGTTGTTTTCCCAGGAAGGAATGTCAATTACTAGACAACATAGGTTTTAGGTAAAAGGGGGATAGGTTAAAGGCGGTGTCAGAAGCAGGTTTTATTACACAGAGGGTGATAAGTGCTTGGAATGTGATGCCCAGAGGGGGTGGTGGAGCAACATCCTACAGTCATCTTGTCAGGTATATGATTAGGCATGGATTAGAGGGATATGGACTGTGTGGATGCAAAAGGTTTTTAGTTTAGAAAGGCATTGGGTGGGCGCAGACTTGGTCGGCCGAAGGGCCTATTCCTTTGCTGTACCATTCTTTTTTTCTTCTTTGTATCGCCTTTGCTCTTAAATGGCAATAAAAATCTGGATCCCTTGCAAATTTCCATTTTCTTGATTTCCTGTGTCCAGCCACCACCTTTGCCCTAGATGATTCTGTTTGATATTTTTAATCAGGGAACATTCTCCCTCCTCCCTCTGATCTTACATTTCAAAAGGAATATCTCCAAGCAGCTTAGTTTCCTCTCTGTACACAACACTTGTCCCTTTCAGCAGCACTTCGTCTGCTGTAAAATACAGGTCTTTCAGTGCTTGTCTAACTGTGCTCGGCCATTTCTCACTCGTGCTCCTGGACAAAATACCGGAAGGCCTTTTATCTGACAGGTAATCTTTCTCTCCTGTGTCACTCCCAAGCCCTCTCTTTTACACAGCTGCTACTACATAGTTCTGATTGTATTCCTCATTCTACAGTATCTCCAGTGGGATGCCTTCACTCCCTCCATTGCCCCTGCTTTCTCCTTTGAAATTTAGGCTGATTGTGTAGTCTTTTGATTGACCATACAGTGACGTCTATGGGGCTCTGAGCCCCCTCTTTTTCAGTTTTCTGAAACTCTCACAAGCAAAGCCTGTTTTCATCTAGGAAATTTTCATCATCTTGTGACCTACATGGCATCCTGCATTTTGATTCTTCATGTAGGTTTCTTGATTAGAGGTAGATATTAAATATTTCATCAGTGTTTGTTCACTGCTGGGACAGGGCGGAGGGGCACTGTAACCTATAAATGTGAATTAAATGCTAAACTTCTTTTTCTTATTCGGTCAGTCTCCTAACCTGATTGGTTACATCTAGACCTGTCATCCCAATGTAATATTGGCTGCCTGATAAAGCACTGAAGTTCAGCTGTCATGCACTGCTAATAGTGTCATACAGCATGGAAACAGACCCTTCGATCCAACTCATTCGCGCTGACCAAACATCCCAATCTGACCTAGTCTCATTTGCCAGTATTTGGCCCATATCGTTCTGAATTTGTATACCCAACCAGATGTCTTTTTAAATGTAATTGTACCCACCTCCACCACTTCCTCTGGCAGCTTGTTCCATACACACAGCACCCTCTGCGTGAAGACATTTTAAGCCTTTTTAAACCTCTCCCTTCTCACCTTAAACCTATGCCATCTACTTTTGCAGTCCCACACCCTGGGGAAAAGACCTTGTCTATTCACCCTGTCCATGCGCCTCATTATTTTATAAGCCTGTATAAGGCCAACCTTCAGCCTTCAACCTCCAAAATATTAACATTAATAGAAAGAAGAGAATGGGGGATTGATTACAAACCATGTACAATTTTATTCTGACAAATTTGTTGGCTAGAGTTAATGCTTTATGTTGGTCAAAATTGTTGAAGTTTATTTTGCAAAGAATTGGTGGCATTGCCAGCTTTACCTCCATTCTAATTCAGGAGTACTGCTACGCAGGGACAGGGCTAGTAAGTAGATATTACACTAGGTCTCAGAAAACATGCTGATTGGCCACAGTCGTGCCACACAGTTAGATACTGATATGCAACTATAGTAGAACTTCGTTCAGGACCCTGCTGAGCTCTAAATCTGCCAAAGACTATTGCATGTATTTAATGCATTGTGGCACTGCTAAATTGTAAATTAAAGTGACATGAATTAATATTTTTTCATTTTGAATTTTACTTAATGAGGACTGTTTCTGAACTAGACAAGGCTGGCCATCTTTTAGCGAGTCCAGAACTGGACAAAAAGAATTGCATTTTATTGTGCGAAAATCTCTTATTAATCTTGTGTAGGGATGCTGACTACAATGTGGTAATGGACTTGGCAATTTTATATTTTCAAAACTGTTAAGCCATGACCTTAAAATGTAAAGTGATCTTCAGTTGAAAAGTGGTTGGAAACCTCCATCTGCCAAGTATAATGATTCAAAATGAAACTGGTTTGGGCCGAATCAAGTTTTTCTGTAGATAGTCAGTGCTGAAATTTTCTGCAGTTTGTGTATTTAATCAGTTTGCTCAGCAGGCCTTAGGGATCCTAGACAACTGATGTGATGAGTTCAGGTAAAGGCATACGACTGAGTTGACAAGAGAGCTACACTCAACTGCTCTCCACTTTGGGTTGGGATTCCCTGACATTGACATCCCTCACTTTGATAAAGATGAAACCTGTGTGTTTGTAATATTCCATAATATCCCGTAACCCAGTACCGAATCTCTCGCTTTAATGTACAATGGATCAAATATGTCTGCTTTCTCGTCCACTGTTCCATTGCTGGCCCAGTCTAACCTGGTGTGCACTGTTTGTAGGTGGATGGTTAAGGGGAACATAGTTACCCTACCAAGGTGAATATCAAGAATATCACTTCAGTTAGCGTGCTACCATGCCCTTGCTTGAGATGAGTACTCTTCACAGTCGATTGATGACATCATGAAAATTGGAATCCCCTTTTTTTTGATATGCATTGTTCCCTATGTCGAATGACTGTTTAGCTGGGACACCAGACAGATTTCCAGCTCTTCTTTACGTAGTGCCGTGCGATACCTTGAGCCCATTTTGATAGGCAGCAGGATCTTGATTTTACACATTTTTCAGGAGACAGCTCCCCAAACAATACAGCACTCCAGATACTGCGTAGTACTGCAATGTGGGTAAGTAATTTGACTCCGGGAGTGAGGCTTAATGTGATGTCTTAAACGAGAATGCTCTGACTGGGGTAGATTGGCAAATTAATATTAATGGGAATCTTTTTTAAATCTAGACAAGTGATAAACCTCCTCATGAAAGAGAACGAGGAGAGCGAGAGATCGATAAAGAACGCCCCCGTTCTTCACCGTCCCAGCGACAGATCACCTCACATCATCACCTTGGGATGGGTTACCCGTTGCTCCCAGGCCAGTATGACCTACCGTATGCAACAGGTAGGACTAATGATGAGACACAATCACACTTAATGTACTGGTATATTTAGAATTAGTGAGTGGAGTTCAGTAGTTCTGAGACATCAGTTCATGGAAAACATTGTACTGATCTGCTACACTGCAGCCAAGCTCCAAACATGCATCCACCCCCAGTGTTCGGCTCGTATTATATGTTCCCAGTTAGCATACCCTTAAAGTGAAATTCTTCAATGAAGAATGGTTTAATTTTAACGTACATCTATGAAGTGACTGGACAGCAAATATATTCTAGAGTGACTGCTGATGATCATTGCTCATTTGGCCTTTTTCTATTAAGGAAGTAGTTATTAGTTCCACTGTTACCATGGCTTATGATCTCAGTTCTTCTAATACAGATGACCGATCCTGTAAATAATCACAAGAGGGAGACTATTTTGCCCATCATCTTTATGCCAATCACTGAGATTGTGGCTGGTCTGGACCTAATTCTGTAAACCATAATGACTCATAGCAAACAGCTGATAATCTCAGATTTAAAACCAATACCATCGGACATATCTTTAATGACATTCAAAACATACGATGGATGATTGATGTGTGTCATTGTCCAGCGTTATCACTGCATTCCAAAGATTTGTCTGTGATGTTGTGGCTCAAGTAGATGTTTTTATCAGGATAGAAATGAGGTACAGAAATAAGGTATATAGGTGCCTGTGTCCTGCGCTCAGTGTTCTGTATGTTGAAATGATATGCTGAGACACCATTTAATTGATGGAGTAGATAACATATGCACTGTAACCTGGGGCTGAACCAAGTTCTGGATTGTAGAATGAGGTAAAATTCCCAATCACTGTAGATATAGTTACTGAAACAGGAATCATTGTTATATTATAAAGCAGCAGTACTTATCCAAATACTTGTACCTTTTATGTTTCAGCTCCCAAAGCACTATATTAAAATGATGCTGATAATGTTGAGGGAACTGTATGAAAAGTTCCAGACCACTGTAGCTCTCCACCTGTCTTCTTTCTCTCCATCTTCGGTCCGCCTCCCCCTCTCTCCCTATTTATTCCAGAACCCTCACCCCATCCCCCTCTCTGATGAAGGGTCTAGGCCCAAAACATCAGCTTTTGTGCTCCTGAGATGCTGCTTGGCCTGCTGTGTTCATCCAGCCTCACATTTTATTATCTTGGATTCTCCAGCATCTGCAGTTCCCATTATCACTGTAGTTTCCCTTTCCAGATTGGAGAGGTTACAGTGTGTACATACTTGTTCAGCTTTCATTACACTTTGCACGTGTCACCTCCTTGGTCTGCTTTGGAGAAATTGCTGGGGGCTGAGTTGGCTGTTGTCACACCTCTCTATTGTGTCTCCAAGGACATTATACAGTGGAGTGGGGATGGGGAGGGGGAAGGGGGAAGGAAAACTGGCTTTAATCAGGATGGCCCAGTCATTAAGATGTGGGGTTGGCTTCAAGAGCCCGATTGGTCTGTTCCTGACCGTCATGTTTGATTTTGATTGTATTGTTGCACTTTGCTCTCTTACCCAGCACATCTCTCCATATTCCCAGGTCTATCCTCACCAGCCATTGTTACAAGCCAACAGGCTGCTGCACAGGCCTCAGTGTCGACCCTGTTCCCACCAGCCAGAAGGTGAGAATGGTAAGAAGAACCATCTCCTTTACTTCATCCTTCCCATTGTATGTTTAGCGATGCTAACAAAAGCCAGGAGTGTTTACCACTTCATTTAGAGATCAGTGCTTTGAGGTATAGAATGCACAACTGGTCTTTTACTCGACCTACTGATCACAGGTAACACTTAGGGAAGCTTTGAGAAGTGTTGGTGAATGCTGTGAATTGTAGAATTTACCTGATCACCATAGTTATCAGCTAGAGAATGGGGACAATGGGAACTCACCTGAATTTCTGCAAGAGGATATAATTTCAGATCATTTCATGGAGTGGTGGGGAAGCGAGAAAGCTGTGTTTACTCATCACGTAAACAGTGACACCTACTGTTCATACAACATTACATTGGAATGAAACAAAAAGACATGCATTTTATAACTTACCTTTCGTTAGCACCTTTCACAATTTCAGAATGTTCCAAATAGTTTCACGTACTGTTGCAGTAAATTCACTACCACAATGCAGAAAATATGCCAGTTAATTAACGCCCAGTGACCTCCCACAAAATTAAAGGTAATGAAGGGTAATGAAAGTTGAGATTGGCAGTTCTCATTAGAGAGAGAGAGAGAGACATTGATGATGTTTTAACCTTAGGGCCATGACACCTCAGACGAGGGAAGAGGTTGAGAAGCAGACACCTTCATGGTAACCTCAGCTGGGAACAGGAATTGAACCCATGGTCTAATAGTTTCCTGCCATTGATTTTAGACTCACTGATCTGTAATTCCCTCGATATCACAAATGATTATTAATGCTGCAATGAAATGATCAGAAATGATATATTGTACTTGAGAAAACATTTTAAAAAATACTTTTGGCTGTTTTGGATCTAGTAATATGTAATGAGGTAGGTTTTAATAAATGATCTCAGAGATAAATAATCTTTCCTTCCACAGTCCAAAGATGTGCAGACTAGGTGGATTGATGATGTTAAATTGCCCATAGTGTTTAGGGAGGTGTAGATTAGGTGGGTTATAGAGGGAAGGGCCTGGGTGGGATGCTGTGAGAGTAGTGTGAATTTGTTGGGCCAAAGGAGCCTGTTTCCGCACCGTAGGGATTCTATGAAACAGTAACCATAACATGGTAGAATTTAGCAATCAGTTTGAGAGGGAGAAACTTGGGCTGGAAACAACTGTGCTAAATTTAAATAAGGGTAGAGTTGGCTCAAGTGAACAATTTAGCAAAAAAAAAGCAGAGGTTGAATACTGATAAATCCCTTTGAGAAGGATAGATTCCAGGAAAAATATAAATGTAACCAAGGAAAATCAGGATAGTATCAAATTGAAAGAAAAGGCATGCAATGTGAAGGAAATTACTGGAAAGCCAGAGGATCGGGAATGTTTTGAAAACCAACAAAGGGTAGCCAAAAATAAACTGAGAAGGTAACTTTTAAGGGTAACTAGTAAGTAATATAAGAAAGAGATGGAGACGGATCAAAGTGAACATAGACCCCTGGGAGAATGAGGCTGGGGAAATAATGGGTGGCCAGGCAGTAGCAGAGCAGTTGAATAAATACTTTGTATCAGCCTTCACTGTAAATGACACTAAGTGCATTCTAAAAATGCTCAATAATCAAGGGGCTAAAGCTGGGCAGGAAGTAAACACAATAACTATCACTCAAGAAAAAAAATACCAAGTGACCAGAAGAACCTGAGGGACGAGATACCTCAGGTTGGTGCAGGGTGGAGTTTAACGAGTAATTTACCTCCTGGCAAGACTGTGAGCAGGTTCCTGCTTCATCTTGGCTCAGTCAGCATTCAAATTCAGTGACTGTCTGACTGAGGGAGATTCTGTGGAGGTGATGCTGCAGAAACGTGGCACTAAGATCACGTTGTCAGATATCTGTAGATAGCTCTGGTTCAGCAGCTGACAAACTGCACTGAATATCATAACTCTCACACTGGAAACATTTAGGGGTCTGAGATAGCAGCATGGGGACAAACTACTCCTAGGATTATCATAAGCGACGACACCAGTGGCAGCAGGAAAGGAGCACGTAGCTGGGACTCCAGGCAGCAGAGATTTTATTAATAGAGGGATCGAGTTCGGGAACCAAGAGGTTATGATGCAGCTGTACAAAAGTCTGGTGCAGCCGCACTTGGAGTATTGTGTATAGTTCTGGTCACCGCATTATAAGAAGGATGTGGAAGCTTCGGAAAGGGTGCAGAGGAGATTTACTAGGATGTTGCCTGGTATGGAGGGAAGGTCTTATGAGGAAAGGCTGAGGGACTTGAGGCTGTTTTCATTAGAGAGAAGAAGGTTGAGAGCTGACTTAATTGAAACATATAAAATAATCAGAGGGTTAGATAGAGTGGATAGGGAGAGCCTTTTTCCTAGGATGGTGACGGCGAGCACGAGGGGGCATAGCTTTAAATTGAGGGGTGAAAGATATAGGACAGATGTCAGAGGTAGTTTCTTTACTCAGAGAGTAGTAAGGGAATGGAACGCTTTGCCTGCAACGGTAGTAGATTCGCCAACTTTAGGTACATTTAAGTCGTCATTGGACAAGCATTTGGACGTACATGAAATAGTGTAGGTTAGATGGGCTTGAGATCGGTATGACAGGTCGGCACAACATCGAGGGCCGAAGGGCCTGTACTGTGCTGTAATATTCTATGTTCTATAGATGCAGAGATGGTGAAGGCTACAGAAAGGGAAGCATGAAATTTTGAACCTGTTTCATTCTTAGAATATCAATTTAATATTAATTTATTCAGTATTTTAGTCTGTAATCCAAGACTGAGCTGGAATGTGGCAACATTATACGTGTGTGACTTGTATCTAGGTACAAGTGACAATATTGAATAAATATAAATCTAACGAAACTAATGGGGCTAAAGACTGATAAGCCCCTGGTCCTGATAGGATATATCCTCGGATAGTAAAGGAAGTAGGTACAAAGATAGAGGATGCATTGGGAAACAGCCAAGGTTGCACCCATATTTTAACAGGGTGTGAGGACAAAAAACATTTAACAAATAACAATTGGCCAGTTAACTTAAAATCTATTGTGAGAAAAACATTGAGTCTATTATAAAGTATGTAATGACAGGGCACTTAGAAGCACAGTGGCTCAGTGGTTAGCACTGTTGCCTCACAGTGCCACGGTCCCAGGTTTGATTCCTGCCTCAGGCAACTGTCTGTGTGGAGTTTGCACATTCTCCCCGTGTCTGCATGGGTTTCCTTCCAGTGCTCCAGTTTTCTCTCATAGTGCAGAGACAGGCAGGTTAGGTGGATTGGCCATGCTAAATTTCCCATAGTGTCCAAAGATGTGCAGGTTAGGTGGATTAGCCATAGGAAATGCAGGGATAGGGTAGGAGTGTGGGTCTGGGTAGGATGTTCTTTGGAGGGTCTTTGGACTCAATGGGCCGAATGGCCTGTTTCCACACTGTCGGGACTCTATGGTTCAAGCAGAGTCAGCATGGTTTCAAGAAGGAGCAGTCATGCCTGACAAATTCTGTAGAACTTTTTGTAAAGACAACAACAGTATATATGTTTGGATTTATAGTAATTTAAGGTACTAAACATTAGGATATTTAATAAGGTAAGAGCCCAAGGTGTTGAAGGTGCTATATTTGTGTGGATAGAGGATTGACTAACTGATAGAAGACAGAGTTGGGAGAAGGGGTCATTTTCAGGATGCCAGTCTATAACTAGTGGAAATGCCACAGGGATCAGTGCCGGGATCACAGTGATTCACGATATATATTAATGATTTTAATGAGGAAAATGCAAGAACTATAGCCAAGTTTAAAGATGACACAAATAGGTGGGAGAGCAAATGGTGAGGATGACATGGATTCTGCAGAGAGATGGACAAGTGGCATGGATGGACAAAAACGACAGATTGAATATAAATGTGGTAAATGTAGGGTTTGGCAAGAAGAAGAGGAGAGCTAAATATTATCTAAATGGAGAAAAACTGCGGAAAACTGCAGCACAGAGGGATTTAGGGGACCTCATGCATGAATCACAAGAAGCTAGCATCCAAATTTAGTGGGCAATAGGGAAGGCAAATGAAATGCTTGCCTTTGCTTCAATGGGAATGGAATACAGCCCCGTTTTCTGCTACCCAAGCATCCAGAATTTTCACTCAGCTGGAAGAAATTTGTCAAGTTTCTTCAAAAAATGTCTGTTTGAACTTGGCATGGCAGGTTCCAATGTGTACAGTGTGTGTACACCCCCCATATAGTAGTTCTTTCAGACCCTGCTAGCAGTGCTGCCCAAGATCTTCCCTTACATAGACATCATTACAGTAGCAGCTAGTTGAACTTGTGATCATGTTATGTCTGGAACCTTTCACTCATCAATCTGCTAAGTCACGTAAGGAGGCCACCACACAAAGTTGAAAGCAAAAGCGTATTGTTTTGACTTTGAAGCAGAAATTGGAAATGGGTGAAAATTGCAATTTGCTTTTGCAGGAATTCAGTGTTTTCATTCAAAGAATAGTAGAGTGTACTGTATTAGGTTTCTGTACAAGTGTTTCTTATGTAACCAGTGCCCCAATTCCTAATACTTGCTAGATCATAGGAGGTTTACTGTATAAAAGTAGGGAAGCCTAGCTAAAACAATATAATGCACTATAAACCATAGCTGGAATACTGTGAACAGTTTTCGGCCCTTTATCTCAGGAAAGATGTGCTGGTTTTGGAGGCAGCCCAGTCTTATTGAAACACACAAGTTTTGGAGGGCTTGTCAGGGTAGATGCGAAGAGATTATTTCCCATTATGGGGGAGTCTTGGACCAGAGGGTGCAACCTCAGAGACACCTGTTTAAGACAGTGATGAGGACTTTTGCCTCTGAGGGTAGTGAATCTATGGAATTCCTCAGGCTATGTCATTGAATATGTTCAAGGCTGTGAGACAAATTTTTAATCATTAAGGTAATCAAGGTTATCATGAAAAGGCAGGTAAGTGCAATTATCAGATGAGCCATGATCTGATTGAATAACTGCGCAGACTCAGTCTGCCATTGGCCTGCTTCTTTATTGCTTTCAAATCTGGTCGCCAGATTACATCAAGGATGTGGCAGCTTTGGAGAGAGTGCTGAAGAGGTTTACTGGG
This sequence comes from Stegostoma tigrinum, assembly GCF_030684315.1. Taxonomy (NCBI): domain Eukaryota; kingdom Metazoa; phylum Chordata; class Chondrichthyes; order Orectolobiformes; family Stegostomatidae; genus Stegostoma; species Stegostoma tigrinum. The sequence continues at coordinate 3,939,057 of NC_081389.1, read as the reverse complement.
ATGCTGCCTGGATTGGGAAGTATAAGCTATAAGGAAAGGCTAGAAAATCTCAGGTTGTTTTCTCTGGAGCATTGAGGCTGAGGGGAGACCTGATACAAGTTTGTATAATTATTAGAGGCATAGATAGAGTTGGCAGTCAGAATCTTTTTCTCAGAGTTGAAATATCTAAAACTAGGGGATTGCATTTAAGGTGAGAGGGGAGGAAGTTCAAAGAAGGTGTGAGGGGCAACTTTTTTTACACGGAGTGGTAGGTTCCTAGAATGGCTGATATGATAGGGGTGTTTAAAAGGAGCTTTTAGATAAGCACATGAATATGCAGGAAATGGAGGGATTGTTTTAATTTGGCAACATGTTTGGTGTAACATTGTGGGCCAAAGGGCCTGTTCCTATATTATACTGTTCTGTGTTCTACTCCTCCTTCTTACGATCATTGATCCTTCTCTCCTAATTTTGATAGTGGCTGCCTGGTTTCTCATCCCTGTTTCTTTTCTCTTCCAGGATCTGATGGGATGCAATCACTTCATTCAAAATCATGTGACTGGATCACATGAGGACGGTCTCCATTTTCTTAAACATCAGTTCAATGGTGTTCCTGGTTACTGCCATGAAGTTGGGCAGACTATTGTAATGTTTCTCCTGTAGGACTGTAGAGACCTTGGTAATGGAGTTCTGATGCTTATCATATGCATTCTAGTGGTCAAGAGCAAGAGGGGTGACAGGCCTGCCTGTCTCACTGTGTAGATGTATTGTAGAATGCACTCTTACCTGACTTGCCACCCCTGCCAGTTTTTTAAGACTGAATGCATCATTGCTGTTGTTGAGTTCACTGCTTTTTGAGGGCTGAAGGGTATGATAACACTGGCCTGCTCTAGGGCACTTCTGACCCTCGCGCACTCTCGAATGACTTGGCCTGGATTGGAAGTCGTTGTTTTGCAAGTGACTCAATCATTACTGGCATCGTGAACTAATTGTGAAACTTTATTTTCAATGAACAATGAATAAGATTCGGGAATATTGGTGCTATTACTCTGCTTTCTTGTTCTGTGCTACCCTGTTCGGTACACCTTTTAACAGAGAAGGAAGCCCAGGAGCCTTAACCCCATGGGCCCTTGCCCTCCCAACTCCAGACAATGTTTTGTGCGGCAGGGGACAAATTCTGCCAGCTCTTGAGGTCCCCTTCTCCATTGCAGCACAGGACAGAAGGAGAGCGACTTTTCTCCAGTGTGAGCTGGGCTGTTCCTTCATTACAAGGCAGAGACAGTCTCATCCTGGTTAGATTTGACATTCATCTGAAGTAGAAATGACATTTGATTAGCTCCTTGGAACTTCTGGCCACTTCAGAAGTCTGCCTGGAGTTGATTCAAATGTTGAGGCAAAGCAAACACCGCTGTCCAAGCTCTGTCTACACTCAATCTTTTCTTATATTCCTCAAAGTGAGAAGTTGCTTTGGGCTGGGGAGTGGGAACTTCCCCTGTTTCAGGCATCTGATATAGTTAGCTGTGCAAAACCTCTTCATTTTCAGTTCTGCTCCAGCCCTAGAGGAGCCTGCAGCCCGTACCACCAGAATGGCACTTTCTCCCATTAGTCGTGGGCCGTGCCCATTGGTCTGTCTGCCATTGCTGCCACATACTGGAATCCTGAGTTGTGTTGAGCAGTCAGCCTTGTCTAACCGATGTGTGATTGAGACTAGCCAACCTCATTGCTCATGGAAAGTAACTGGAGGAGGGGTTCTAGCTGGCTGAGGTCTGGTTTGTTGACCATTCCGTCAAACTGAAAAGTCCTGAAACACATCTGCTAATGGTACATCACCATCCTGCCCTACATTCTCTAAATATATATCGTGTACTACGACCAGCTATCGAATCCATATTAGGGGGATTAGCAGGTAACATTTAGAATCAAACTGTGGAAATGGAAACTGTTCAACTAGACAAGTTTCTGCTTGGGAGCAGTAGTGTAGATGAGGCTTCCATATCCCTCCGCACTAGGGCACTGCATCAGTTCCTCCTCACAACAATTGAAAAGTGTTGGGATACAATTCAGAACATGTCTGGGGAAGCACAGCATTGAGGTCATTCTGGTCACCTTTGAAATAAGGCTTAAAGATTATTCTGCCAGTTTCACCCCATGGTTATGTTTTTTTTCGTTTGGAAACTTTGTATTGAGTGTTAGTGTGTCAGAACACAGAGTTTACCTTGAATTAATCAGTCCCAGATCTGCAGCAAGAATTAGCAGCCTTAACCGTTGGGAAATGTAAATAGCATCTTTTATAAAGCTGGAGCAGCATCCACAAATGATGTCAAGGCACTTACTCTATGTAAGGTTCACACAAAGCATATGTATCAGTTCATTTTCCCTTCCAGGAAGCAGGTTTCAGCCATTCTGTATATAAATCCCTTCACCTCCTCGATTGGAATCTAGCATGACGCACACTTGGCGTTCTGTGGTCCTTTGATGACTTCAGGCACGTTTGAAATCTGAAAAAATTTTTCCTCTGTTCAGACTGTGATTGTCCTGTAAGACATGCACAAGCACAAATACAGAAACACAAACAGATAACATGCACAAATCCTGCGTGCACATACCTGCCCCAAATCTAATGACAATGTAAGAAATTGTAGATTATTCACCCAGTGGGTGAGTGCCAATGGTCTGATAACCAGCCTGCAAATAGATCAGCTACTGTTGCAACACACTAACGTCTCAACCTTACCTGCCTTTGCAGAGCTTCCTGGAGACACCCAGGGTAGATCCTCATCACTGCACCAACTATTTCTTCACTTTAACAACCTGTATTTGCTGTTGGAATATTGGGCACGGGTTTCTTAATTGTCTAGCTTCTGAATTCTTAAAGCTGTTCTCAAGTTGAGGTTACAGTTTAATGGCAATTATTGCACCTTTCACCCAGAATACCTGGCACAGATTTTGCTGCTCTGTCTTCTGTGAATAATAGAGTTGGGGTGAGGGCACAGTAACCCTAGCATGAAATAATTAAGAGATAACACAGTGTTTGGGCAATCTTTGATCAGTGCGGGCTCTGTGTTGGTGTTTGAATCCTATGCCTGAGAAAGCAGTGACCTCCCCTCAGCTGATAGGCTGTACTCCTCTGCTCACTACATCTCGCACTGCTGCCTTGGTGTAGCACCTGTCTTTTGGCTGTAAGGAGGGGCCTAACCTTTTAATTATGGTTTCCAAATAAAAAAAGAGTTAAGTTTTGGAGGCAGAGTTTATTGTTAAAATAATATTTCGGTATTGGCAAATGTTTCGGTATTGCCATTTCGATTTCCCATTCACTCAGCAAAGTAATAGGAAGTGAATTTGTCTTCAAAAGGAGTGCCCCAGTCCTCACAGGACTCTGTTTGGATTAGCTCAAGTCAGGATATAATAAACCCTGCCAAGGTGCCACAGTGCACCCAGAGGGATGTCACAATCTAATCTGCTTCATCACCTTGTAATAGAGAGTTAGAATGGTCAACAAAGGTCTTTTAAAAAAATACTGTTACGCTGTAAAAAAAAGCAACTTGTTTTTACTGTTATTGGATGGGTTCTTGATGTTTCTCCCTCTCTCTTTGTGTCATTGATTTTATGCATTCTCGCAGCCATTTGTTTTCAGGGTCCTATGAGGCATCCTCTCTCCCCCTCTGGTTCCAGAGTTCATTTTCACCCTCTGTCTACTCAGTGTGTAATGTAACCACCCGTTGTGTGCAGAACCTCATTACTGCTGCCCGGTGCTGTTTGCTGTAAATATTGTACAGAGAAACTATTGTAAAATGTTCTTTTTAAAAGAAAAGTCCTAGATTTTGATTTCCAGAGATTTTTTTGTTGGTGAAGTTGTTTCCAGAATCCTAATTATGTGATCTTTTATCATCTTGAACCCTGCTGTTAGGTGCTGGTGAATTCCACGGTGTTAGTGGGCCCCACAGAATCCTTCCTCTTCAAAATGTGGAGTTTGTTTTAATACTAATGTATGATTTGCTTCCCATTGCAAAAGCCTCCACTGTGCCTGACTGCACCTTCCTCATTCTGGCTGTACAAAATAACCAGTGTCTTTTACACTTTTTCAGTGGATAGAATTCCTGACTAATTCCTGATCCTGATCCCTGTGCCAAGTATCAGCCTGTTGCATCAAGTCTTTTCCACTGCACTTCAACTCTATTTCCGAAAGTCACATTCCCACCGACTCACCTTTCTGTCAGTTTCTGCTCCCCAATGCCTGTCAGCAGCCCTCTGCCCCTGGAGTATTGTACAGCACAGGAACAGGCCCTGGAAATACTTACTATAGAGGGCGTGTAGGGAATGATCACCAGCCCAATTTCTGGGAGAATGGAGTCGTCCTATGGGGAGAGATTGAGCAGACTGGGCTTGCATTTCCTGACGTTTAGAAGTGACCTCATAGAAACTTATAACATACTTAGATTGGCAAAGTAGTTGTAGAAAGGATGTTTTCCCTGCCTGTGGTGGCTAGAGCCGGGAGATGCAGCCTCAGAGTAAGGGGATACTGTTTAGGACTGAGATAAAGAATTTCTCCTCTGAGTGTAGTGAATATTTGGAATTATCTATCCTGGAGGATTGTGGAAGCTCAGTCATTGAGTTTGTTCAAGACGGCTTCATTTCTAGATACTAAAGATATTAAGGGATAGTATAAGCTAGAAGATCAACAATGATCTGATTGTAAGGTGGTACAGGCTTGAAGGGCTGAATGGCCTCCTGCTCCTGTTCCTTTGTGCTCTGTCTTGCCCATCAGGCCGGTCACAAAGAGATAAATCTCTGTACTGCTGCTTGTGGTTTTCTGCATCCAGATAAACATTGGCCACAGTGCGGAAATCACAAACTGGCTCTTACACATTGCATCCTTTCTGCTGCAGAACAAGGGGCAACTCAGCATCAGCAAATCTTCCGAGCTCAATCTGCAATCTGTGCAGAGATAGCACAAAATGTTTGTTGGTCTGGGTAAAGTGGATCGCATCATGGCTGAGTTTTTTTAGTTCACTTCTCATCTGGTCAGGGAGTGATGTGACTGATAATTGAACAAGCTGGAGTTAGTGAATGACCAACTTTGTCTTGCTTTATGAAAGATTGAGGGATACATGGGCAGACTGGGGCCTTCAGATATACTTGCTCACATGCCCTCATGATCTGCTTTCTTTTTGTTTTTGCCCAGTCTCCCCTCCTCTGCTGCCCCTCTCAGCTGGGAGGCTAACAATGCTGTTGTCCACAAACTAAGGTCAGTTTGTTCCTTTCAGGTGAAAGGTTTCCAGCTGAGTGGTATCTCCCAGCCAGGAGAGCAGGGCTGTCTAGCATTCTGACTCAGACACTCAGCTGCTGGTGTTCAGGGATTCAACCCTAGGTTGCCAGGGGTGGGGGTAGGGTCACCCTCCAGTCAATCTAACGCAAGAAATAGTTCCTGTAACAAAAAGGGATGCTTAAGCTTTTCAGCGTGACAACGGACAAATACTCCAACTTGCTGAATGGTCTGTCAAATGTTTGGAAACCTCCTTCTGAATTTGACCCAGTTTGGAACAGACGTGACCTGCAGTCCGGCCTCATTAAAAGGCTTTCTCAGGCGATGTCTGCAGGGTCCTGCTTTGCAGTCTGTTTCTGCTCTTCCTGTCCATCTGTACAGCCGACTGGCCTGTTGGTATCAAAAAGGCAAAGCTGTTTTTTTGGGACCCAAAAGGCCACATTGACATTACTTTGCTCCTCGCTGGATACCACAAATGCCTCGGTGAATTCCAACACTGCCTCGAATGTCACAACAGACAAAAGTAGGAGAGAGTCATTTACACACGCATCCAATTCCGGGAGGATTTCTTGCTGCCCTGTGGTGAGGGGAGGCTCATTCCTTGGCTAGAATTGATGCAAGGGTTTGCGTCCAAGTGAAGGGACGTGTCCCAGCTTCACTCAGACCATCACTGGATTAGATTTGAATCCATCCTTTGTGTAAGGCTGTGGTACACTGACCCACTCCCCACCGTCTTCACCAGTCACCATCCAGGGGAAACCTTGCTGTTCTTGGAATTTATTTGTTCTGTACTGTTCTATAGTTTCCTGACCCCGACTTCAAACCCCACCTCTCCCTCCCTGTGAATGTAGCTGTGCGTCAGACTGACGGAGCCTCACCGGTACTTGAAGTGTAGACGTTTACAACATATTATTTTTGTTGCTGCGTTGGATTGGTTTCCTGATAAGTCAATTTAAAGCTCTTACTAGTGTATCTCATGTAAAGTGTATATTAAGGAGTTCTTTTTTATACAGTACTGTACCTTGCCTTGTGCATTTAGGCAAAAAAAGTAATAAATCTTTTTATGAGACAATCACAATTCCTGTAATCTTGTCTCTTTCTTCTGATTAATTATTGCTTCAAGTTTATGGAGCAGCCATTGCAATATTGTGGTTCAATGTGGGTAGACTTTAGAGGTCTGACCTGGCTCAGTTGATAGATAGATGGTGATGGTATTATGGAACTGTCAGGTCGTAATTATAAAACAAAACACTGGAGGATCTCGGCAGGTCTGGCAGTATGTGTGTGGAGCTGAGCAGGTTTTTGAGTTAATGTCTCATCAATATGATGAGACATTAACTCTGTTTCTCTTTCCACAGAGTTTCTCCAGCACTTTGTTTTTCTTCCAGTTCACTAGAATCTGCAGCCCTTGCTTTTATTAAGGTAATAATTATAGCACTATAACCTCCAGTCACTCTCCTTTATTACAGAGGGGAGCACTATTCTCAACCAAATAAGTAAGTGGTGGATTGAAAGCTGACTCAATGTATTACAATGTCACGCTGACAGAGATCTGCGTGGTCGGTGATCATCTTCTGATACAGAAATAAATCCAAAGCTTATCTGTGTTCGTCTGATAAACTGTAAAATATCAGAGCAGATTTCTCAACATCCTGGCCAACATTAAACTCTCTTCAGTCACTCCACAAACAAGATTACCTGGTTATATAGCTCACTAATGTTTCCAGCAAATACAAGCCCAGTCAATCCAGTCTTTCCCAGTATATCAATCTTGCCATCCTGGGAATCAGTCTGGTGAACCTTGAGGATTCTTACTGTGCTTACAACGTCTAAAGCTGCACTGTATCTCTGCCTCTGATTTTATTGATTCTTCTTGCAATAAATTCCATTGCAATACCTAGAAAACTGTGACCATATCAAAAATGTACGATCCACCTTACCAATTATAATGTGTCACTTGAGAGTATGAGGAAACAAAAGGGAAGCCTCTGCTGGATGTCAGATGAAGCTGAATGAATGAGTCGCCTGGCTTTGCATCCCAGGTTCTTAAAGGGAATACGAGTTGAGATAGTGGACAAGCTTATCGTCTACCCCTCAATGGGGGCGTCAGAGGATTAGAGCCCGAACATAAGGCAGATATAACTGAGAGGAAGAGAAGTCAGGGACAGCTCAGTGGAACTGGAGCCTTCGATTGTATTTGCTTCAAGAATAAGAGGTAGAACAGATGAATTTACAGACTGGATTAATGCATGCAATTGTATCACAGCAATATGGTTGAAAAGAGCCTGGATTAGCAGTTTAACATTCTGGGGTGTTGATGTTTTAGAAAGGAAACAGAAGAGCTGGGAGAATTGCATTACTAGTTAGGGAACATATCACAGTTTTGTTCAGAGTGGACACCCTAGAGGGATCTTGCAGCAAGGCATTATAAGTAGAGCTCAGGAATAGGAAGGGTGCAGTCACAACACTGGGATTGTTCTACAGGCCTCCAGCTGCCACTGGGAGAGACAGGAAGAGATACATAGTAGGCAAGAATTAGAAAATATCCTGAAGAAGGGTAATACCCGAAACGTTGACAGTTTCTTTCCTCCAGATGCTCCCTGGATTGCTGTGTTCTTGCAGCCTCCTGTTTGTCTGTCTGGGTTTTCAGCATCTGCAGCTTTTTTGACTCTAATTGGAGAATGGGATTGGCTGTTTTAGGATAAACCCACATCTGACGTGGGAATCTTTTAAAGACCAGTTGATTAGAGTGCAAGACAGGCATGTGCCTGTGAAAATGAAGGACAGGAAGGGCAGGATACAGGAAACTTGGATGACAGGAGAAATTAGTAAAGAAAATGTGATAAACCCCAAGGTCTAGGTGACTAAAAGTAGAAAAAGTCCTTGAAAAATAAACAAAGTAGAAAGGAGCTCAAATGAGGAGTTGGGAGGACTAAAAGAGACTATGAAATTTCCTTGGCCAGCAGTGTTAAGGAGAATCCCAAGAGATTTTATACATATGTTAGGAGCAAGAGGGTAGTTAGGGAAAGAGTAGGCCCACTCAAGGATAAAGGAGGGAGATTATGTGTGGAGCCAGAGGAAATGGGTGAAGATCCTTAATGAGTATATTGTATTCACCAAAGAGAGGAATGTAAACGATGTTGAAGTTAGGGAAAAGTATATGTCAATGCACTTAGGCAAACACATTAAAGGAGAAAGTGTTGGGTGTCTTGAAATGCCTTAAGGTAGACAAGTACCAAGGGCCAGATGGGATCTATCCCAGGGTACTGTGGGAGGCAAGGGAGAAAATAGCTGGGGCCTTAACAGATAATTTTGCATCCTCTTCGGCCACAGTGAGGCTCCAGAGGACTGGGCAATTGCCAATGTTGTTCCTATGTTTAAGAAGGGGAACAGAGATAATCGAGGTAATTCCAGGCTGATAAGCCTGATGTCAATGGTGCAGAAGCTGTTGGAGAAGATAATAAGAGACAGGATTTATTCACATTTGGAAGCGAATGAACTTTAACGATAGGCAGCATGGGTTTGTGCAGGGAAGGCCTTGATGAGAATGATTGATGAGGGAAGGGCAGTGGATATTGTCTGCATGGACTTTAGTAAGGCATTTAATAACGTACCTCCTGGCAGGCTGGTGCAGAAGGTAACATCTCATGGGATTCTGGATGAACTGGCTAGATGGATACAGAACTGGCTTGGTCATAGAGAGTAAGGGTGGAAGGATGGTTTTCAGAATGGAGATCATTAACTAGGGCCTAAACTCTCCCATGTTCCATAGGGATCAGTGCTGGAACGTTTGTGGTTTATAATATATATAAATGATCTGGTGGTCTGGTTAGTAAGTTTACAGATGACACCAATATAGGCAGAGATGCAGATAGTGAGGAAAATTGTCAAAGGATACAGCAAGATATAAATAGATTGCAGATTTGGGCAGAGGAGTGGCAGATGGAGTTTAATCTGGACAAGTGCGAGGTGCTGCATTTTGGAAAATCAAATTCAGGTGTGAATTATACAATAATTCCCTTAGCAGAACCCTTAGGAGCATTGACACACAGAGGGACCCGGACACACAGGTGCGTACCCCTGAAAATGGTAACACAGTAAGGTGGTTAAGAAGGCACACAACATGCATGCCTCCATTGGCTGGGGCATCAGCTGTACATAGCTTTAGTTAGGCCGCATATGGAATACTGTGTGCATTTCTGGTTGACACACCTGTCCTCACCTCCCATCCCAACAGCATCCACATCCAGAAGATCATCAGACCTCCAGCAAGATGCCACACATCTCCGTGTCCCCTCCCTTATCCACCTTCTGCATGGACTGTTCCCTCTGGGATACTCTGGTCTACTCTTACTTCACCCCCAACACTACCCCACCAACAGCCCTACAGCACCTTGTTTCTGTAACTGGTGAAGGTGCAACACCTGCCCATTTACCTCCTCCTTCCCCAGTATCCAAGGGCCCAAACATACCTTCCAGATGAAACAACACTTGCCCTGCACTTCCCAGAATCTGGTCTACTGCATTCGCTGCTCACAATGTGCTCTCCTCAATGTTGGGAAAACGAAGCGTAGACTGGGTGACCGCATTCTGCCTGCCACTTTAACACACTACCCTGTTCCCTGGCTAATGTCTGTCTCAGGCTTGCTGCAGCATTCCAGCGAAGTTGGAAGAACTGCCCCGCATTTTCCATCTGGGCACCCTGCAGCCCTCCAGTCTCAATGTCGAGTTCTTTAATTTTAGGGCCTGAACTCTGCCATGCCCTAGCCCCCTACCCCACACACCAGACCTTGTTATCACACAGCCTGCCATTGCTCACTATCTACTGTTAGCCACTAACGATGTCCATTAACAGCGGTTCACCCTCCTAACCAGTTTGTTATCAACTCCTTTGTCTGTCCAGCTATCCTTCTCTTTCTTTGGACTCTATCCCCACTAATCATTTACTCCTTAACCCCTACCCCACCGTATCTTCTGCATAAAAACTGACAATTTCCTATGTACCATCAGTTCTGAGGGTCACCAGACCTGAAATGTTGACTGATGGTGAATAGTGGAACAGGAGGGCTTAGAATTAAAAAAAAAAGTTCCTTGTGGTAACCGGTCATTTTTCTGACTGGAGACTAGGTGATGTCCTCATGCTGAGATCAGAGACTTTACCTTGTATATAAACAACTTGGACATTGGTAAATGTTGATATTTTAGTCTGTTTTCCAATGGTACCTAACTTGCAAGGATGGTAAATGGCCAGGATGATACGAATCTACTGCAACTGGATGTGGGCTGGTGGAATCAAATTCTCCAGGATATTGATAGTGAGGGATTCTGTGATGGTAATTTCATGGCTGGTGACTAAATTCTGTTTCGCTTGAGGTGGTCAGTTATGTGGTGCAAATGTCATTCTGCTTGTCATTCCAAGCCTGGATATTGTACAGGTCCTGCTGCATTTGGAGACAGACCTCTTCACCATCTGAGGAGTTGTGAACGGTGCTGAATATTGTGCAATTATGGGCAAACATCCCCACTTCTGACCTCATCATTTACAGAACGACTGAGGATTGCTTGTCTAGGACACTATCCTCAGGAACTCTTGCAGAGGTATCCTGGAGCTGTGCTGACTGTCCTCCAGCAACCAGAATTTTCTTCTTTTGTGCCCGATATGAAAGTAGAGAGTGTTCCCCTGATTCCCATTGACTCCACTTTTGCTGAGGCTCCTTGATGCAACACTCTGTCAAATGTGGCCTTGCTATTCACGCTCACCTCATTCATGAAATCAGCTCTTTTGTCCAATACAGTTTTAACGCTGCAAACCTAAATTATCTTCAGGGACAAGGGGAACTGGCGGTGCGGGTAATTCAATGTTTGTAGGTGGCAGGGTGTAGTGAAAGAGTGGCTCGTAAAGCAAATGGGATCTTGGCTTTTGTAAACAGAGGCATTGTGAGCAAAAATCTGAGAGGCTTAGCTGAGCATTTAAACAGTTCTGGTTAGACCCTAGGAATCGAAGGAAGTTATAACAAAACAAAAGTGCTGGAGAAATTATTGGGACTGAAGAACTCCCAGGACCCACATCTACATTCAATAGTACAAAAGGAGATGGTCATGGAAATATTGGGTGCATTGGTTGTCATATCTCAAAATTCTACAGATTCTGCAAAAGCTTTGGTAGATAGGAGGGTGACAAACATAGTCCTGCTTCTTAAACAAAGGGGGAAGCAGATCTGTGCTACAGACTGGTTAGTCAACATCAGCAGCAGGCAAAAATCTGGAGTGTATAGTAAAGGATATGGTGAATAAGCAACAATATGACACAAGATCAATATCATTTGATGGAAGGGGAAGTGTGTTTGTCAAACCAACAAGATTTTTGAGAATGGGAGATAGGGGAGAACAAGTGAATGTCGTGTATTTGGATTTTCAGGTAGTTTTTGAAAATGTTTTTACACAAGAGGTTTTTGAGCAAAATCAGAGCATGTAGGACTGGTGAGAATATACTGACATAGATTGAGGATTGGGAAGCAGATAGAAAATGAAATAGAATAAATGGGTCTTTTGTGTGAACTGGAAAGCAGAGACAAGTGGGGTACTACAGTGATTAGCTTGGACACCAGCTCTTCACAACATTTATGAATGTTTTGATGAGGGAATCAAACGTAGTATTTCCACATTTGCTGAAGGTACAAAAGTAAATGGGAGTGTGAGTGGCAAGAAGCAAGTAAAGATGTTGCAGGGTGATTTAGACAAGTTAAGTGAGTAGGCAAACACAACGTAATGTGAATAAATGTGAAGCTGTCCACCTTAGTAGGAAAAGCAGAACGACAGAGCATTATTTAAATGGTGATAGACTGGGAAAGGGGTACAAGGGGACGTGGATATCTCTGTACACTGCTCATAGAAATTAAGTAGATAGGAAGGTAAATGGTACGTTAGCCTTCAGTGCAGGAGGGTTTAAGTCCAGGAGCAAGGAAAGTCTTGCCCCACAGGATCTTGGTGAGACCACACCTGTATATCATATGCAGCGTTGATCTCCTTACCAAGGAAGATATATTCTTGCCATGGATGGAATGCAATGAAAGTTCACCAGATACCTGCCAAGGTGGCAGCGTTGTCATATGAGGAGAGATTGTCTTATTTTCTGCCAACTGATGTTCCAGGACAAACTAAGATCTGAACGTACACTTGGTGCAGCACCGCCATCTAGTGGCTCTGAAGCTCACTTCGGTGTTGAGACTGACCTGTGGCTGTCAAGAGTCTGAGAATAGGACTATATCTGTTCAACCTGACTGGCACTGTAAACACTTGAAATTGTGTAAAACAATTCAAAATATGTAATATTTCACTTTCAAATGGAGGGACGGGTTTCTAGCATTTTGTTATAAAAACAAAACTTGCTATATGAAAGATTTATGGTTGTGTATATTTATATATTGGGTACTAGTAAACTTGCAGTTGATACTGGTTAGGAGACAGAATATGATTTAATTTAGGAAGGTGCCAAAACCATGGAGAGTGTGCAGAGGACATTTACTCAGATTATGTTGCAGAAGGAGGTCAAAGATTTAACGCAAACTCATTTCAACATCCTGGGGGTTACCATTGACCAGAAACTGAATTGGACTCACCACATCAACAGAGCGGCTACAAGAGCAGGTTAAAAGTTGGGAATACTGTAGCGAGTAACCCACCTCCTGACTTCTCAAAGCCTGTCCACCATCTCCAAGGCACAAGACAGGAGTATGATGGAATACTCCCCACTTGCCAGGATAGGTACAGCTCCAACAACACTCAAGAAGCTTAACACCATCCAGGACAAAGCTTGATTGGCGCCATGTTCACAAATTCCCACACCTTCCACCAATGATGCATAGCAGCAGCAGTGTGTACTGTCCACAAGATGCACTGCACAAATTCACCAGAAATCTTTAATGCCTTTCAAAGCCAACACCACTTCCATCTACAAATACAAGGGCAGCAGATACATGGGAACATCAGCCCCTTCAAATTCCCTCCAAGCAACTCACCATTCCTGACTTGGATATAAATGTCGCTGATCCTTCAGTGTCGCTGGGTCAAAATCCTGGAATTCCCTCCCAAATAGAATTGTGCATTTACCAACAGCACACATGGACTGCAGGAGTTCCAGAAAGCAGCTCACTGTTAAACTGTTACGTTTCAAGAAGGATGGGAGGCTGAGGTGTTTAACAACAGTGTGAGCTTTAGTTAAGGTGATACTCAGCAAAGCAGTGTGCTTAGACTGCGGTTCTCCCCTCCAATGGCAGATAATATTGTAATAGGGGCCCTGTGGTTGTACTCAAAGTGACATTCCAACATAATTAAAGCACAATATTCATCCCATTTTACATCAGATATTCCTAACCCTAACCCTATCACAATGAAAACATTTGTACTATTTACAACAGTAACAGTAGAAATGGAAAGAATCATTTGCCCTTGGATTGGCTTCTGCTTACCAATTTTTTGGAGTACCTTAGCATGACGTACATCGACACTAGAGGTCAGCATTTAACTGCTCCTTAACCATGGTTAGCTGTCACGCTACTACTCCATTTCCTATAAACCAGACCCCACGTCACACCCCACATCCTGCAAGGACTCCATCCCATTCTCCCAGTTCCTTCACCTATGTCACATTTTTTCAGATGATACCACCTTGCAAACCAGCATTGCTGACTTGGCTTATTTCCCTGACTGATTGTCATGTGCACTGAAGTACAGTAAAAGCTTTGTTTACAAGCAGTGCGGGCTTACGTATTGAGCAAGGATATACAGATCAAAAAGACTTGGACAGACCATGGTTTCCCACTCACTGTGGTTGACACATCCAACCTATCACCCGTGCTTCCACCCTTTGCCCCTTCCTATCTCTCACAACAGGGTGATTGGGTCCTCCTTGTGCTCACTTTCCATCCCACCAGCACCTGCATTCAAAGGATCATTCTCTGCCATTTCAGACAACTCCAGCAGAACATCACCACCAAACACATCTTCCCCTCACTCCTCCATCTGCATCTCGCAGGGATTGTCCCCTCCGGGATACCCTAGCCCATTCCACAACCATCAACACCACTCCCCTTCTCCATGGCACCCTCCCATGTAAACGCATAAGAAGCAACAACTGCCCCTTTACTTCCTCCCTGCTCACCATCCAAGCCCACATGCCCATGTGACTCCCCTCGGCATGCTGCTGTGCTCCAGTGAATCACAGCACAAACTGGACGAATGACATCTCATCTTCAGCCTAGGTACTTCACAGTTTTCAAGACATAATATTGAGTTCAACACCTTTAAACTGTGAACAATTCTTTCCTTTTAGTTTGTAATCATGTCCTTCCCTGCCCCCATCCCAGCCTGTTCCCAGTCTGGAGTTAGACACACCATTTTTCTGCCATTCTCACATCCAATCACTTAATCTGAACTATCAACATCTTTTCTGTGCCAGCACTCTACACCCCACCACACTACATCCACCCCCAACTAAAGCATAAATGCTGCCCCCTTCACACTTCAATTCAGCTCTGATGAAGAGTCAGGAGACTCGAAACATTAGCTTGCTTTCTCTCCATAATGCTGTCTGACCCGCTGTGATCTCCAGCACCGTTTGTTTTCAGTATAGATTCCAGCACCTGCAGTAATTTGCTTCCTTGTTCGGACTGGTCAGGCAGTAGGTTTTTGTCTTCATTCTTGTACGTGGGACAGACACTAAGTGATGTTGCTTACAAGTGTGACTGGCTTAATCTGCTGGCTACATACAGTGTGAGTATTGTAAAGAAAGGCCTGGACAGATTACCACTCAAACTACTTTTTGCCTTCAACTTTTTAAACTCCAACTTTCAAACTCGAAAGGTTAAAACACTTAGAACAGTTTAAATGACTTCAGTTATGGAGCAAATTAGTTAAACTGAGGTAGAATTTAATCATCATATTTATCTTAGTCATCACTATAATATGGCTCCTTCAAGGCAGGTAACTTGTTTGCCTTTGGTATGATAATCAGCAATGTCCTTACTCTATTTCCCCTCAGTGTAAAAGCTTTTCTATTCAACAGTTTTTTCTCTTCTTCAGTGCATCCCATGACACAGCCCACCAAAATCTCTCTACTGCACCAGCATTAGATACGGCGAGACTCTTTAGTGTTTGACACATTGGCCAAAAATCAACAAGGGCCCAGAAGGAGGTGCATTGAGCTCCTTCTTCCCACAGGTACCTAGAGATGGTGCCTCGGTTTCCATTTCTCCATTGTGGGCGCCCCATCTGCTTTAACCAGTTCTTCACATTTGCCTTTCTCGTCGCTATATGTTGTCTTCCATCCTTTGGAGTATCTTTGAGAGAATTCCAAGAAGTTAACAGGGAGATCAAGGATTTCCTTCTTGTATTCTTCAAATCTGAACGAAATAAGCATCTTGCGTCTCAGCTGCTTAGGGTCACACTGTAACATTTTGATGTTTTTCCAAGGCTTGGCTACTGCTGCTTCAGTCACAGATTTTACTTCTGACAGTGACTTTTGTAATCGCTTAGTGTCAATTACATGACTTAAATGTTCAGAGAAGATTTTTAAAAGTCCCATTTGTCTTTCCTCACCATTAGAACATAATCCACAAGTCTCTGCAAAGTAGCATCTAAATTGTGGAGATGCTCTTTTCCATTCCTCCCTGTAACTGAAAGACCATCAAGGATCATCAATCCACTTAAAATCTGTTCCATAGCACAATGGAATAACAGAGGTGGAGATGTGACCCCAAATAGCAGGCTCTTGTATTTGGATAGTCTTTTGTGTTACAATTGTCAAGTATTTTGGTGACTCAGGACCCACATGAATTTGGAGCGAGTAAACTTGGCCCTAGTCAAGCCTGAAAAGCTGACTTCTAGCTAGTCCAACAAATAGGTTATTGATTAAAGGCACAGGATACTCCTCAGCACACAGTATCAGATAAATACTGACCGTAAAATCACTGCAGACGTAAATTGATCAATATTTCTCCATCATTTGTAC